>NW_006238923.1:7071278-7452482 GCF_000375325.1 Capsella rubella
TTTTGAATATTTTAGTTTGATTAAAAGTTTTGATTAATGTTATAGTTTTCATATTTACTTACTAGTCTTACTTATTACTTTTAAAATCTTTATACAAAGCTAAAACTAAATATATATAAGTATTATGATTTTGAAATCATCAAAATATCTATTAACTTTTGACTCTATCTTATACTTTAAAGTATTTTAGTTCCATGTTTTATTGGGTTAAAGTGTAAATAATTTATTTGGCTTTTATTTTTTCTCTTAAATTAAGTTAGTTTTATTGAATATTGATAAGTTATTTAAAATTTGATGCATTATTTTAATAGTAGACCTTTAAATATAGTTTTTAAAAAACTATTATGAACTTAGAAATTGATTTTTTTATCGGTAAATAAAGCCCGAAAAAGCCCGAAAAGCCCTGTAGCCCTGTTAGGGCCGGGCCGGGCTTTGAAATATAAGCTCGGAAATTTTTCGGGCCGGGCCAGGCCGGGCTCACATATATGAGGGGTTTACGGGTTTCGGGCCGGCCCGGGCCGGGCTAGCCCGATTGACATGCCTATAAATGACACAGTGCACACCGTAAACTAGTGATCGATTAATGAGATATTATTTGTAAAGCCGAATAGCTTAACCTAAAACCCTTTTACGATTGAGAAGAGTTGAGCTTGATGAATTTATACACATTCTTACAGTTTAAACCCTACATCATATACTTTGTTAATAGGACTTGGGTTTTATGGAACTCAGATTTCTTAGTCCGAATCATTCATGGAGCATTCTACTAATCTCCCTCTTGGTGCACCGCGAAAGCCGTCTCCTGCTTTTCAAAGAAACAGAACCTGGGTTTAGATTAGGCACTTTCATTTGCTGGTTCCGAATAACTGGTAAGCATAGGACTCCCAACCTTTTCTCTCACAAAATTTGGATCAAGCACTTGAGAGCTCAGTCACCTTTCCAACAGCAATTGTTTTTCCTGTATGTCATCCCAGATAATTTTGTAAATCCATGCACATATATCAAGATGAGTGAGTAAATACATTTTGCATTGCATTTGAGAGTCTCTGAAATCTTTACCTTCAGTTCGTAGAGTGAATCTTCCAAGTTGAGGGAAATCCGCAAATTTTTCAATACAAATCGAGTTCAAAACCTGCAGAGATACAAGGGTGAGAATTAGATAGATTCGACAACAACTTGGAAAGATATTGAATACGAAAGTTGTCTGGATGCTTTCAAACACTTCGTCTAAAGCTTCTGCCCATCTACGACCAATAAATTTTAAGCACTCATTTCAGGCAGTGGACGGGCACAACAACACACAATTACATCCAGGGACCATCACTAAAGCAAGTTCCAAACGAAATAACATTCCAGCTTTTCTTTTTAATTGGGATTAGAAGGAACCAGACCTGGATGCGGCACACAACAGCGGCACCATTTTTCACAAACAAAACTTTCTTTTTCATGGGTTTCCTTGTCTTGAGATCAATTTGGCTTTTCAATTCGACAATCTCACACTCCTCAACCACTGCATGGATGTGGAGAATTGCCTTGTAACCAGCTGTAAAAATAGCCTACAGGAGGAGAAAAATAATGAAGCCTACAATATCATTTTAAAACTGTATATACTCCATAAAAAGCATTCTAGAATGAGTGCCTTACGTTGTCAAGCAGCTCAAGGATTTGTAGTTGGGCAACAAACTCAGTAACAACAGGGACAGGTTTTACTGAGACAGAAAACAAAGAAAAACTCCAGATTGATACAGGCGTACAGCTACGAGAAGACTAGGATTTCAGATATAACCAAAATTCTATGAAGAAAAATATATTGCAGCATGTCCTGCACGTTTAACTTTGTCTTCATCATCTTCAATGCCAGTAATACGAACTCTCAAATTCTCACCAGGTCCTGCACGTTTAACTTTGTCTTCATCGCAATATATACCAACAACTTTCACATGTTCCTGCATGGATTCATGAAATTGATAAGGAATACATTAAGCTCGCAAACAAGTGTGAAATGAGAAAAGGGACAGCAAAAAGTACCTTGTTTGGCATAACAACCAAGGAATCACCCTCCCGAATGCTGCCAGATTCAACTTTTCCCATAACAACAGTTCCCATATCCCTAAATTTATCAATAATAGGCATCCTACAATTCATAAAATCAATTAAGATTAACAGTCTACAACATACAAAGATATGTTTACAGACTATAAATTATCTTCTATAAGACTACAGAAGACATGTCTTCCTAAGTGGGACGAAAGGCATTGCCAAAGTTAGAGAAGTTGAATGTGTTACAGATAACAATGCTAGAGATGATATTTTCCATCTAAAACATGAATAAACAAAATCCATGGATTTCCTAAATGCATCCACCAATAGTCAATAACAAACAACAAAAAAAATGAAAAGAGAGAAAAGAAAAAGGGCAGTGGCGGTTCACCTAAATGGACCATTAGGATCCCGTGGCGGAATTTCAATAGAATCAAGGACTTCAAAAAAGCTAGGGCCACTCCACCAAGGACAGACGTCTTGACCCATTCTCGTGTCCATATTTATTCCCATTAGACCAGATATAGGCAAGAAGACAACATCTTAACACCAAAAGAGTAAGAGAACAAATTGAACATGCCCTTAGACAATAGTTAATTTTTAAGGTTTACAGTTCATGTCATACCTTTCTTAGTGTTGTAACCAGAGGCTTTCAGAAATGGAACAATTTTTTGTTCTATTTCATCATACCTGCGTAGGATTTAAATAAATACAAGGATTTACAGAATACGAAATCATCAGTGACAAGGATTCAAAAGGTTAATGTAGTTACCTTTCTTTCGACCATCGCACAGTTGGATCGTCCATCTTGTTCACAACAATAATCAGCTTTGACAAACCAAATGTTTTGGCCAGTAGAACATGTTCACGTGTCTGCCCACCCCTCTCAAATCCCGTTTCAAATTCACCTTTTCGAGCTGAAATCACCTGTAACAGAGAGACATGGGTATGGAAGTTAATAGGCTTCCTACCGGAGAAGATAAATCAACAGAATACAAATAACATTTTATCCAACTAACCAGCACACCAATGTCCGCTTGAGATGCTCCACTGATCATAGTATGTACGTAACTCTTGTGTCCCTGTAAGTAAAAAAAAAAAGAGCACGAGAATTAGAACAGAACATTCATCCAACATAGATACTGCAATCCAGATTCCTCACATAAAACAAAAATAAATGGAAGACTATTTTAAATCCCTTACCGGAGCATCCAAAATGGTAAATCTAGTGCTCTGAGTTTCAAAGTGAGCCCTTCCGATTTCAACTGTTATACCCTGTAAATGTAGTAAATAAGCCATAGCTAACATAAAGCCAACAATAACCTTGATGGGATTTCCATATACACGATAACTCAATAAACACACATATTTAGCTAAAGAATAAACATTGACTAAAACCCATGAAGTACCTTGACCCTCTCTTCTTCATTTGTATCCATTATATATGCCATATACCTAGCACACACGGCAATAATAAGTTCGTAAATTAGTTAGAACGCAAGGTAGTCCTTATCTGTTTTAACCAATCAGGAACACTCACCAGCTCTCTCTACATTTGTCTTTTGCTTCCTTCTCATACTTTTGGATTTGTCGATCATCCACCTGACCGCTAAGGAATAGAATCTGTCCTCCAATTGTCGATTTACCAGCATCTATGATTGAAAATGATAGTATAAAGATTAAAGCGATAAGTCAGCCATAATAAACTTAAAAGTACACAGACTGAAAGCTGAAGACCAATGGGAATTTCAAAGTTGTGTTACATAAGCTCTGAAATCAAGGCGATTATCCTATAATGTCTAATATAACAAAAACATGCCCATGAAAGAATAAGAATTAAGACATACCGACATGCCCAATGAACACCACGTTCAAGTGTCGTTTTTTATTTGCTTCTGCTTTCTCTTCAGCTTCCTCTTTGGCAGCCTTCTCTTGAGCAGCTTTCTCTTTAGCTACGATTGATTAAATATATTAGAAGATAGGTCAAAGCTCAGGCAGAGGTACCAGAGAGATGAGACAAGAGCAGTATGAGAAGATAATCTACGAACCTTTCGCTGGGTTATGCTTTGTATGAAGCATTACTTGATCATGATCCTCAGAAGCTGAAACCAACAAAGTCCAAAAAAAGGAGAAATCAATCTTGTGGAAAAGCATAGATAAAGCAAACTAATTTGGAGCAAAGAAAAATAAAGGGACACTGATGATCCAGGACCTTGTTGCTCGTCAGGAACTGGGACTGATTCTTGCACCTCATCTTTCAAGTCTGTAAGTCAAGATACAAATACCTGGTTATTTTCTATGTCAACAACTCATCAGATATCTAGTTTTCAATCTCATCACAGTATAAAACATAAACAAATCTTTTCGATTTGTATGACTATTTCTATTGTAAATAGCCGCTGTAACACGGTAGGTAGATGTGCACGCAAACCACAGAGGAAAATTTAAACAGAACTAAAAAGGAACTGTAAACAAAACAAAAAGGGCATGCTGCAATAAACCTTCTGCTGCTTTATCCAATTTCTCAACTCCAACAGAGTTATGATTTTCTGGAGTGACAACACCATTGTTCTCATCTGCATATATTCACACCCAAATTTAGAACCATCGAAATAAGATATAAAATAATTAAGCTAGTTTTCTCTATCACCTGATGAATCAAGCTGCAATGCGCGGATCTCAGCCTCAAGATCTGCATATGTCAGAAAAGGTATGGAAAACAGGATATAAGAAGAAGAAAAAAGACAGTTACGAAAGCACATGATAAAGATTTTATTGGAAACAGACTAATAGTTACTATGAGGTGCATATTTCACACCCATGAAACAAAAATCATAATAATTAAACAAAAGTTAAGATGGCACACGCATAAGATTTCACAGAAAAGGAAGATTACGGTAACTCTAAATCCCAGAGTAAACTATAGTCAGAATAAAACATTCAACAACTAATGAATGAAGAAAACCACAGCTAGTTCACCTAATAGAAGAAGAGAGAAAGCTACTACTACTGAGAATCACAAGCCATCTGCTACATCCCTGCAGTTATGCTGGAAAACTATACAGCTCCTACTACAATTTTAACAGCGATAGCATAGAGATCCAGAAAATTCTCCAACTAAAATAAGACTATCATCTCCAACCAAAACGAACACAAAATTTGGCAAAAATTTCAAAAAACCACTAAATCCATCTGGAAGTTAAATTAACTCGAATTTCAAAGAGAAAAAAAAAAACACCCAGCTCAGCTAAACCCTAATCCGATTGCAAATCACACAATCCGATTACAGATTCAACTACAAGAGCAACAGATCAATAAACTCTACAATCGATGTGAACACAGTAAGGAACACAAACATTTCCAACCAAAAAACAGAAGAAAAGATACGATCGAACAAATAAGAGCAGTAATCGCATAATCTAGAAAGAGAGAAGACGCATAGAGCTTGGAAACCCCTACCCATGGAGGATTGTAGAAGGAGGAAGGATTTCTCGCGAAAGGAAGAAGAAGAAGAAGAAGCAGCGTTAAGGGATCCCCCCACAAAACGAACTAGTGTCGCTTCTAATATTTTGCCCAGCTGGATCTTTTCCTTATATATATTCCCGCTTTAAGTTTTCCTTTTTTCTCATCCGAAACTCACGTGTCAAGTTCTCTCTAGCTTTGAAGTACGACGACGTCGTTTCAAAATAAAAGGCCGTAAAAGCCCAAACAATAATTATTTACTATGGGCTGTACTGACCTTTGCAGCTCATTACAATGTGCTGATCAAAGGCCCAAATCCACGATTGTGACCAATGTGTGTGTGTTTTTTTTTGTAAACATTAATATACAACTTAAATAAATTCAGAAAAGGTTTATATATTGTGGAAAAAAATATATAAGACCCAGATACTTTTTTTTTTTTTTGTAACTATATTTTTTACACAGCAGAATCTTCAATAATGTTATATCTTTTAAATAATTTATTTCAGTTAAATATAGTTGGATGCAAGAAAACAAACACAAAGCACTAATGTAATATCATTGCTAATGAAACACTTATAAAGTTATAATCATGTCACCCTTTTTCCTTAGAGATCCCATTTTTTTCTCAAAATTCATATTTTTTAATGAAAAATTTATATCTTGGATTGTGACTGTGGTCCGTTTTTTTCAAAGAGAATTCAGTTATGGTCGGCAATAAAATGTTGGCAAGAAAACTATGACATTCTGCTCTGCCAAACAATTTACTATTAAATATAATTCTCGGAAATCATCTACGACGAGCACGGCACCGGTTCCACCGGACGTTACTGTGGATACACTAAAGATCTCCAGCTCGAGCGTATAAATGTGTATTACAACGAAGCTTCTAGTCAAAGATACTTTCCTCGTTCTGTTCTCATGGATCTTTGAGCATGGTACTATCCATAGTATCAGATCCGGACCATATGGTCAGATCTTCCGTCCTGATAATTTCGTCTTTGGCCAGTCTGGAGCTGGTAACAACTGTGCTAAAGGTCATTATTGGCAGTAACCAACATTGTGCACTATAGTCATTTTAATTGATATTTGTCTTAAAACTAAACTAACTAGAACAACCCTATAAAAACCGGCTATTCTAATATTATTCTTTTCTAAGTAATTTATCATATTCTTAAGAACCTTCATGCTTCAGGACGAGACATAAACTACATATAGTTATCATAAACCAAGAAGCAAACTATGGAACCAGTCACATTACAACAACCAAGGTCCATTGGATTCAACACTCTTTAGAATTACAAAACACATTATGTAATAATGTAAGAATGGGAAAGAAAAGCCTCTACTTGAATCCGAGACTCTCTCACTTTCTCACATACACATATTAGTTCACAGTGACTTTACCGACCATACCAGCACCCTGGTGCGGCGCACAGTAGAAGCTGTAAGTCCCAGGCTCGGTCAAAGCAACCTCGAAGGTCTCTCCGGCAGCGTTAAGTAGAGCTTGCTCGTCCATCGAGATCTTGGCGGCGTCGACGCCACTTGGGATCTCGTCCTCATCGAACACAACGTTGTGTGGGAACCCAGCATTGTTCTTGAACACGATCTTCTCTCCTTTGGCGATAGAGAAGTCGTTGGGAACAAAAGCTAATGACCCATCTCCTCCTCCCAAGAGAACCTCAATTGCCATGGCGTTTCCGGCCAAAGCAATTGAAGCTGCAGCTGCTACGGCCGCGACTCCGAAGTCCTTTAGAGATGACTTCACTGTGAGCTTCGGTGACGCAGCAACAGCGGTGTTGATTCTGACGGAGGCGGAGGATTTGATGGTTGAGGCTTTAAGGCCGGTGAAAGATGGGATTGCGACGGTGGCTGAAGTTACTGAGGCCATGATAATGGTTCTTTAGAGTGATGTGATAAGGTTTTCTATTTGCTATTCTTTGGTTCGATTGAGAGCAGTGTGAGGTTTATGAGTTTTATGTGGTGAGAGAAAGAAGTGAGATAGGACAATGGATGGCTCTCAAAGCAAGCTCCACAGACACGAGTTATCTGTAGTGACGCATTGTGATTGGTTGGGTTTAGATACTTGTGTCATGACGTGGCATTGTAAAGTGGAGAGCAAATGTCCACGTATTATGTGTCTGAAAAATAAGATAAGGTTCTCAAATGACGTGGTATTTTTATTTTAATAATGATGTGCGCGTATTGATTGACAAATGGGCCTTAATGGGCTTTGACCGTCGTTAAAAACGTGATGAACAAGATAATGAGTCACGGTCGGTCAGTGATATATTCACATATCTCCAAGGTTTCTCTTTTCTTAAACCCTAGAATTCATTTAGTTGTAAAGCAAAATTGAAACCGATGGGAACTCCAGAGAGTGCGAGAGAACCATGTCCCGATCGGATCCTAGATGACGCCGGAAGTGCGTTCGGCATGGGTGCTGTTGGTGCATCAGCGGTTTACCTCATCAAAGGGATGTACAACTCTCCCGCCGGCGCTCGTCTCTCCGGAGGCGTTCAAGCTATTCGAATGAATGCGCCGCGATACGGAGGGAACTTCGCCGTGTGGGGTGGTCTTTTCTCAACCTTCGATTGCGCCATGGTGTACGCAAGACAGAAGGAGGATCCATGGAACTCGATCATATCTGGCGCCGCCACCGGAGGGTTCCTCTCGTTGCGTCAAGGCTTCGCCGCGACCGCTCGTTCGGCTTTAGTGGGAGGTGTGTTATTGGCTCTCATAGAAGGAGCTAGTATCATGACCAACAAATTTGGGAGTGTTTTGCAGAACGAGCAGTTTATGGAGGGTGCTGCAGCTTCTGTACCGTATGGTGTGACTATGGGTCAGGTTTTTGGTCAGTCTGTACCGGAGACGACTTCTTCTTCTGGTTCTAAGGCAGGTTCGGGATCTTGGTTTGGGAGTTTGTTCAAGAAGAAGCAAACAGAGGATGATTCAGGGAGCAAAACTCACATTTTGGAGAGCTTTGATGCACCTCCTGTTCCAACTTACGAGTTTAAGTGATGACACTGAGGTCTAGATTTTAATTTTAACAGCTCGCATTTCTAGAATTATATATATTCTGCAAAACGCTTGAAGTTAGAACCTAATTAGAGAGCATCACTTATTTTATTATCTAAATTAGATTTGTACTCGGATGTGAGCAACGTTCATTGTAACTAAGCGATGTTGAAAGTGAAGGCGTTGTAGTTCCATTTGACATTCTCCCAATACATCTCATTGAACATGACTTCATTATTGCGTTTCACGGGCAATGCTGTTGTTCCATAAATCCAACGGAAAAATATAAAAAAAGATAAACTGAGATTTATGTGAGTGAGGATCATCGAATTGGATGAACCTTTCCTTATCTCATGGTACACCTTTTATTATTTGAAATTGCATGGCATATAGAAATCTACATAATTTGAGTGAAATATACACATCACAATTTCATCTAGGTACGTAAATAAGATTTACATAGTAAATTTTTACGGAGACAATTCAATATTGGTAAAGTGAAAATGTAAGATTCAACACAGGAAATCTGAGTCTGAACAACTACAGATCAAGCTTTTAATGCACATAGAAGACAATATTTTAAATTAACTAGTAATCATAAAATTAGACGGTTAATCATTGCATGTAATTGCAAAACCCGCTTAGCAAATCACACTCCCTCGGGGCCAAGTGCCTACGTGTCATTTTCTAATTTGCACAAAAATGTAAAATAAGTGGGTTCAATTAGATTTTTTTTTTCTGGGACACAAGGGCCGGGATACAAAATAGAAAGAAGTCGTACCAGGACGGAGTGTACGGAACGACGTGCCCAATCCCGCCGGGGAAGAACTACACCTACGCCCTTCAGGTTAAAGATCAAATCGGAAGTTTCTATTACTTTCCTTCCCTCGGATTTCACAAAGCCGCCGGCGGATTCGGGGGCATCCGTATCTCCAGCCGCCCATTGATCCCCCTCCCCTTCCCTCCTCCCGCCGATGATTACACTGTTCTCATCGGCGATTGGTTCACTACCAACCACAAGGTAACCTATTCTCCTCTTAAAATTCCAAAATCGTAACTTACTTCAAGTTTACATTGCTGTTACCCAAATGTTGTTTTACTTGTTAGGATTTACGATTGATGTTTTTGAAAATCTCTGTATAGGCATTGAGAGCACAGCTCGATAACGGCGGGAAGCTTCCTCTTCCCGATGGGATTCTCATCAATGGCCGCAGCAGTGGTGCCATACTCAACATTCAATCAGGTTTGGCCTTTATTTGTTCATTTTGCTCGTTAGTTCATATTTGTGCTGAGGAAGTTATGATGTTGATTTCTTCCACACAGGTAATACGTATAGGCTGAGAATATCAAATGTAGGATTACAGAACTCCCTCAACTTCCGCATCCAAATCCACATGATGATGCTGGTTGAGGACGAAGGGACACACACCATTCAGACTTCATTCTCCCAGCGGACACCCCTTTGAAACTTACTGACTACTTCAAAATACACGGTGTATACAAGCTTGGAAGCATATCTGACCATCCCCTGAACAGAGCAATTTTCCCAGTCACATCTGTCTTGCAGGCTGATTACAAAGCCTTTATGGAGATAGTTTTCGAGAACTGGGATAATATTGTCCAAACCCACAAGGTTCATATCACTATGGTATGGTCGACCACTTTATCTCCACTACTTCAGTGTATTGCATAGATGTAATACTTATTTTAAAGTGCATATGCCTCCTTGAGTCCTTGTGATGGTTTAACATACGCTTTCAGGATCTTGTGCCCATGTACATCAATTTCTTACAGTTTTTGTGGAGATAGTACATTAGATCCCTCTGGATCAAACTTCAGAGTCTCCAAATGCCATTCATTAACTGTATTATATGTATATGCAGACGCAGAGAATGGATCAAATTCTATTTCAGAGAATTCATTTGAAAAGGTTGCATGTTTAACCCATGGATTTATATTGAGTAAAACATTCTTATGTCCGGTTGTCATTAGTTGGCTAACAAAAACTCATGTTTTCTTCTTTCTTATATTACCAGGTGTATGAACCATGCATCTTTTCAGTTCATTGCAACAAGATGCCTATCTTTTTTAGTGGTAGATACTTTAAAGTAAGTCACTGTTTTCATGTTTTTGAGGCAGTGTTTGTAACTTTGATTTGTGTGTAAAATGTAGTTTGGTAACAAATATATTCCGTGATGACCGAGCATAACCTCTTATTGGAAGATCTATGATTGATGGTTTGATCTTATCCTTGCAGTACTCCAGAAATGTTAGTCAATCACGATGGATTATTGATGATGAAAGAATGGGCGAAGCGTCTGTTGAGGTAGTAGTTTCTTAAAGGTCATCTGGATTTGTTTATATTATTCATAAAAACAGTGACTTCAATCGATGTTTATATATTTTCAGGAGATACTTGGTGGAAACATTCTTCCAGCATGCCTTGGGGATTCCTACAAGTTCCATGCTGCTGGCAGAGAAGATTTTGATGTGAGAGAATTACCCTTGTCTGCCATCATATTCATATTCAACAAGTTTAGGCTGATAATATAAGAGTTCTCTTCAGGTACGGATGTTGGGTTCAGGTAGACCTTTCTTAATCGAGGTTCAGAATGGAGAAAGATTGTAGAAATTCTTGATTTGAATGGTTTTATGGTGATATTCCCTAAGATTAAGATTAGACACGTTAGCATGTTAATTAATATCCAACCAATCCTTATTTAATTATTTTCAACATTAAAATGTGGAAACATATAATTATATAAATGTTTTTCTTAGAAAGACATTAGTCACATCCGCAGAAAAAATGGTTTACTATGAGCATGGAGCAATATACAATATATATCTTTAGTGTCTAATTAGAAAAATATTATCATAGAAAATGAACGTCAAAATTATTATTTTGGTAAAAGATCTCTATAGTATACTGTATTTCAATTGAGGAAAACGTACTATGAAAATGATTTTATAGCGCAATTGCTAAATACATGAAATAAGGTGCAAGTATATATGTAACGCAAAAACCCATCCATTGGACTAAAAACAGATTGAAGATACAAATGAAGTCATCCATCATAAAAGAAGAGCAAGTTTAGGTGTCGACAAAAGAAAAAAAGAAGAAGCAAGATTTAGGATAATTTATTAATTAAATTTAGGCATATATACACATTTTAAAGGTCCAGACGATAGAGAAAAGAAAACAAACACGATGGAGATGATTACACGTGGCAGTTATTGCCATTTTTCTTGGTTATGTAATTTATTATATATATATATATATATACTGTATATGTTATACGTCGGTTTTAGTAATTGGACAACACTCCCAATGGCAATAGCCACTTTTATTCGGTAACTTCATAACATCATAATAAGATCTAAATGTCGTAAAACACAACTTGAACTTTCAACATAGATACTAGTCAAAGGATACATGGAAACAATGTCCAAATCTTTCTTTTTCAATAACGCGCCAAGTCACTCATCTGGCTCACTCGTCCGGTTTGGACCTGCGGTGGATGCTTCCACCTGAATCCAGTGATCCGCAGACAACAGCGGCTTCACCCGGCTGTGTTCTCTTCTAGTGTTATCCTCTCTTCCATAATTTCTCCTTCAGAGGCTCCATCATTTACCTTATCGACAACTAATAGCTCTGCAACGCAATTAGTGTTCTCTTTCACTGTCATTTTCTCCTCATGGATCTTTTGTTCAGAGGCTTCATCAATCTTCTTATAGACAATGACTTCCTCCGGTTTGAACTCATTCCTTCGTAGATCAGGATAGTTTCTATGGTTCAGCGAATGCAACCAAATAGCCACAGCTCCATCTTTTTCTTCAGCTGAGCCAATATGAGAGTAAACATGTTTCCATTTGAATTCTTCAGCTACTTCCTTGTACTCTTCCATGGACACCTCCTCATGACTGCCTTTAAACCTTTTGTTGTAAGACGTGAAGAAGCATTCATCAAGGTATAATCCAACTTCTGGCGCCATTGGTACATTTATTCGCACATCCCTGGTGAAGAGTTACCAATTTCCAATATCAAAACAAATTAATACCCCTCAAACTATTATACATTCAGGGAAATAGTAAGAAACAAAAAGCTTACTTCTTGAAAGCAGTTTCGATGAGTGTTTCAGGAGCATAGTTCCTCATGACAGCAACAGCAAGTCCAATCATTTTGCGGATTTGATGAAGCATGAAGCTCTGTCCAACAACTTCACACTTGACAAAATCTTTTCCATCGAGATTAATCACTGTGTTTGCGTTGAAAGAGAGAATGTAGCGATTCGCAGCTGGGTCTGCTGCTTTCGTTCTGGTGGTGAAGTTGTGGAAGTTATGTGAACCAACATAATAGCTTAGTATTCTATTAAACCTCTCTTTTTCCTTCTCTCCATAACAGAAATTGCCCTCTGTCATGTCTCTTCTTTCCTTATTTTTCATCTCTCCCTTAGCCAAAGTATCCGATTCTTTCGAAGAATCCAAATTCAATTCTTCCATATCCTCTGATTTAGAGCTTGAATCAGGGGTTTCCTCTGTCACAACACGAGCAGCTACATCAGCCCCATCTAGAACTTCCGAGTTTAGGTTATCATCTCCATTAGATACACTCGAGCTCAAAGCTTCAGACTTGACATCATCAATTCCTAATGAATCACAGTTGCTGTGCGAAATGTCTGACTGAATCTCCAATGATTTTGCATCACAATCAGTGTCTTTCCCCATAACACCAACTGGGATCTTATAACCATTCTCAGAGCACTCTACACATTTGACATATTCGTAGCCTAAATCCGTTCTAACCATCTCAGCTTCGCTATGTACGCATGGATCCAGAGCAAAAACCGGGATAAGATACACATACCTCCTCCGATCACAGAATTTTTTGGAGCTAAACGACGGAGCCACACGCTTGTACCCAAACACACGAATCTGATCAGGTAGATTCGAATTGAGCCGCTCCACAAATCCAGGCGGATCAACATAGAAACGACCAGAAACCACCTGTCCCACCGCACTCACGCCCTTATCGGTTCGAGCGGATCGTGCCCACTCGTAACTTCGAGGCTTGTTTCGGTCAGCCTCCGGTACGGCTCCGGCGTGGAACAGAGCCTCTTCGAGCTCGCCTTCAATGGTTTTGGCTCCAGGATTCTTCTGCATTCCCTGATACCCTACTCCACAAAACGCAAACACGATTGCAACTTTCCGCCGCCTATATTTCGGCTTTCTATGCTCAGCGACGTTGCTTCCGCCGGCGGCAGGAACCGACGAACCTGTTTCATGGCCGATGGTTGAAATCTTGACCTTCTTCTGGTCTGGTTCTCGATCAGGAACCTCTTCTTCAGGCAATTTCTCGATTTCAGGCTCCTGATTCTCCATTTTCACCACAAAGTGTAGATAGTTCTTTGCTACAGTTAAGTTTAGTTCTGTACCCTCGTAGAACCCTAGAACTTAGAAGACGAAGGAGTCCCCCCTTTACGACGTCGTGTTACTCAGCCTCGCAGCTAAGAACTGGGCCTTCAGGGGTCTAATATCCTTAGTAATATTGGGCCTTTAAACCCATCTATTTTTTAAACAATTGGGACTGAGTTATTTTCCCACACATTTGAGCAACAGTCATATATATATTCAATACTTTTAGGTTTTTTTTTCTTTCTTTTAACATTAAGATTCACATTATGTTCATTCGTTAGTAGTTGCAATAAGAAAATTGAGTTCATGATCATCATTTTTCAAGATTAAGTTCATTCGTTAGGTCAAAGATTGAAAAACAATGTTAACTATTTATCTTACCCTAGTATAGAATAAAGATATGACTCGTCGTTAAACCATGAGAATTATTGATGTTATAAAATGAAAACATAATAGAGATATAGGAGAGCAATAAAAAAGGGTAAATGTACGAATAGGATACACAAAAGTTTGGTGATGTGAATATTATATAGTCATGGGACTTCATGATTCATGTTTTGAAATCATATAACAAAAAGCCAATCTTTTGTGACATCTTATCATTTGACGTTCGACCCAACCCAACACTGTCTTTTCCATCCTTTATCCTCTACGTTCTTTTTTTCAAAAAAAAATCTGCAATCGTCATTATTTTCTTTAGAAATGTGTATTTTCTTTTTCATACGAATATGAAATTAAAAAATATATATATATATACATTATGTGTCAATAAATACTCGACAACTGCATAAAGAACATATCAACTTATTCATTAAATACCTTCTGCATCACGTGATATGCTGTCCTAAAAGATTTGTAATCATGGATTCTTACACAGATCTCCCCAATTTATATAAAAGGAATAAAAGAAACTCAAACTTATTCGTTCCCTTCTTGTAATATATGATCAACCCATGCATACCCATGTTAACCATATCAAAACATTTTGGATGCAAATATTACACTATTTTTTAAGTAACATACTACCAATTACTGAAGTATTTAAAATACTAGTATATATTCAGTTATAATTTCTTCTTCTAAATTATAATATTTAATAAATATAAAAATAGTAATCAAATGTTTGTATACGGATTTGAAGAAATACACATAAAAATTATACTAGTAAATGACGATAATGATGATGATGATATGCATGAGAGTGTCTACGCATGCATAAGGAGAAAAGGTGAAAAGGAGGAAATTATAAGTTCGCCAAAACATAATTATGATTTGCGCGGACGCCTTGTAATTGCTCTTCTTTAGTATTTAATCCACTAAATCTCACTTTTGCAAAACTTTCTACCCGAAATATTTATTGAATCGAAGGAGTTGAAACCTTTAAGATGTTTCAGGTTTGAAGTATTTATTACAAACCAAAACTGTTTTTGGATTTGGATGTTTCAGTATATACCTCTTTGTTATTTATACTACATTTACCAAAGTACTTTTTTGTTTTTTTGGGGTTAAAACGTAGTAGTACTTACCTAACATCCTATCACAAATAAGTGAGCAAAATGGATATTAGATGTTTTGAAAAATAAGTTAACAAATGGTAGATGTTAGATACATGTGCACAAAAATATGCTTGGTAATTGTTGTTTGCGCAGATAAATTATAAGCTTTCATGATAATAAAGCTAGCAATGATAAATTTAAGACGACGACTAGCCATTCATTATACTGTGGTGACCTGCGTAAACATGCAAAAATTTAAGACTATTATTTCAAAAGATTGTTTTTGTAAAATTACCTTTACACATATGTATATATATATACCTAAATAAACGGAAACTAGTAAATTTTGCATATTTATTGGCCGATTTATGTCAATGTGGGATATGCATGGGGTTTTTTTTTTTACGTTCAAAGTGCATCTTCTAAAATAAAGACATGAACATATAAATTAATTTGACGTCCACAACGATTCTTGTAAAAGTTTTTGCGTGAAATCGTTGTACAAAATTTAATTCATTTCACATTTGTTAATTTTGATTTTTGAAAATACCAAGTTAATAAGTAAAAAAAAAAACTTACAATACAGAAGTTGAATGCAAATAGCCTGTAATGCTCTGGAAAGCAGAAAAATTTGAGACTTTTATTAAATGATTCAATCATAGCACTGACATCTTCACAATCCGACAAACCCGATATTTCAGTTTTTTTTTTTTTAATAACTATCATTATTATTGAATGAAAATAAATATCAAACCCATTTTCGGATTTCTTTTGCATAAGGATGTTCAACCTAATTGCGTAGATCAGCTGAAGAAATAAACTAAATTGACAGACAAATTAAATCAGTGATTTCTCTTATAAAACTAGTGCAGTTTCTTTCTCCCAAATTGGTAAGTTATCAGAGTCGACTAAATCCATCAAACCGTGAAACTTTGTCAAGAAATAGGAATGTTGATTTGATTTTAAAATATAGTTAACTTGAAATCTTTATAGCAAGGAAAAGTTTATCAATATTTTGAATTTACTACTTTTTTCACTTGTGAAAATTAATTTGAGAGAGTAGATAGGATAGGGGAGGTGTTGTTGCCTGATGGCCAAAAATAGGGGAGGTGGGTTGAATTCAGGCAATAAATAACGAAGGAGTAGTACGTATTATTATGAGTTGGTGCAATTAATGTATCGTGAAGGTGTGCATGTATTATTGTTCATACGGATTTATGACGATACTAACGCCACTTTTTATGGAAGTTTGTTCCTTTATTCACTTAAAAGTTAAAACTAATACAATTAGAGAAAAATGTTGTGTGGGAATATTATAGTATTAAACAAAAAGCAGGGATTTGTCGAAGCTATTTTGTCTAGGAGCATAAAAAGGAGATTATGAAGGTCGTGGGTGTGATGAGTGCGACACATTTATATATCAATCCACGGTAGGGAAAGATGTTTCTTTCAATTACTATTGCGAATCTGTAATGTTCCAACAAATTATTCATATTGTAGTATTAGACGTCAAGAAAAAAGAGAAAAGAGATTGTTACCATTGTCAACCCTAAAGATTTAAACCTTTTTCAAAATGAGCCTATAACCAAGGTTGGAAGTCAAATAGGTTTAACCTTTAGACGTCTTTATTGTTGTTAATTCATTTTTAGTTTTTTTTCTACCATCCAAGATGAACCTTGGATTCTGTAATCCACTCTCTCTAGTGGATTGGTAAATGGACCCATTATATGGAAGTTGTCTCGCACCGTCGCATGAACCAGAAGTGAGAAAATTGTTAAACTCGATCATATCAACATGATCCGCAACATTATACTAAACTATGTACCAATATATAGATTTATTACTCGTTTATTATGCACTGATGATATACATTGCTACGTTTACGTGTGGATATATATAAATCGGTACCGTGCTTTCGGATTTATTTACGTTACTATTAATCATTTTAATTTATTTATTTATTAGTAACGGTTATAATGATAATCAACGTGACAACAACATGCACGGTGCTACTCACGCAAATTTTTGGTAATCTAATAACTAAATTATTACAATTCATTCAACATGTTTAGTTTTGTATTACAAGTTTGTGTACCTAATATATATGATGAAAGTCAAGAAAATCACATATTATGAAAATCGAAACCAAAAGTAGCAATTACTCGACTTCAAAGTTAGATATAGGTTAGATTCCAACACTTTAGTTTGTTTTATATTCAATATTTATGCTCTTGAGTCTTGACAATGAGTTGGTATAAAACGAGTACGAACAAGACTTGATGCTTGTCGACAAAAAAAAAAAAAAAAAGAACAAGACTTGATGCAATTGGTTTCAGCAAAAAAATCCATTTATTAGTGATTTTTAGAAAATACTCTAAGTCATTTAATCAATATTATATTGTTCCATAAAACTTTATATTTCTGGTGTTAGTTATTTAATAGTAAATTATCTTTTTGGGTTACACTTTGTACATATTGCCAACGTCAACGTTTCTTTAGCTATGGGAAAACGGTGAAAGAAAAAAAGAAAAGAAAACAAAAGCAAACGGAAACGGTAGGCGCAAAGGTTATCCCCGTTGAAAGGTTGCTAACTATTTTTAGTTCTTTAGTAAAGATCTCACCACAAGAAAGAAAGAAAAAAAACTATTCACAATTTCTTCTTTTTTATAATCTCTCTCTCTCTTTTCAACCATTACCTGTTGATGTTGTTAGATCTGAGGTCTATTCTCAAATCCGAATCCTTCGATCTCTTCTCTTATTCCATCACAACCTTCTAGGGTTTTAAGCCTAGCTATATATATAACCCTTCATAAAGAGAACTCTTATTCATCTCTCTATGATCTCTTTCTCTCTCTCAGTACCAATAAATATCACCACCTTCCTTCTCTTCCATCACTATTCCATTTATTACAAGACTCCTTTGTGTCTCTCTTCTCTTCGTGTAGTAAATACAATCTCCTTGAAGAACATTGGAAACAGACCGGATCTTTCAACTTTTGTTCCTTTTCATGAGGGTTTGACTAAGAGTTTCTTACAGACTTCTTTGGCATTCTGTCCACCTCCTTCTATACATATCTGCATGTATATATATATGCCATTTTGTGTGGAAGAAGGAGGTGGGTATACTGCCAATAGAGATCTGTTAGGGTTTCTTCGTAAAACCCTCTTGATCGATATATAACTTTATCAATATCTTGAATCTGACGATCTTGTTTTGTTTTTGTTGACGATGACGAGCTTCCATGATTGAGGTAATTTTTCGATTAACCATTGTTTCGATTCAGATATATTTGGATCTCATGCTCCTTTTGCGTTTGAGCTATAAAAGTCGTTTTTGATATGTGTTCTTAACTGTTCTATATGTCGAGCTTGCATTACATTTTTATGTTTTTTTTTTTTTAAAGCCCAATATAATTAAGCATAGACATACATAACCGTCGTCCTTTTACCTCATTTCTAGTGTGTAACATCTGGACTATATCGTAAGAAGGTTGACTAGTGCGAGGTTCATATGTTTCGGCTTCTAGGAAAAAGGTTAAAACACTAGTAAGAAAAAGAGACTAGGACCCAGAATTTCAAAAAGGTAATCAAGGTTTTGTTTTACTTTGAGAAATGGTAATGTGGGAAAGGAGAGCATCTTGTTTTTGAAGTCCACGGTGTTATTATGATGTTCCCTTTGTTCTATTTGAAGTCGAAGACACAGTATTAGAGATTACGTGTACTCCTTCATTTGGTATCATTTCTGACCTATATATACAAAGCTATATTCTGATCAAGATGAGTTGGATATAATGCATATTTGTTCCTTGATTCTAGGTATTTGTCATCTCTAGGAATAACAAACAAGCAAGTCATACTTTTATTAAAAATTTGGGTATGCATGTATCACATTAATTTACAATGCTGGTTAGTAGATGGCTCTATTTTGTTCTTTACTTATTCCTTGATTTTATAGAACAAACTATAATTAGATTAATATTAAACTTCGTCTGATTGAACTATAGATCTCCATTGTCACTGAAACCAAGTTTACAGAGATCCATACTTACTGCAGAGATCTAATTAGGGTAATGTGGCTTCTGGTTTCAATTTGCGTTAATTATACTTAGAAAATAATTAGATGATATATAAATTTGCACATTTTTTTATTTTTTTTCTGCGCAGCTGATTATTTAGTTAACATTAAAAACAAAGTAACGAGCTTTGAATTAGTAATGAAAATAACATAAAAACGTACGTGTTCTCCAGATCAATACATCGTATCTATATTTAATTTGTGTAATTTTTTATTTTTTTTGGTAGTGTGCATGGAGCCAATATGAAAGAGGCACTAATTAAGGATCATAACATTTTAATTTGACACGAAGGTGTGCGATGAATATCCGGAAGATATGATATTGCTCTCTCACTTGATCAAGGCATTAGTGAAGATATCATAAAGACTAAAGAGGAACTCACTTATCAAGCGAGTAAGCCACATAATCCGAAATCATTAATATATGTTGTCTCGTGCATGACTCTCATCTTCTATAAATTGTGTTTAAATGGGTGTTATGTATTCAACAATCTCTCCATTGGTGGGGGTGAACCAATCTGCGGATTTAATTATATATAGTAGTACCTATAGGGTTCACATAAATGATTGTGGTAACCGATCGATTGACTTTATTCTATGGTTTTCAAATTCTTGTAAAGTTTGCTCCACATAGTAATATTACACCACTCGATCTGGACGTTTTACTTTAAGATGAAATTGGTTTTCTACGTATTTTACTTTCGGTTCAAATTTCTACCCAAAAAAAAATTATATTCAGTTTTAGCTATATGTATGGATTTGTATATGTTAAGAAGCATAAATATTTTTATTTACAACATTGTTAAATGATATTGAAGAAAAACAAGACAAGCAAAACTATTAAGCAAAATGTTAATTAATCTGTAAATGAGTTATTTTATGCATAAGTTTTCATTCTAGTTAATTATGAGTCGATTTTAAACAAATAGCGAAAATATGGTTTTAGGTAAAGGTTATCGACTATCTCTATAATCTAACAATATCATTTGTGGACGGACTGTCATAAAAACAAATCAAACTTCGTTGGTGGAGCAAAAAAGTTTACATATGGGTTTCCGGAAAATGGGTTCCAATCAGTTTATAAGCATGGGCTTCTTCAAGCCCGGCAAAACAAATTTATAGAACTAACACTATTATATATTAGCAATGTAGAACCACTAGACACGGATCACAAAAGCTGATTAAGATCAAATACTAGTTGTTTTTTTTTTGAGTCTGAAACTTGTGTGCCATTATAAACTACCTAACCTTTGTAT
This sequence comes from Capsella rubella, assembly GCF_000375325.1. Classification (NCBI taxonomy): domain Eukaryota; kingdom Viridiplantae; phylum Streptophyta; class Magnoliopsida; order Brassicales; family Brassicaceae; genus Capsella; species Capsella rubella. The sequence goes on from NW_006238923.1 coordinate 7,092,038, forward strand.
ATTATTTAGAATAGTAAAAATATATATAAATTGATCCACATACACATGACTCCTCCTTTACTAGAATCAAACTACCACCAAAGAAAGCTAAGAACAAAGAATGGTTTGGATTTGAATCCTTGAAAATATGAATAAGACTTGATCGTTCGACCATACACATTTTTGACATTTCTTCTTATTTGTGATATATATATTTTTATAGTAAAGGCCGATTTGCTTTTGTGTACGATAGCAATCAGCTCTTTCAAAGTAATATATACTCAAAGACAAGGTTTTTAGCCAGACGTGTACAATTATTTTAAATTATATTTAAGCGCAGATTTAACTTTAAATCATCTTTTTCTTCTTCTTTGTTGGTCGTAGGATATAACTCTACGAACTCAACTGCGGGGTGAGACTAAGACCGGATCCCAGATACTTGCGAACCTTGCTAAGCGTGTGATGAAGCCTCCCACAGTTTTTTAAAAAAGAACCAATAACAATGTAAGAAACAACTTCACTATTAAAAATTTATAATTAAAAAAAAAAAAACAACTTCAGTGTGATGCATAAACGTTCCAAATTATTAATTTTTAATAAATTGATTGGAGGGTGGTGCCGCACACAAAACAAACCCTAGCACTCCGAGTGAAGGATGGCCATCAAAGAACATGTGATGTTTACGAATGGAACGACGAACCAGCCTCCGTCTGAAGAGTTACTAATACAAATCCGATCGCCTAATTGTATATACTATCTCTTACTCTGATCTGGTTTATGAAGCTATTATTATACATATTTTATACGGTGTGGAAAATATATATAAGAATTTAGGTTACACAAAACATTTGGAACGTTTTTACTTTTTAATGTCTATCACATATCTCCAGAATGGACAAAGAACATTTTATGAGAAAAAAACCATATAGTGGATATGACTAGTTGTATATCCGTTGTAATTTTTATCATTCAATCTTACGCTTCATATCTTAATTTACCCCCACTATAGCCAATTTTGACGACCTTTTGATTTATATATAAAAAATCAAATCATATACAGTCACAAACATAAAAAATATCCCAAAAAGCTTAATTTCCACCTCATCAACTAATAGTGTTAGTTCTATAAATTTTATAATACCGTGGTTAGCTAGATCTAAAGATTCGTGTATCAGAGAATTAGTTGTGTCAACATTTTCACAAAGATACTTTAAATTTTGTTTTTTGAAACCAATCTTAATGTGTAATGGATGCCAAGTATAACAACATTATTCTATATCCATTTACACAATTTAATTCGATTTACTTTTTTTGTATACAGAATATAAGACGTAGGAAAAGTAAACATGATAAAGCAGACTTGCAACGGATATGCGAATCTGTCACACGTCGTGCCACTAAATTTGTCTTTTCTAATGCTCTTTTTTTTTTTTTTTTTTTTTTTTTTTGCTAAGTATTTTCTTATGTTCTTCATAGAAAATACTTAGAAAAAAAAAAAAACCAAATGAAAGTAGCTTAGCTTTCTGCTTTCATAACTAATCACTATTAACGCACCCAGCTAACATTATTTGGAGACCGGATCGCTTAATGAGTGAGTTGATAAACCACGGTCGATTAGGAGTTAGGATTAATTAAGAATCTTCAAAATATGATCTATACATACAACATTTCCCAAAAGTATACTACTATACGAACTGAAATAAATACGAATGTGAAAAATATAAATAAAAGAGAATAGAAGCAATTAATGGAAAAAGTTTATAATGGAACTGGGGGCGGCTTAACGTAGTACGTACTACGTACTAGTTAATACGATCGACGTAATCTATATAGTACAAGCAGGCTGGGGTTTTGGTTTATTACATCAGTTGACTAGTCAACTGTGATGACAGATGTTTTAGTTGGTTTTTTTAAAGTCACCAGTAATATTATACAGTGGTAAATATATGTAAATTTTTTTTCTTTTTTTTTTCTTTTTTTTTCCTTTTCTTTTTCTTTTTTTTTCTTTTTTTCCTTTTTTTCCTTTTTTTCATCTTAAGGTTTTGTATCAAATACATTTTTATTTTTTTTGTAAGGATAAAATATCAAATACATTTTATATACATGGGTTTCTCTTTCTTTGGTAATAAATTAAGTGATGAACCTACATCGATGTTATCAATACTTACTAAACATATATTTTAAAAATTTTAATCTTGATTTTTTTTAAAAAAATCAGAACAATATAACTATAGACAGCCAAAATAAAAATAAATAAAGTATGCCATTATGGTTTGAAAAAAACAAAAATGGTCCAAAAAAAAAAGAAGAGAGAAGGTTAGTGCAACAACAATAACAAGTTTTTTTTAAAATGGCAACATAAACCCAAAAAATGTCGACAGGTTCACGAAATATATCGACATAACGCGAGAGAGAGACTCGATGCATCTGTAACTCCCGGCTCTTTCCATTTCTTTTTTTTGGTAATTCGGCTCTTTCCATTTCTTCACGTTTCCTTCTTCTTTCTCTTTTTTCTAATTTCCTTATATATATAGACGCCTGTTTCTTCTTCTTCTTCTTGTTCCTTCTACTACACGAAACTTAACATTACTTCATTAAGTCATTAGTTCTTTTGTTTATTATTCTTGTCGGAAATCTAAATTTAGTTTGAATGGGATCTCTCTCGACATTTGAAGAGCGGCAGCAATATCCGAGGGCGAGGCGTGATGAGTCCGTCGTTGATTATTATCACGGCGTTAAAGTCTCCGATCCTTACCGCTGGTAATAGCTTTTTGCTTTCGTTTCCAACTGCCTCTTTTTTACGCTAACGTTGTTCTTGTTGTTGAGTTTGACGGAGATTCTTATTACCGGTGAGAGATTTTGAATCTTCCGGTCTTATGTTTTGTCGTAGCAAAAGCTTTTCAGATCATGAACCAATCGCGTAACGAGCTTCTTTTTTTGGACCAGCTCTATCGTTATTTTTTTTGGCCCATTATTGATCTTAGTGGACCAGTTGCCAAATTTCTGGACCTATTTTTGTTTGTTTGCTCATTATTATATTTATTTTTTTTCTTTCTGTAAACCGTGTTTCGGTTTGGTCCAACCGTAAACTGGTTTTGGTAGACCAAATTTAAGTTATTATGTTTGGTTCTTTGTTAGGCTGGAAGATCCTGATGCTGAAGAAGTGAAAGAATTTGTGGAGAAGCAAGTGAAACTTTCAGATTCAGTGCTCAAAACTTGCGAGACTAAAGAAAATCTTCATGAGAAATTCACGAAATTTATTGATTATCCTCGTTACGATACGCCCTTTAAGCGAGGGAACTGTTACTTTTACTTCCATAACTCAGGTCTTCAAGCTCAGAGTGTGCTTTATGTTCAGGTGATTTTAATTTTGTATCTCTTCTTCCCATCTCCAATTTCGTTAACTGGGTTTGAGGTTTGAAATTGGGTGTTTTTTTCTGTTTCCAGGATGATTTGGAGTCTGAAGCAGAGATCTTGCTTGACCCCAATACTCTTAGTGATGATGGAACAGTTTCTTTGAACACTTTAGCTATTAGTGAGGATGCCAAGTATTTGGCTTATGGACTTAGCTCTAGTGGTAGTGATTGGGTTACAATCAAAGTGATGAAGATTGAAGATAAGAAAGTTGAACCTGATACTTTATCTTGGGTAAGGTTTCTTCAAGTTGAATTATCTACTCGGTTGTTAGAATTTTCATCATCATTGAGATGAATGAATCTTTGTTCTCTGGATTCAGGTAAAGTTTAGTGGAATTACATGGACACATGATGGGAAAGGTTTTTTCTACAGTCGCTACCCAGCTCCTCTGTGAGTCTTTGGATTAACGATGAAACCTCTGGGTATAAAGCTTGAAAAGTTTTTATCTTTTGTAACTGTTTTGGATTGTGGTTTTGTTTCTGTAGAGAGGGAGAGAAGATAGATGCTGGTACAGAGACTAATTCTAACCTTTACCATGAGTTATACTACCATTTCCTTGGAACTGATCAATCCCAAGATGTTTTATGTTGGAGAGACCAAGAGAATCCCAAACATATGTTTGGATCTAAAGTCACTGATGATGGGAAGGTAAAATTCCAGCCATTTCTCATCCCTCTTGGTGATGATGGTTTCACTTACTGTTTCTTCTGATGCAAAAAGTCTTAAGTTTTAGTTTGATTGTTGATCCAACCATTATTCAAATGCAGTACTTAATCATGATAATTGAAGAAGGTTGTGATCCTGTAAACAAGGTTTTTCACTGTGATCTCTCATCACTTCCGAAAGGTCTAGAAGGTTTTAGAGGAAGCAGCGCTCTGCTTCCATTTGTTAAGCTTATAGACACATTTGATGCACAATACATTGCTATCGCAAACGACGAGACATTTTTTACTTTCTTTACCAACAAAGATGGCCCAAAGTACAAATTAGTTCGGGTTGATCTGAAGGAACCGAGCATTTGGAGTGATGTTATCGCAGAACACGAAAACGATGTCCTCTCAACAGCTTCTGCAGTTAATGGAGATCAACTGGTTGTTAGCTACATGAGTGATGTAAAACACATCCTACAGATTAGAGACTTGAAATCCGGTTCCTTGCTTCACAGATTACCTGTAGATATTGGCTCCGTATGTGGTGTTTTTGCTCGGCGTAAAGACACCACCTTTTTCTTTAGGTTTACAAGTTTCCTTACACCTGGGATGATTTACAAATGTGACTTATCCCATGAAGTTCCAAAAGTCACAGTATTTCGTGAAATCGCTGTACCTGGATTCGATAGAACAACATTTCATGTTTCTCAGGTGAATATAAATGCTTTCTCCATTACCAAGTTATGAATCTGCAATACAAACTTTAATTTTGGATCCATGTATCTGTTACTATGATTTGTAGGTCTTTTATCCGAGTAAGGACGGAACAAAGATACCGATGTTTATCGTGGCTAGAAAAGATATAAAGCTAGATGGCTCGCACCCGTGTTTACTCTATGCATATGGAGGATTTAGCGTAAGCATGACACCATTTTTCAGTGCAACCCGCATTGTGCTTAGTAGGCATCTTGGTGCTGTGTTCTGTTTTGCAAACATCCGTGGTGGAGGTGAGTATGGTGAGGAATGGCATAAATCAGGCGCTCTTGCCAGTAAGCAGAACTGCTTCGATGATTTCATTTCCGGGGCAGAGTATTTGGTTTCCTCTGGTTATACACAACCGAGGAAACTTTGTATCGAAGGTAGCAGTAACGGTGGGATTCTAATAGGAGCTTGCATTAATCAGGTAACGAGGGTAAAAAATATTCACCTCATAAATATAGCAATCACATAGTTACATAAAGACTTTTGTAAATTGTGCCTATGCAGAGACCTGATCTCTTTGGATGTGCTTTGGCTCATGTCGGGGTTATGGACATGCTTCGATTTCACAAGTTTACCATAGGACATGCTTGGGCTTCTGAATTTGGTTGTTCCGACAAGGAAGAGGAGTTCCATTGGCTGATAAAGTAAGCCTTTTATTATGGTTACCTTAAAAGCTTCCCTCATTTGGTAGATTTAAAACATATCTGATGGTTTTAATCTATAAAATAATAAGGTATTCGCCTCTGCATAATGTGAAGAGGCCATGGGAACAGAAGACAGATCGGTTTGTTCAGTACCCATCAACCATGTTGTTAACTGCAGATCACGATGATAGAGTCGTCCCACTTCATACTTACAAGTTGCTTGCGGTAAGTCTCTCAGCTTCTTGTTTGCTTTTTTGTATCTTCCTCTTCTTCTTCATCTACCAATTAAAATCCGATTTTGCTTTCGCAGACAATGCAATATGAGTTAGGTTTAAGTTTAGAGAATAGTCCGCAGACGAACCCTCTAATTGCTCGAATAGAAGTAAAAGCCGGGCATGGAGCAGGACGTCCAACACAGAAGATGGTACCTATCAATAATTAAACTTACGAATTTTTTGTTTGAAGTTATTGTTCAATATGAATAAATGCTTTGCGAAGTGTTTAATAACAATAACAGAGTAATGTTTGTGAATTGCAACAGATTGACGAAGCTGCTGATCGATATTCGTTCATGGCGAAGATGGTGGATGCTTCATGGATTGACTAATATTTACACAACGAGATTAACTTATCTTTCTTATGTTTTTGAGAGTGCTACAACTGTACAAGTATTCTTCTATTCGGCTAATACAATCACCATTACCCTTACATATATTAAGCAATTATTTCCGAGTAAAGAGTTTTTTGTATTTTAACTAATCACCATTTTCACGTTTTTGTTTTGTGTAATAAAAAAAATACAAAACAATTATGATAATTCTAGTTTTCCACAGGAAAACAACATAAAATCAGGAAGAGCTTGGGGATTTAACTTGGCATTTCATGAATCGCCCATTTTCACATCAGTCACATCTAGCTGTATAATCTCAGCCCTGCAACCTAAAATTGATCCCATGCTGCAACCAAAATAAAATAAACTCTCTTTAATTAAAATGTTTAAATGTTTATCTTTGATGCTATTCACACAAAACTACCTTTTTTACACGCAACTACTCTCTTTAAAAAATGCCTAGAATCAAATCTAAAAGATAGAAGGGAGCTCTTTTTATTATCATTATACCTGGGAGTGGTACGACCAAGATCCCCGTGTACAAATTCTTTGATGTATGTCCCAGCCTGCATTTTTGAAAAGTTAATTTGGCTCATCTTATAAAGTTATGATAGTTAAAAGGAGGTGGGTTAGAAGATATTGCAACCTGAGTGCATAGATGCAATAGAAAGTACTGAGAGTGTCCTTTTATCTTGTCGACTTTCATCCTAAGTAGTGGAACCACAAAGACTGACTATTACTAAATAGAACAAGTTTCAATATAAGTAAAATTTGAAATTTACGATAGATTATCACTTACCAATGTATAATCTTTTCACGGTCCAATGGACTTCGTCGGTGAAGCACTCTTACTGGTGTCTTCTGCAAGATTTTCTGCAGTGAAATAATAATATAGAAGAAATAAGTCACTTTGTATTTGAAACAAAGAACGGGGTTGAGGATAGACAATTGACCGTTCCTATCCTTAACAATGATTAAAGAAATGACTCACCAGTTCTTTCAAGGAAGAAATTGAATTGAAGTCTTTCTCTTCAAGTGGCCGAGAAATCCATACAAGTGCAACATACTGCTTCTGCATACATAAAAAACAGTGAAGTGGTTGGTCGATAAGTTTTCATTACATTTTCTAATTGAAGTATTAGTTAAGTTAAGGTAACAATATTCCAAAAGGATTTAACAATGCTGACCTGCTTCTCTGCTTCTCCTTCACGCATCATCGCCCAACACTGACTTCCGATACATTTAAGGTCTTTTACTCCGACCTGTAGCCAAAATACTGCTTGTAAGCTTACAAGGCAGACATAATCAATTGATGCAGCAACTGTGTACAATCAGTTAGGCCTTACTAGTTTTTTTTCTGAGTTATTTATCTTTTCTTCAATCTCCTTCAATGACTGTTCAGATGGGCACTGGCGGGAATTCTGAACTTCGATTAAGAAAGGTCTACCTGAACCCAACATCCGTACCTGAAGAGAACTCTTATATTATCAGCATAAACTTGTTGAATATGAATATGATGGCAGAAAAGGGTAATTCTCTCACATCAATATCTTCTCTGCCAGCAGCATGGAACTTGTAGGAATCCCCAAGGCATGCTGGAAGAATGTTTCCACCAAGTATCTCCTGAAAATATATAAACATCGATTGAGGTCACTGTTTTTATGAATAATATAAAAAAATCCAGATGACCTCTAAGAGACTACTACCTCAACAGATGCTTCGCCCATTCTTTCATCATCAATAATCCATCGTGATTGACTAACATTTCTGGAGTACTGCAAGGATAAGATCAAACCATCAATCATAGATCTTCAATAAGAGGTTATGCTCGGTCATCACGGAATATATTTGGTACCAAACTACAATTTTACACACAAATCAAAGTTACAAACACTGCCTCAAAAACATGAAAAAAGTGACTTACTTTAAAGTATCTACCACTAAAAAAGATAGGCATCTTGTTGCAATGAACTGAAAAGATGCATGGTTCATACACCTGGTAATATAAGAAAGAAGAAAACATGAGTTTTTGTTAGCCAACTAATGACAACCGGACATAAGAATGTTTTACTCAATATAAATCTATGGGTTAAAACATGCAACCTTTTCAAATGAATTCTCTGAAATAGAATTTGATCCATTCTCTGCGTCTGCATATAAATATAATACAGTTAATGAATGGCATTTGGAGACTCTGAAGTTTGATCCAGAGGGATCTAATGTACTATCTCCACAAAAACTGTAAGAAATTGATGTAGATGGGCACAAGATCCGGAAAGCGTATAAACCATCACATGGACTCAAGGAGGCATATGCACTTTAAAATAAGTATTACATCTATGCAATACACTGAAGTAGTGCAGATAAAGTGGTCGATAATTGTATATTACCTCCTTGGACTTTGAAAGAAAACTCAAAGAGCCTTCAGAAGCAACCATAAAAGAATTTCGTACTTGAATGTCAAATTTTATTTCAGTAACAAACTCCTTATATATCACAAGTATGGGTGACATGTCAAGCAATTATGTATCCACTATCCACCATGTCATTAACTATTAATGAATTCGGAGTCCAAGAAAAAGATTTAACGGAGTACTAAGTAATTGTAGAGTCTCAACATACCTGTTTTCCTCCTCTTACTTTCATGTGTTGTTTTAGAAACACCCGGAGCCTCGTCTGATGCTTCAGAGTATGTCAAACGGATGTGAAAAGAGCTTGAATCTGATTGAGCGCCCTGCAAAACTCAAAACAGAGAAAACATGCAAAGACTTCAGTTTTGTTTTCTGGCCGGAGATTGTGAAGTTATAACACTTTTGTTGTATAAGATACTAAGCAATAGAAACATAGGTGAAACCTAAGCAACTCAAAACAATTTCCAAAACAAAAACCAATTCAAACAGATCAGCGACTCACCAATGATGCTTTAAGTGGATCCAAGACTAGAAATTTCAAGGCGTCCTTTACAGAAATTTTGTCGCGCTGCAGCCAACCTTCGTCGCTATACTTTCCTTTAAGGTATGACCTATAAAGGTAGAAACATCAACACTAGAAGGAGAACCAAAACAAGCAGAAGAGGAAGAAACTCTAAAGGTAGTACAATGCAAATATGCTCATAAACCAAGACCTTATAACATGAATGCAAATAAGACTTACAAGACTGCACGTTCATTGTCCGTGATAGTCGATGGCACAGAGACTTCAAGACCAAAGCTATCGAACTCATGACGATCCTGCTTCACCAAGTCCGTTATCCTTGCAACGTAATCACTACTAGTATCCGCTTTCACCAGCTTTTGTTCAGCATCGGAAAAAACGAATTGCAATATACCTAAACAAACAATGCAGATTCTAGAACAACTAGATTCCGATGAACCTGTTTCATCATCAACGGCGTTTAGCCAGCTGCGTAGAGCTGAAGTCGAGACTGAAGAGACATCAGAATCAAAAGCCTCGACGGCTACCAATCGGAATATACATCTCTCGCAGACCTAAACCAGAGAACATACAGATGGACTTAATAAAAATCGAATTCGTAAAGTGATTGGAAGCGGGGTCGAAGAATATGTCAGAGATACATAAACCTAACAACGTGAGAGTAAGGAATAAGAAAACGCACCCCGAGTGATAGAAGATCTTTGACAGCACCAGAATGCAGAGATCGAGCTGTTTCGTACACGCGCCGAGTCTTAGAGTCACCATGGCTTACGAGGCCGTTGGGCAAGCTCACTGAGTCGCCGCCGGCAGGTACTGTTTCGTCGGACATTGGTTTTGAAAAATTGTAGAAGGCGGCGTCTAGCAAATTAGCAGCCAAATTCCAGTGAACTTAATTCAGTTTCTCTTTCTCGGGGCAAAAGAAACAGGCTACTAGAGTTCTATATTAACCATTAATATGTAATACAACAAACAAGCAAAGAGGGCGTTTGGTCTAGTGGTATGATTCTCGCTTTGGGTGCGAGAGGTCCCGAGTTCGATTCTCGGAACGCCCCTCTTCCTTTTTATTATAAATATTTTCTTTTGCTGTAACATTACATTGTTAGTCAGTAACATTTATTTTTTTCAGAGTAAAATATCTTTGTATTACAGATAACAATGGGGGAAACTGATACAATACTTTCTTTTATCTCTTTCTATCTAACTCTCATGTCACTCAAACCAGTCTTTTTGTTGGTGTCCACTATAGCCCTGCCACAATGAAGAGCGTTCGTAGGGATTTGGTATTCATCTCTGAGAGAAGTCGAGTTTGTATAGACTCGCATGTAAAACTGTTGTCCCAGGTATTGTCTTTCCCACAACTCTGATCTTAGGTTCCACATTCCTACGTTGTCTAGTGCCACGTGTATGCACTATGATCAACGTTTCGATGTTTTTTTAATATGCGTGGAATACTTGAAAAAATTATCTTTAAAGAAGGGATGGAGTATTTGATTAATAGGAGCTGAAAATTGAAAGAATACCTAATCTTAGGGTTAGCATAACAAATTCTGCGAAATATTCTCCCTGACCATCTACTTCAGCAATCCGTTTTACTATCTAGCGAAGTAAATTATCATCAGCAGCAGATCATACTCACCAATACCAATGTTCAATAAGTACTAAATAGATTTGTTTGATTCAAGAGATCAATGTTGACAACTTCCAACCTAGTTTCCAAGCTCAAGCATTGAAAATCTACTTATTATTGTTGAGTTATAACCCAAATCTCTTCAATCAGAACTCTTCTAAAAAAACGCAGTGAAAGTGTTCGATGAAATGCCTCAAAAAAAAAACATGATCACAACAAAGTAAATCATTTCACGTAACCTGTTTTTAAAAGATAAAATCAAAACCATACACCACTGTTCTCCTACTCATTAATTTGCTAAAGCCTTCCAATCTAGAGAAAAAGGAAGAACAGAGCCATTACAGTCGAAGTCATCTGATACTTAGGACTACAATAATCATGAGTAAGAAAACCATAACCTCATTGACCGTATATCAATCAAAATTCTCCGATCACTTCTTATCGTCACCGAACAGTAGACGGAGCCGAGAAGCAAAGACGCCGGTAGAGTCAATCGAAGCTTGATGAAGAAGATCGCTCTTGATTTTACTCATACGATCCGTCAAACTATCATGCTCCTTCTTGAGAACAGCCGTGTCTTCCTCCTGATCGTGGATTCTGTACTTCTGACTTACCGATCGGAAGCTCAGAAGCAAAATTCCAGTCATGGCGAAGAACTGGAAGAAGCTTTGCCTGTTTCTCTTCACATTCTCAATGAATCCAGAAGCTACGGCAGTTAACGCCTTCGCCGGATCTTTGCCGGTGAGTGGATCAACGGATCCCTGTGGCGCCGATGAAGCCATTTTTGGTTACTTTCTGATATAAACAAAAGAGGAATGTGAGAAATCTGTCACGAAGAAAGAGAGTGATAAAAGGGTTCTCGTATGGTTTGGGCTTTTTATGGCATCAATTTAGGCCCAACTAAAAAAAGCCTACCCTTTTAAGTGATTTTGTAGCATCAATTTAGCTTGTCTGTTGTGTTTCAGTTCATCCCAAGATGGCCCAGCATACTGCAAAATCAAAGAATGAGACTAAATGATACAATGAGCTGAAAGAAAGTTTCTATCATTTGGAAAACTTTAAGGTAGTAATTTACTTCGTTAACTTTGGCCGCATAAACCACAACTCTAGCTCTGCAAGCCCAGACTTGACAAATTCTCCATTGCTGAATGTACAACACTCTTTAGTCTTTACGCAGTAGAACTGTAGAAGACTATTTGAAGATGTTAAGGGAGAAAAAGAGTAAGAAAACTGGTTGACCACGGTCTAGCCTTCAGAAGGAAATTGGGCAATAAAAACAGTAACCTTTTTTAGTTTACTGATGACAATCCAAGTGATACGTTTATGTCTTGTATAGTGACAAGTATCGGTAATAAAGTGCGTAGGAGCCATTAGATGTTTACTTTTAAAGTATTGTTACCTGTTAAACAATTGCACATTGATGAACGAGAAAGTTTGAGTGTGTATCTTTTGGATGAGTACCAAGGGAACCTGTGTAAACCATCGAACACATGAGAATTTTAGGAGTTGAAAACAGATCAATGTCATGGTAGTTTTACTGTTTCCTTACATAGATTTCTTTCAATTATGGCAAGAAGTGAATTGATCAGACCATCAATAATGCTCTACCAGATCTTTGCCTTTGCATATACCTCCTTTTGAAATTCTCTGTGCCTGAAGTTCAGCATTGGACAGAACAAAAACTTGTAAAAAGAGTAAAACACATTTACATCAGCATGCAAAGGCAGAAAGCTAGTGGTCACAGCTTTCGCAAACAATGTAAAGACAGGAAAAATAGAGACATCAACGAAACCTGAATGCACAACTTCCGTAATAAGTGGTTATAAGACGTAAATATTCTATCTTTCTGAATGATGTAAGAATTTAGTTACAAGTATTTGTCCACACATTCTTTTTTTTTTCTTGATGATACATGTCATCATTAATTTGAAACTTTTGTCAATTCGAGGTGATCATGTGAATAACGTAATCACCAAACGTAGGTAGAATATGCGAGAAGTCTTATGGAATTACCAACTGAAAGTTATACACACACAAATCACATAAAACTCTAAAACAATAACCATATGCAAACCTTGTATATATATAAAAGATAAAAATGAAAATACAAAACACAGGATCAAATGAAAGCCACAAGAACAACTTAAAAAGAAAAAAGAGAAAGATAATGATCACAAAAACACAACAAATGTCCCACTCCCAATATCATTATTTCATCCTTTCATCATTTTGCTTAAGCAGACTCTTTTTCTTTCTTCTCTTCCTCTGTCTTGGCGTGATAACCTGGAAGCTTCTCTTTAATCTTTTCGATGATTCCCTTCTTCTCCGCCGGTTGCTCCGTCGAGTGTCCTACGGGGTGCTCAGTTACAACAAGTGGCGTGCTGGTTGGGACAGGTGAATCCTCTGTCTCCTTGTCGTTGTGGCCTGGAAGCTTCTCCTTGATCTTATCCATTACTCCTTTCTTTTCTTCGCCCTCGGTTTCGTGATGCTCCACCACACTCTCCGATACTGGTACCTGGATGGTGCTGACGACTGGTACGTCATGATCCTCTGTTTCCTTGTCGTCGTGGTGGCCTGGAAGCTTCTCTTTGATCTTATCCATTACCCCTTTCTTCTCTTCTTCTCCTTCAACGGTCTTCTTCTTTTTCTTTTCCTCACCTTCTTCATCGCTTGACTGTTAGATATTCAAACCATGAGTATGATTATTACTTCAGCTCAATCAAGATCGATTAATAAATCTCTTATCATATAATCTCTTATCATAAATCTTTACTTACAGAGGAAGAAGAGCTGTTGGATCGGTGAAGCTTTTCGATGACACTAGGCTTGTTCTCCTCATCTTCTTCGGTCTTCTCCTGAAGCTCCTCGAGGAGAGTAATCTTGTTCTCCTTCACTTCCTCGTGCTCCGCAGCTAACGCCGGTTCTGAGATCTGAGCCTTATGGTCGAACTCAGACTCGAGCGTCGTAGTCTCTTGAGGTTTCACTTCCTCTTTCTTCTTGCTCAAGAAATCGAACATCCCACGATCCGTAACCTCTGGTGTAGTAGTAGTGGTTGATGGCTCTTCTGTTGTTGCAACCTTTGGGGTCTCGTGCTCGGGAACGTTGTTCTTGTATTCTTCCGCCATAGTTATAATCTGAATGGATTGAAACGGTTTGATAAACAGAAAATTTAAAGAACTTTGAAGTTGCTAAAAAAGATTGGTTTTGAAGAGGTATGTGTGAGATGATGAGTATCGATGTTTGAGATGAGAGAAGAGAAGAGAGTTGGGTTTTATATAGTGTGTGTGAACTGTGAAGAGAAGGGTCCAGGCCAACGCGGAGGTCACGCTGTAAAGATTTAATTATTTTTCTAATAAAGCAAAGTATCGATGGATATTTATTTTATTTTAAATTGCAGGATGACCCCAATTGTTTAAGTCGGTAGCTGAATATCATGATATCACCACTTTTTTTTTTTTCTCTTAAGATAAAGGATTACAATGTTATTAAAATATTAGATGAAGAGTTAAACTAATATTAGATATTAGCATAGTCATGTACTTTTCATCTACAGGGAGCTGTATCGGACGAACTATGGTTTCGTGGCCCAAGTGCCACCTTGTAATTTTATTATATGATTTAAAAATAGATAACAGATGTACATATAAGTAAAGAGTGTTTGGAATAGACTAGGAATATAATTTAGTGGTTTGGAATTTGGTTTTGATGTTATGTCACCATCCTTATTCAAACCTTTTGTAAGGCGAAAAAAAAAAGAACTAAGTAGACAACTCTTACAATTTTGAACATTTCTTTTATAATGTTTTTGTATAAAAACTTTTTTGATCATATCCCTCTATGTTGAATAATTCTCTATAGATGTTCAAACTTATAAAGAGATGTTTTCGACTCTTTTAAAGACTTTGTGGTTAAATCTGTAAAATAGGGTAAAATTACAGTACCTTGTTAAAAAAGTTATCATTACAATAAAATAAAGAGGAAATAATTAACTATTAACAGCTTTTAACAAAACCATAAAATTCACGATTCGTGGCAATACATCATTGATACCTCTGATAAGAAGAAACGTTAAAAAACCGAAGTAGAAGAAAAATGAGAATAATGAAGAAAGGCATCAAATTTCAACCAATATATGAGCAACACGTGTCTTAAGAGGTGTGAAAAGGGAACTCAATGGTCGGTTTTGATTGGCTAAAACCAATGGATGTCGGTCATCTCGGCCTACTGATTTGTAGATATTTTTTTGAGTGTTAAATTACTAATTTGACATTACCTCTTAATCAAATTAAAAAACGTTACCAAAAAAGATATTTACATATATGCAGCAAACTAAATTTTTGTTTCGTAGTCAGATATTTATTTATGCGCGATGATGATGTCCTTTTTTTTATTGTATATAAAACAAGATTAAACAGATGGTGGCATTTGAGAACGCACAAATTTCTTTTTTTTTTGTTTGGTTAAACTCATTAAATAATGATTAATGAATCGTGTTCAGTTGAAAGATTTAAGACGTCGTGCCACATTTTAATAAATTGAGACGTTTCATGAACACGCGACCCGTTGTTTATTAGCAGGGCCAAATTTTTAAGAAATTTTAGGTGTTGGGGCTGTCACTCTACCGACACATACCAAACAAAGCAATCGTTTTCGTTGCCAAAATTTGGTTTAATTAATTTGTCGTCTTACCCAAAATCTATACTCCATTTGTAAATGTTTTACGACATAGCATAAAAGTTTGTGCATCAGATTTAAACCGTCAGCCAAAATTGTCCATATTTCCAAATAATAAAATATGGAAGTAGGAAAAATGAATGGAGATGTAATCGAAAAACAAATACAATATTGAATCTCATATTGTATAGACCAATATCAAACCGGTTTTATGTATCTGAAAACCCAAAAAAAAAAAAAAACCAATACCATATCAAATCATTGGGGACTAAATATGCAGCACTGCCATTTATAAGTTGTGCCAATGGTTTACCAATAAGGTTACCAAAACGGATCAATCAAAGCCTACGGTTCTGTTTGACAACAAGCACATGATGCACACACTTATATGGCCTGATTATGCGTCTTTTTTTTTTTTTATCAACATTGGGCCACAATTGGTCGGCCCATTAGCCAAATCCCTACAAATATGTAGGGAGCGGGATTCGATCGGTGGTGTGATGGTGTCTGTCCAACAGTGGACTTATCAATTGCCACTAGACTAAGGACACTTCACGGCCTGATTATGCGTCTATCTCCCTTTTTCTTCAGTGTGCATGTTGCGTGGGTTTCAACTTTGAACCCTGATTTGGTGAAACGATAATGATACTATACACTCCTTACAAATTTTGAAACGTTGGTTCCACGGTTCGTTTACTAGTTACAGTAAGTAATCCCTACGTTCATTTGTGTAAAACAATACTATATATATATGTCTGATCTTGTACTACCATTATATAAATGGGTGTCTTTTGAAATGTTTTATGGGTGTATCTCCCTAAATCGATAGTTTAAAGATTTCCCAATATCAAGCGTATGCATGATCAGATTTATACATGAGAAAACATCGCACACAATATAAAGACCCCATTGATTTTTATGAAAAACAAATTTTTAAAGATTTTTTTTTTTTTTTGGACAAAAACAATTTTTATAGATTAAAACACAAATGATACATAAACTTTGCGACAAGCATAAGAAAAAGAGAAAAGAGAGAATGATAACGAAAACACAACAAACGTCCCACACTCCCACTCCCATATCACATTATTGATCATGTTTAATTACTTTTGCTTAAGCAGACTCTTTATCTTTCTTCTCCTCCTCTGTCTTGGCATGATAACCTGGAAGCTTCTCTTTGATCTTATCCATGAATCCCTTCTTTTCCTCCGGATGCTCAGCTATGGGAGTTGCCGTTTCAACCAGCGGCGTGGTGTTGACGACCTCTGAGTCCTCTGGTTTCTTGCTGTGGCCAGGAAGCTTCTCCTTGATCTTATCCATTAGTCCTTTCTTCTCTTCTTCCTCTGGTTTTTGATGCTCTACCGAGTGTGGTGCTGGCATGCTGGTGACGACCGGTACGTCATGACCCTCTGGTTTTTTCTCGCCGTGAGGAAACTTCTCTTTGATCTTATCCATCACTCCTTTGTTCTCTTCCTCTGTTTTCTCATCTCCTTCAAGGATCTTTTTCTTCTCCTTCTTCTTCTTTCTCCTCTCACCGTCTTCACCTTCTTCATCGCTCGACTGTTCAAAGAAATTCATATTTCAAAACCATGAGTTTCTTTGTTTCCTTGCTAACCACAAAAAGCTAACAAACTAATAAAAACTTTTACTTACAGAAGAAGAAGAGCTGTTGGATCGGTGGAGTTTTTTGATAAGACTTGGCTTGTTCTCTTCTTCCTCCTCGTGCTTCTGGTGAAGCTGCTCGAGGAGAGTAGGCTTATGTTCCTTCTGTTCCTCTTCTTCGTGCTTCGCCACGAACGGCTCTGGTTCAGAGATCTGAGTCTTGTGCTCGAACTCGGACGCGAGAGTAGTCGTCTCTTGAGGCTTCACTTCCTCCTTTTTCTTCAAGAAATCGAACATTCCCCGTTCCTTAATCTCTGGCGCTGCCGTTGATGACTCCTCTGTTGTTGCGACCTTAGGGGTCTCGTGCTCGGGAACGCTGTTCTTGTACTCTTCCGCCATAGTGTTAACCTTGAATTGAATGAACGGTTTAAAGAAAAATAATAAACAGAAACTTGGAAATTCGATTTGAGCTTTTAAGTTGCTTTTACGATAGTTTTGAAGAGCTGTATGAGTAAT
Source organism: Capsella rubella (assembly GCF_000375325.1). Lineage (NCBI taxonomy): Eukaryota > Viridiplantae > Streptophyta > Magnoliopsida > Brassicales > Brassicaceae > Capsella > Capsella rubella. Next base: position 7,109,453 of record NW_006238923.1, read on the forward strand.
GAGTATTAATGCGACGAGTAGGGGGATTTATATAGTGTCAAGAGAAGGGTCCAGGCCAACGCGGAGGTCACGCTGTTTAAGATTTTAAGTTTTGAAAAAAGTAAAGCAAAGGACGAATACTATTTCTTAAATTGCAGAATGAACCCCCATTTCTATGACGTCGGTGGATGAATTGAATAGTATGTGTGTGAACGATATTATTATATGATATTGATATATATAAATGAAGAGTTATAAAGTAATAATACTATTAGCATAGTCATTTAGCTTTTTAGATCACGGGAGATGTATGAATAGGAGTTTGGTTGGTTTACATGGTGGTCGACGTAACCTCCTTTATATTTTATGAAATCGATTGTGTATAACAAAACTAGTTTGATAAGAGATATATAAAGAATTTGAATGGATTAGGATATAAATAATGTAGTGGTTAATTTGAACTAGTCTTTGTTTTCATATTGAGTTTTTGCCTTTATGTTCTTTTTAAAAAAGAGATCAGATAGTTGTATATATGTGTTCAACAAGGAGAAGAATGCCGGATTACAATGTTAATTAGCAGATTCTTAATCAAGCACGTAAAGAATTTGGAGAAGAACATCAAACTTCAAAAGGGATGTTTGACAACTCTTTCAAGACTTGTGAGGTTGTTTTTTAAGAAACAACAAAAATAACGGGTGAAAATTGCAATACATTCTACGAAATGAATCATCAAAACAAAAATAGCGGGTTGGTCAGACCGAGCTATTAGCAGGTTCAACTAGCCATAGTAGTCACGCCACGTGGAAACATCAGAGATGTAGGAGAAACTGAAATAATGTGGAAATGCATAGACTTAAGCCAATAGATAATGGACACGTGTCTGATGAACGGTACAGGAGACCACAACAATGGTCGGTTTTGATAGATGTCGGTCATGTGGACCCTATAGACTTCTGTATCCACGTCGGTAAAAGCTAGATTTTTTCAGATATTTTTTTTCGTGTTAATTACTTACTATAAGACTATAAAGTGACATTTTAAAGCTGTTTTAAAAAATGACATTGTTACTACTCTAAAAATTATCCTTTTTAAGACGTTACAATTAGAAGAACAAAAAAACATGCAGCCAAGTGAATGAACTAGTTTTGCTATTTGAAATAGTAAAGAAAATTAAATAATATTATGCATGTGGTTAAGGACGTAAGCTTTGTCCATTTGTATATTAAAAATGAGACTATGATGGGGTGCATTGAGAACGCACCATTTCGGATTTGGCATACATTTATTATTTAAGATAAAATGAATGTATCGGGTTCGGTTGAAAGATTCAATTCGATCGACGACATATGCCACATACTTAATTGAGACGTTTCCATACACACGCAACTCGTAACATAACGATACGAATCGCTTTTTTTTCTTTCTTTCTTTTAGGCTTTGGGACGGACACTGTACCGACACATACCAAACAAAGCCATCGTTTTCGTTCCTAAATTGACAACTAAATCACCTAGGATATACCTCATCAATATGGAAATACTACCTTTACAACTAAACAGAAATATAAGAATCAACCTAGAAACAAAGATCAAAGATATATCGCTTGATGTATATATCGTTTATTAATCCAATTTTGGTTTCTCCACTTACCATTTTCTTAACAAATTTAAACCGGAAATAGATGTAAAACATCGCATGCAATTATCCTCCCTAAATTTCCTACATTTTAGTATAATGAGACAACTGTACCCCAAATATAGAACAATTTTATAGAACAAAGACACAAAATGATCTAACTCCATTACATTTTTACGTACACGTAACGGCAGCCTTTTTCCTATTTAACGAAATATATTTTGTTTTCGTTTAAGATCTCGAAAGGCCCAAATGTGTAAATAAATAATACATCATTACCTTAACATGGGCTTCTAAATGGGCTATATGGCTTCTAAATTAAAGTCGGGTCGAACCGGAAAGTTATAACCCGACCCGAATATTTTTGACACCGAGACGGAGAGGAAAGGAGGAAGAAGAGGTGTTTTTTGACGCCTAACGAACTCTATACGAATCGAAATCACTGGTTTCGTCTCTGATTTTTTTTGTGAATCTGCAGAGGTGTTTCCCGTTGCTGGATTCTTCGATTTCGAATCGCGTCAAGCAGAATTGATCTTCAGTCTCGTGTGTCTCCGGCTATATTAGTCGACTGAGAAGAGAAGGTGACTTTTTTTTGTTTTTGAGGGGGTGAAATCGGAGAACGCTGCAATAGGGAAAGAGATGATAACAAGATCGAATCTAGCAGAGCAGCTCAGGGAATACCAGATTCGATCAAAGCATGATTGGGCATCTGTTTCTTTCTTCTCTTCCACCTCGAGTTTTTCTTCTTCTAGGTGACGATTATTATTGCTTTTTTTCTTCTTTATGATTCGAGATCTGTTGTGCATTTTTGTTTTGAAATTATGGTACAGTTTGTGTTTATTCGCTGGATGTTAGCTTTCTGGTTGCATAATGCTTAGAGAATTGGATTTGGTTTGTGTGAATTTTACATTTGGAAGTTAGGGTTCTGGAGATCTGAAGGTAACTTTCGTATCGGGAAATAGAAACTTCTCAAATTCGTGGGTTCTACTCATCTTATATGATCCTGATTTACAGAATTAGATTCCACCTCTTTGATAAATATGCACAAAGAATTCCGATTTAGAAGATATAGGAATTGGATGTTTGTCTCTGTTTAGCCGTCCAAAGTTTACCTGGCGATGAAAGATTTGGTAGTCCGTCTAAGGAATGCATAACTTTAGTAAAGCATGAAACTTTAAGACAATTTCAAGTTCATTGCATATTATATACACACAGTAAGGAAAATATGAATCATAGAGCCAGAGGAGTGTGATTTGATATTTTTTTTCTATCGTAATTATATTAAGTCAAGCTAGCTGGTTTGTGACCTTAATGCGACTTTTGACATTGTCAGTTTAGACGAGCTGTAGTTAGTTCTGTATCCAAAGTAACAATAGGTCTTCCAGTGTAGTGTGTTTATTAGAGTATTCAGTCTAAATACTTTTTTTTTTTTTGTTTAACTCGATTGATATTGGAGAGTATACTTAATGCTACCATCCAAATGTTGTTATCTCGATGCATGGCATGATTATGTCTGTTATTCGGGTATATTATTTTAGTTTCATTATGGGATCAGCAGCCGTTCATGCTTAGCACTGCGAGCTTATCGGGTTTAGTGATATATGGACAGATAAGATAGAGAGTAAGAGTAGTAATGCACCTCTGTATTTCTTCTGCATCTGACCTCTTTCCTCTTCAAATCGCCTTCCCGCTCATATACACTGTGGTTCATTCCCTTTTCTAACGAAGAAAGAGCTAATTATCATTATTTACAATATATGTGTACTTGTCTTTCCCCTAATATTAGTCCCATATGTTTCTGTCATATGATTACGTAGACCAAACTCTTGAATTTTTTCGTTCTAAAATTGGTTACACTGGTTAATTGGTTTACATCTCTTTTTCAAGATTCAATCCCATTTTCTGATGTTGAGTTGGTCGAGAGTCTCTTTTTTCTTATCTCTTACAATCATGATTGAGTCCATTGTTGTTTGACTTTTACTTAGTAAGCTTCACTAACATGTACAGATCTTTATGAGTTATACATCACTAATGAGCTTCTATTTGGTTTGATTCAGGGTGGATGTTGTAGTCTTTGTCATCTGGGAGCTAGTCATCTTAGCATTCTTAGTGTTTTCAGCGGTTTCCTTGTACTTCAAGCGGTTACAGCTCGCATTCATCTTGGTATGCGTAACTTTGCTGCTACTAATTTGCATGAAGGTCACAAAGCAAGTAAGGTTAGCCAGAAAGAAGAAGCGAAGGATGCTGCTTCCGCTATCTATGTAAAGTTGCAACATCTTCTTCATCCATATGAGACTTTGCAACCATTATCTCTTAGCCACCAAACTCACCTCCTCGTTTACTGTGCTACTCTACTTGCTGCTTTAATGGATGAAGATGACAATTATGCTCACAGCACGGGGTTTAGAGGTTTGAGTCCAGGTCAGGGTGGATGAGCTGGAAAATTTCAGGGTCTAGGGTTTTAGAGTCAGACGATCATTTTTTTGATTAGGGTTTGGCTGCAAATCTGGTTTTGTTCAGAGAAAAATGTGTTCGAAAGAGTTGTGTTTCATGTGTAACTGTGATTGTGAAATTCAAAAGGGTTTAGCCTAAACAAATGAGGAAAAATATAATATCCAAGCTTGCATTATTTTTCAGAGGGTAATTTCTCTGGTTTTCTATTTTGGTATATGAAACAACAAATAAACCAATCTTTTTCTACAAAACTTTGTTTTGCTTAACTGTTTCAGAGGTAATCTAAGTACACACCACAAGGATCGAGATGCAGCAAATAGGAACTATAACGGTGTACTACTCGGGACTACACATAGTTGAAAAGCGAGGGCTTGTAGGATTTCACGTGACTCGAAGAAGAAAAAGACAAAGGAGAAATTAAAACAAGGGAGATAGAGATACACAAGAAAGTAAGAATAGAGAAGTTGAGGACGTGAATATAGCAAAGAAAAGCAGCAGCAATTTGCTCTTCAACGGTCACATCTCACATGCTCTATTGTCACCACCACATCTCCTTTTACCCTCTCACAAACTTATACTATGTGGCCTAAATTATATGTAATTGTTGTTTACCATTCGCAATTAAATTTATAAATTGCTCTTTTTCTCTTGCCAGTTTATTCATTTTCATAATTATTTTTAAATTTTTTTATTTTTGCAACTATTAATTAACATATAGAACAGTATTTTCATATATAATTTTATGTATATATATTATATTTCATCTGTTTTATGTTAAGACTTTTACTGGTGATATATAGTTTTACTTTATAAAATTTGGTTTTCATAATTCTAGCTGGGTACCCAGTTTCTTAATTTCATCACATATGTTTATTATCGTTTAAGAAATCTTATTGCCTTTATGCCTAGATATGCAACACCATATTGACACCAACAAATATATCAAATGCAAAAGACCATTTTAAAAGGAAAAGAAGATGTAAGACAATAATAATACAATCATATGGTAACAAATTTTAACCCAAATAATGAAAATCACACGGCTACCTTACTCCTTCCACACATTCCTAATCTTCTTTTTGGGCCGCATGACAACTACCACAAACACTAATCACATTTTGTAGTATATATACGTGGAGAGAGAGAGGCAAGTATAGTTCAGACAGTAACATACTAACAGTATACACAACGGTATTATATTGTAACAGATCAAAGTTCCCATATATGTCTCTGAAGAAAAGATCTTGCTCGAGGCTTAGACTCACCGATTTGATGGAGAAGTGGAGGAAATGTAAGAAAGGCCACTTTGCTGTGTACACCAGAGAAGGCAGGAGGTTCGTTTTGCCCTTGGATTATCTGAAACATCCAATCTTTCAGGTCTTGTTGGAGATGGCAGAGGAAGAGTTTGGTTCCACCATTTGTGGCCCTTTACAGGTTCCTTGCGATGGAGGTTTGATGGATCACATCCTCACGTTGTTGAGAAACAGGAGTTTGTCTGACCATGATGATGACGGTGGTGATGATGGTGTGAAGAAGAAGACGATGAACCATGATGTATCCTCCATGAGCACATCTTGCAAGGGAGCTTCATCGGTTTCATATTTCTTCCCTCTCTTTCGTTGCACAGCCCATGATCAGAGCAAGCTCCAGTCTCTAGTTTTTTAACAGTTTATGCGTTGTGGAGAGCGCTTTTACACATAAAAGGTCTTTTCTGTTTGTGTATATATAGAGAAAGAGATTCTATATAAGCCTTCAGTTTTGTATATCATTGTTCATTTTTGACAGAAATATCTGTAGAAGAAGTAAATTAACATTTAAACCAAACAAACGAGTTAACTAACCGCGAAGTGCGAGCTAAGGCTGTTGCAGCGCTTCCTGCTAGAGTTTTGATGTTCTGAGCTTTATGAGTTCTCTTCTTAAAATCTTGCCAGAGGGATTTTTGGGGATTGAAGCCAAAAATGCGACTTTGCGAATCCTCTTGTATGGTGATACCTATGTAATTCAAACAAAAACTCCTGTTAAAATATAAGGAAACATGATTAGATTAGTGAGAAAACATGATATGCATTGTTGAAAAAACCTGTTTTTCGATGAATCCCATGATTTCGCTTTCCAGTAAGTTACTTCCAGCTTTTCTTACTATATACGCCATTGGATATTGTCCAGCTTCCATGTCAGGGATGCTTCAAAAAACCATAAGAAGGAAAAATAAAAGCTTGAGCAAAAAAAAGAAACATTAAAGAGAAGAATTTGATGAAGGCTCATGTTAAAAGCCGAGCTTACGGTACTACTGCTGCATCAGCAATCTCTGGATGAGCAAGCAACAGTGCCTCTAGTTCAGCTGGAGCAACCTAATTAACATTTAACAAATTACCAAAACCACCAACTTTACTATTCAGATGATCCATGCATCAAGAAAGTTGATTGCTTATATGTAGTTTTTTAACCTGATAACCATTGCATTTGATGAGCTCCTTTAATCTATCAACAACAAAGACAAACCCTTCACTATCAATGTAGCACAAATCTCCTGTTTTCAACCATCCTTCAGAGTCAATAGTAGAAGCAGTAGCTTCTTCGTTCTTGAAATAACCTTTAAACAAATCAAGAAGTTTCAGACAACACCAAAAACAAGAAACAAATAACACCTTTTGCAGAAAGATGAGCTAAAGATGAAGAGTCAACACCTTTCATGACAGTGGGACTTCGAATCCACAGCTCACCAGTTTGATTCACACCCAAGATCCGACCCGTATCCGGATCCACAATCTTAGCTTCCACATTTGGGGCCAGCAAACCAGAAGCTCCATACCTCTTAGCCTCCCCTTTAGTGAACATAGAAGCAGCTATAGCCGTTGACTCAGTCAAACCATACCCTTGTAAAATCTTAACCGTCGGATAATTCTCAACGAACTTCTCAATCACCTCTCTACTCAATGGGGCTCCTCCAACCACAATGGTGTGCAACGAGCTCAGATCATACTTGGAATTGATCTCATTTGCTCTATTTACCATAGCTACCACAATAGGCGGCACAAGGGAAAGATACGAAGATCGGTGAATCTCCACGGCCGAGAGAAGCTGAGCCATCTCGAATTTGGGAAGAACCACGATCGTCCATCCTAAAGCGATTAGCCCCGTCGCGAAACTCCCGAAACCGTACACGTGGCACATCGGGATTGTGCAGACGGTTCGCTGCTCCAAACCGAACCGGGCCCGGCATGCTTGTACCGATGCGATTAGGTTACGGTGAGTCAGCATTACTCCTTTACTCGTCCCCGTCGTACCTGATGAGTATAACAGAGCCGCTGTATCGTCCTGGTTGACTCGTTGCTTCACTCGTGACTCAATCGGTTCCGTTTCAATCATCGTCTCTAGCCTCCCGACTATTTTAACGCGCTCGTCGTGATTTTGAGAAGGAACGTGGTTTTCGTCCATGAGAACCACCGGGAGATTCGAATCCGACGCGGCGGCGAGTTTGGAGACGAGCTGACATGTGGTGAAGGCGAGAACAGGTCGCGAATTATTTATCTGTTTAGAAATCTCGTCGGAAGTGTTGATCGGATTAGCTGTGGTGATGATTGCGCCGAGTGTCATAACGGAGAGTGAGACGATTGGGAAGAGGATTGAGTTGGGAGAGAGTACAATGACGACATTGCCTTTGCGTACACCTAATGCGTAGAGACTAGCCGCGACTCTTTCAACGCCGAGCCAGAGCTCGGAGAAAGTAAGGCGACGACCGGTGACGGCGTCGACGAACACGGTTTTACCGCCATGAGGCTGCGATGAAATGAAAGTCGTGACGTCGAGGTTTTGGTTTGGCGGGAGAGCCACTGGCTCACGTTTGCTGTAGAAAATCGATGTGGATTCGCAGAACCCGCTTTTCCGGTCAAGTGAAAGAGTTCTGGATCCGATATCGCCGCCGTGCATAACCACCATGTCTTCGGGACCTCGGTTGTATCGAAAGCCTACCTCTCAGTCAATGGTCGTCAGAGACTGGTGTCGTCTTCGAGTTCAAGTTTCATAATATTATTATTTTTTTTTTTAAGGCAAAAAGCAAAAGCCCACTTCACTCCCAATCTTTGACCCGCTACGACTTTGGGCCTAATCAATATTAGCGTTTTTTAGCGGATAATATAAAAATCAGTTCCGATTAATTCAGTCATCACACATTCATACCACTATTTCACAAGACTCACACACACATGACACAACAACACATATCATAATATAAATTATTTTCTGAAACGAACTGCTTTGTACTTTTGTCATTAATTAATTGGTAGTGACTGATGATTGCTTAACCAGCATTTTGTTGTATAGTCAGATCTATAGGCAAGGATAATGTGGTGATTAAACAAATGCACAAATGCTGTGACGGATCGTGGTAGGTGAAATCCGACTCAATGATCTTGGTTGGTATAACTCGTATTAATCATAGCTGGTAGTGGTAGGTCTAGATAAAACACCTGAATATGAAAAAATCGAATCGAAACTTTACCGAATTGAAAGGGAACTGAACTACCTAAACTCCTAATATCCGAAGAATCGAAACCGAATCATCAAAAGAAAACATCAATTAGCAAACTGTTTCAACATTTTGTTTTATATGAGTCTCCTTCCAACTTATTCAATATCAGCTTAGCAAACAATTTCTTAAAAAAAAAAGAAAATCCTCTCTTATTGAGAAAAACAATACAATCGGTAAAAATAAGAATCTAGCAAAGAGATCCTTTTAAAGTTTGGAAGTTGCCAGTCTGATTAAGTCTTTGCGAAGTGTTTTACCGGATACAGTCTTTGGTATGGAATTTATAAATGCAACCTTCCTTATATTTTTATATGGTGCCACCTACTCATCAAACCACCCAAAAATAGTGTAAGTAAAAACAAGATTAGAAAAGAATGGTGTTGGTTTGTGATTACAAAAAGAGGACCTGTTTAGAGATGAAGTCAATGATTTGTTTCTCGGATAGATTGCTTTCGGACACTCTCACCACGTAGGCCATTGGATACTGTCCTGCTTCTTTGTCCGGAAACCTTTTTGGGACGATGCACAAAAACAAACAAACATGAACAGAATAACACAAAACTACCTACATGGTGTTTTTAGCTGAAAGAAAAGAAAAAGGTTATGAAATTTTCATTTACGGGATGACGGCTGCATCGATAATGCATGGATGAGTGATCAAAAGAGCTTCTAGTTCAGCTGGAGGCACCTGTTTATCATATTTTAAACGTTAGCAGTTTTTTTTAACCATTTATACATAACGATAATGTATACATCTTTTAACCTGATAGCCTTTGTATTTGATCAGTTCTTTGAGTCGATCAACAACAAAAAGAAACCCATCTTCATCAATATAGCAGAGGTCTCCCGTTTTTAGCCATCCTTCTCCATTGATGGTTTCATTTGTAGCTTCTTCGTTTCTAAAGTAACCTTTTTTATATTAAAAAAAAAACAGATAAATATTTATATGAATTTACAAATGTTTAAATACTTATATAAAATATTTTATATGGGTTTGCCACAATTATAGAGAGAACAAGTTGATCACCTTTAGAAATAGAAGGGCCCTTGAGCCAGAGCTCACCGGTTTGATTAACTCCCATGACCCGACCCGTATTCGGATCCACTATTCTCGCTTCCACATCAGACGTCAACGTCCCCGCCGTGCCGTATTTCCGTAGAGGAGCCTCCTCCTCTGCAAGACCCGAGTTAGCCCCTCCGCCGTTTGATTCCGTCAACGCATACCCCTGATGTATCTCAACCGACGGATATCTCTCTAAAAACCCTTCCGTAACCGCCTTGCTCAACGGAGCCCCACCACACCTCACCAACCTCAGCGAGCTCAGATCGTACTTGGCCTTGATCAGATCTGCACCGTTGATCATAGCTACTAAAACCGGCGGCGCCATTATTAGACTTGTGGCTTTGAACTTGTCCACAGCATCTAACATATCGTGAAGCTCAAATCTTCGGAGGACCACCACCGTCGTTCCCAATGCTACGGTCCGCATGGCGAAGCCTAGTAATCCATAAGTGTGGGACATTGGAACGGTGCAGAGGACTATCTCGTCTTCTTGTTTCAGTTTATCGGAGAGGTGTCTCGCCACGTGAGCGGTTAAATTACCGTGAGACGAGATCACTCCTTTGCTCGGTCCTGTCGTCCCCGACGAGTAAAGCATCATCGCCGTGTCGTCCTTGTTCACTCGGTCTCTGACTCGTTGACCACGCGGTTCTTTCTTCATCATCTCGCTTAAAATTCCGACGACCCTAACTCCGAGGGATGGCTCCTCCTCGCCGTCGTCGGTGAGAACGACGGAGACAGCGGCCGCGAGTTTGAGTGCCAGCTGGCGCGTGGTGAACGCGAGAGTTGGGTTGCAGTCGGCGATCTGTTTAGAGATCTCACCGGCGGTGTTGAGAGTGTTGGCGGTGGTGACGACGGCGCCGAGAGACATGACGGAGAGGCAGACGACGGGAATGTAGATTGAGTTTGGAGAGAGGATGAGGATGACGTCACCTCTTCTTATTCCGATTTCGTGATAAAGAAAGTCAGCGACACGATCGACGGCTCTCCAAAGATCGGAGAAGCTTAAACGGTGGCCCGTGGCGGCGTCGATGAAGGCGGTGGTGCCGCGGTGAGGCAGAGAGGAGATGAAAGTTGTGACGTCAATGGAAGGATTTGGCGGGAGACTCAGTGGGTTGCGTTTGCTATAGAATGTAGAGTTTGATTTGCAGAAACCGCTTCTGGGATCAACACTGAGAGATCTCTGAGGATACTCCATTTTCTCAAAGCGTGGAAGTTTTGAACTATGTGAGGACAGTTTCAATAGCAATGGCTAATTATTATTGTAAGTTAAAGAGAGATACCTACTTAAAGTAAAACAGATTTTAGTTTTATACATCTTTCCATGATTACTATGATATGCAAAAAATGACATTAGTAAACTTAATTAGATAAGGATTATGACATGGCGGACACAAAAATGATGAGTATAGAAAAGACAATACAGTATTGGGAAATCTCGGCCCTCCATTAAAATATCAGATGAAGTTGATTTCAACTCACAACAGTGCAAATTTATTGAATTCTGGCCACAAAACTACACCTTGTCCCAATGGAAAACGTGACACTGCCAGAAAAAAAATGGAAAAGAAAAAAGAACCCTCGAATTACCACGAAGGTGACAGATTTATTTACCCAACATTTTTATTACATATTAAGATTTTGGATTTCTCTATTTTTTTAAGTCTTGTAACAATTTCAAAGCTTGAAGTTGGAAGGGATCACGAGCTTTATGAGATCCTTACGTAGAATATTACCTGAAGGATTCTTTGGAATAGAAGACATAAACTTCACCTTTCGTATCTTCTTGTAAGGTGCTACTTGTTTCGCTACAAACTCCATTATCGTCTTCTCTGTTATGAAGCTTCCAGGTTTCCTTACAACGCACGCCATCGGAAATTCCCCTACTACTTTGTCCGGAAACCTGTTAAATCCCCAAAAACATTAAACAACTCATGACTGTACATTAAACAACACATAAGATGAGTGTACACTGTTTGTGACTTACGGGATTACTGCAACATCTTTGATCTCATGATGAGTGAGCAGCAAAGCTTCTAATTCAGCTGGAGGGACCTTTGCAAAATGCAATGATCACAAAATAAAATAAAAATGAATTAGAACCATTTTCAGAGTTTCTAATCTATACGTTTAGACAAACTTCAGAGGATGTTAGAAATGTTCGAATGCATACATCTACACATACAATCGTAAACTCATCGAAATGTTTTGTAACCTGGTAAGCTTTGTATTTGATTAGCTCTTTCAATCGATCCACTATAAAAAGAAACCCATCATCGTCGATGTAGCAGAGATCTCCAGTTTTAAGCCACCCCTGTGAGCTAAATGCTTCGTTTGTTGCTTCTTCGTTTCTAAAATAACCTTTTCAACCCAAAAACAAAGAGTTGTAAAATAAAATTTTCAAACCTCTGATTTTGAATTACTTGTCAGACACGATACCTTTTGCAATGGCGGGACTTTTGAGCCAAAGCTCGCCCGTTTCGTTCTCACTCAACATTCGACCTGTATCCGGATCCACGATCCTTGCTTCAACGCCGGAAGACAACTTACCCACCGCACCGTATCTCTGACTCTCCTCCACCGTATCCATGGAAGCTCCTGCGCTGTTTGATTCCGTTAACGCATACGCTTGAAAAACATCAACCGTTGGATACTTCTCTAAAAAACTCTCTGTGACCTCTTTGCTCAACGGTGCTCCACCGGATCTAACCGTTTTCAGGGAGGTCAAATCGTACTTAGCCTTTATCAGATCTGAGCCGTTGATCATAGCTACCAAAACTGGCGGCGCCAAAACCAGAGTCCTGACTCTGTATTTCTCTATTGCTGCCAACATATCGTGGAGACCAAACTTCCGGAGAATTACCACCGTCGAACCTAATGCTACGGTGGCCATGGCGTAGATCAGTAAACCGTAGGTGTGGAACATCGGAACGGTGCAGAGGAAGGTCTGATTTGGTGGCGCCAATGGCTCAGAGATGTACCTCGCTATGTGCGCGATTAAGTTCCCCTGAGAAGAATCCACTCCTTTGCTTCTTCCTGTGGTTCCCGACGAGTAGAGCAGCATTGCCGTGTCGTCTTGGTTAACTCGGTCTCTGACTCGCTGCCCACTCTGTTCCTTTTCCATCATCTCGCTTAAAACCCCAACGACCCTGACTCCGCGAGTTGATCCCACGATCTCTTCCTCGTCGTCTTCCGTGAGGACAACGGAGATATCGGCTGAGGCTGCGAGTTTGGGAGCTAGCTCGGGAGTTGCAAAGGCCAGCTTTGGCTTGCTGTCTGCAATCTGTCTGGAGATCTCACCGGCGGTGTTGAGAGGATTCGCGGTGGTTATCACGGCTCCTAGGGACATGACGGCGAGGCTTACGACGGGGATGGAGATGGAGTTCGGGGAGAGGATGAGTACGACGTCGCCTCTCCTTATGCCAATGTCGTGGTGGAGACAGTCGGCGACACGATCAACGGATCTCCAGAAATCGGAGAAGCTAATGCGATGGCCTGTGGAGGCGTCGATGAAGGCGGTGGTGCCACGGTGAGGTTGAGAGGACATGAATGTTGTGACGTCAAGCGACGTGTCTGCCGGCAGTGGTAATGGACTGCGTTTACTGTAAAATGTCGAGTTTGCTTTACAGAAACCCTTTTTAGGATCAATGAGCGATGGTGATGATGATGGTCTTTCTGAATCCTCCATTTTCTTCAGCTGGTTAGATGGATGATTCAGCTCTGAGATTGTTTAAGACATAAACTATTGAATTTCTTGTGTTATTGAAACCGACAAATATACATGTATGGAAAGCGAGATGAACCATAGAGAGAACCTGGATTTGCCAGACCGGTTTCTAATGGATCGGCTGATTCGTCTGAGTAAAACTTCCGAGGATTCAGCTGTAATCCGACAAGACGAGGAAGAGGAGCTAGTCTCCCAAACCAACGCGTACATACAAGAAGAGTCATCTCAAAAAGTAGCCAATGAGTAAGACAAGTCTTTGTAGGGGATATATATGGTCACTGTATCCAGGTTCTCTTACATATAACCAATTTTTTTTTGGGGTTTGAGCTTAAAACATGACCTTTAAGTCAAAAATAGTATATCAGGTAAAGAAGTTAATCTACCAAACTACACTATGTCCGCACAAGAATGTGAAACAGCCAGAAATCCTCGAGTTACCTCAAAGTAGGAATCACGTAAATGGTGTAAGAAGTTAGGCGTAAAGTAGTATAAGCTTTTGCTAATATATAATTCTGTTTTATAATTTGGCCATCATCTAATATTTGATCATAAAAATCGTTTTGAAAGTAGACATTTATTTAAATTAACAGTAATTTATGTGTCATATGTGTTTTGACTTGAGACCTAATAAGGGTCATATTTCAAAATGTAAGGAATCATAGAAATTGTCATACGACTTTTGCTTTTCCACCAATGCAACAGATTCACTACATTACAAACAGTAATACAACACATACATAGCCTCTCACTATAACTAGTCTCATAAAACTTTCAAAGCTTGGATTTGGAAGTTGCCAGCTTGATGAGATCCTTGCGCAAAATCTTGCCTGAAGGGTTCTTTGGTATGGAAGTTACGAAAACCACTTTTCGTATCCTCTTGTACGGTGCTACTTGTTTTGCTACAAACTCCATTATTGACTTCTCTGATAAGCTGCTCCCAGTGTTCCTTACAACGTATGCCATCGGGAATTGCCCCACTGCTTTGTCCGGAAACCTATAAATCGCCAAAAACATTAGAAACTCAAGACTCTTTCTTAGTTTAAAGAAACACTACTGACGGCGTGACTTACGGGATACAAGCAGCATCAGTGATTTCAGGATGAGTGAGCAACAAAGCCTCTAGCTCAGCTGGAGCAACCTATCCAATAATATCACCAAGTGGAGTTTAGCACAATTCTCATCTCTTTGCAATGAAAGAGCAATGTTCGAATATACTCAATCCCCATTCCGACAAGCTTATCATAAGTTCATAACACACAATCACACTTCCAGGCTCAGAAATTACTGATTGATTAATCAGTACTATTCCCTAATGCTGGATAAGGACTATAGCATAAAAATCAACAGTGGTTATATGTATATTGTAAATATTACCTGGTAGCCCTTATACTTGATCAGTTCCTTCAACCGGTCAACCACGAATATGAATCCATCTTCATCAATATAGCAGAGATCTCCAGTTCTTAGCCATCCTTCAGAATCAAGAGTGGAGCTCGTAGCTTCCTCGTTACTAAAATAACCTACCAAAGATCAAACAACACACCCAACAAAACATCAAAAACCCAATTCCTGCTTTGATGATCTCAATTCTTGAATTCAGCATCCTCGAAGAATTAAAATGTACCTTTCATTATAGAAGGACCCTTGAGCCAGAGCTCACCGGTTTGGTTCGGTCCAAGAATCTGACCCGTAACCGGATCCACAATCCTCCCCTCCATACTTGCCGACAATTTCCCGGCGGTGCCGTATCTCCGGCTTTCCTCAACAGTATCCGTGGAAGCTCCTATTCCCGTTGACTCAGTCAACCCATAACCTTGCATAATCTTGACCGTCGAATACTTCTCCGCGAACCCTTCAGTCACTTCCTTACTCAACGGAGCTCCGCCGCACAAAACAGTGTGCATAGAGCTCAAATCGTACTTAGCTTTGATCTGATCAGCGCCGTTAACCATCGCCACAAGAATCGGAGGCACGAGAGGCAGAAACGTGGCTTGATACTTGCCAATCGCAGACATCATCTCGTGCATCTCGAATTTGGAGAGAACGATGATCGTGGATCCGTAAGCGAGGAGTCCAGTGGCGAACGCAGCTAAGCCGTAGATGTGAAACATAGGAACGGTGCAGATGAACCGTTGCTCTCCTTGTGTTCCATCATCAGATCCGAATCGATTCACGACGGTTTGAACCATCGCGATTAAGTTACGGTGAGACGAGATCACTCCTTTGCTCATCCCCGTGGTTCCGGAAGAGTAAAGCAAAGTCGCCGTGTCGTCCTGCTCAACTCGCTCCATAACTCGGTTCCCGCTCGGCTTCCTCTTCATCATCTCCACCAGTCTCCCCACCTTCCCGACTGAGTCAACTCGTTCCTCGTCCATGAGCACGATCGGGAGCTTCGCCGCGGCGGCGGAGATTTTCGGGAGGAGCTGAGCCGTGGTGAAGGCGATGACCGGGTTCGAATCTTTGATCTGTTTAGCGATCTCTCCGGAAGTGTTGAGAGGATTGGTGGTGGTGATGATCGCGCCGAGTGACATGACGGAGAGGCAAACGACGGGGAATAGAATCGAGTTCGGAGAGAGGAGAAGGACGACGTGTCCCTTTCGAATCCCCATCTGGTAGAGACAATCTGCGACGGACTCCACGGCACGCCATAGCTCGGAGAATGTGAGGTTTTTGCCCGTGGAAGCGTCGATGAAGGCGATACGGCCGCGGTGAGCTTGAGAAGATATGAAAGTAGTGACGTCGAGTGATGGATTCGGCGGGAGTGGGATTGGTGTTCGTTTGCTGTAGAATGTTTTATTCGAGTTGCAGAAACCACTTCGTGAGTTAACTGAAGCCATTTTTAGAATCTATCTGGATTTGTTTCTCTCTCTGTGACTTACTTAATACAACAGTTGAACTTATTAAGTTCTTGGCTGATAAGAAGTTTGACTTTTATAAGACAAAGTATTTGAGCCGTCGAGGACCACGTTTTGTTCTCTTGTTCCGACTTCCGAGATATTTCCAGGCCGTTTTGATACCACGTGAAAATTATGTGTATTTAACTTTATTTCTTTTGACCAACAACGATAAAATCTCTTTGAAATAACGTGATTTATGGGCCAGGCCTTTTCTGAAGGCCCATATCGGGATGGATCGTTAACAGGGAGTGTTGTTGAGTTTGTTTGTATTTCCTCTATTTTTGATTTCTGTTTCTTTTTTTTTTTGTGTTTTTTCCTTTTTTTTAATCCATCTCATGGAGATTATCACTAGGTAGTGTCTGTATTTGCACTGTTGTATCTTCTTGTTTTGTAAGATTCATCTTTCTGATGAGCAATAGATTACACTGTTTAATGGATGAGGACAAACTTTATTGGCTTAAATCCTGTTTTTTTTCTCATGTCTTTATGTGTGTGTTTCCCACAACCAAACTTACCAAGAACATATGATTAAATACTTTGATTTGTTGTCCTTTAACTGTTGATTTCTATCACCATATGTGCAACCTCGTTATTGTCTTTGCTAAAACGTGCTCAATTGTGTGTAATTGACTTTGTAAGATGATAATATTTTTGTATTTGCTTATAATTCTAATTTTTACATGTATATATTTGCTTATATGTCTTCCAATCAAACCGGAGATGTCTTAGCTGTAAGAATATTAAGAAGTGAAACTCTGGTCTGAATAAGTCGCCGGAAAATACATCCCAACTCGATCTCAAGCTCCTCAACAGCGATTTGTGCAGCCTGCAACCTTGTACCCGCGGTCTGCAGCCTGACTTCGTCCCATACATCATCATCAAAGCAGCATAGCTGCATCGTAAATATCGAAGACAACGACCCTTTGCTTGGTTTTTTTTCGAGACAAGGAACACACACGAGCGAGAACAGAGACTCGACCATAGTCACAATGGCTCTTCTCACTTCCTGCAAAACCTCGGTGACAAACACAAGGTTCTGCTCTATGCTCTGCATCTCCATCGTCCCTCTTCCTCCTCCTCCTTCAATACTCTTTAGACGATTCAAACACTTGAGCGTTTCCTTCTTGAGCTTGTTCCTGTACCGATTATAAGCTGCGATCTTCTCACTGAGGTTTGCTCCGTTACAGCGCAGAGTCAGCTGAAGATCTCGAAGGCTATGTCTCACAAGCGTCATGACGTCTTTTGACACGTTACATACATCTAACATTATCAGTGAAGCGTCAGAGACTTGCTCGATCCATTTCTCTTTCCCTTGCCGAAACAGAGACTCTCTTGCTTCTGGACAGTGATCGAGAAGATAGTTTGCAGATTCTTGTAGTTCTCTCAAGCCTTCCAAGTCCACTAGCGCCATTCGATTGAAACCTCAAAATTCAAAAGGGTATTGCTTGAATCAGAGAACGGAGATATTGGAATGATTTTAATAAGAGAATTATGATTAAGGTTTAGTGAAAATATGGGGAGACTCCATATATAGGGAATGTTGTGATTGGATTGAGAAGAATGAGGAAAGTACAATGAAAGAACCCTTGAGGTGTTTTTCTTCTTGTACGTACGTGAAGACATTTGTGTTGGAAAACAGGTCATTTAGGTTTATAAATTCAAACTAGTTGAAGTTAGTAGTATTTAGGAAACTTCCGTTTGTGTATAAGTTGCAATATGCTACATTATGGATTTGATCTGATATTGTTGTCTACGAAACAAAACAAAAAGTTCAAATTATTTAATTTAAACTAATGGGGTACCTTTATCAGAAATCATGCATGCATGAACCAAGCCAGCCAGTGTAGCTTTGTAATTATCTGAATTGTTAGGAATCAAAACAGAGACAGCATTATATTTGTTTATATATCAGAGAGGAGAGGATGTTCATGTTCCAGAGTTTTTCATTTGCATTGTCCGTGTGTGTCGGTTTTAATGATTTGTCAAACTCATCATTCTCTAAACACATCGTCATTAATTAGTCGTATATGTTGAGATTTGAGACAAACATTCGTTAACAAGAGGATTATATTATCTGCTAAACTGTGTTTAAAATCACATGTACGTGCCAGTATTATTGGTCTACGCTACATAATACATATAGATATTATTCATATAGATACATATAGATCTTGACAATTGAGTCAATTAGCAGATTCTCATAGCACCTGATAGATTCGAAGCCATTAATTCCAACTTCCAAGTTCCCAACTCGTAAATTGTTTTGTTGGTGGAGCATAACATCTGATTATTCGATTTTTTCTATTAATTAAGAACTTATCCTCAGGTGCTTATTATGAGTTCCTTATTAAAAATAAATATGTATATATGCTTTGAGTTGTGATGAAGAGTTATATCAAGAATCAAAAGACAATCACTAGCTGCTATATGAGTATTTTTCTCATTCTTTTCCAATGATTAGGTTTCTATAAGAAATTAAGAGCATGGAGCTTCCACAATGGTATCAGTTGAATCGGGTTTATAAAATGAGATATTTTATTTGTATTAATTCACAATCAGAATCCCAAATTGTAGTCACAAAACTTGTGGAGGACAAAGTTGGAAGTCTCAACTTGAGAATGTGCCAAATGGAGACTTCTTGTGACGCAAGAAAACCCATGAGGGTTAGACTTCGAACTAACTCAAATGTTCATGATTGGAATTTGGAATGTAGTATCTTCTTATCAAAGCTACAGCATCAGTATTCGGCTATGACCATAATCAAAAATTTTAATGAAATTTAATAACTCATCCAAGAACAGGAGTGAAACAAAGATAGAAGAATGAATAAAAGAACTTAAACAAACGGGTACATTACGTGCACATTAAGTCAAGTTCCTCGTAAGTCTGTTTCGAGTTTATAGCTAACTTCTCCATAGATTTGAATATCTGTTCCATGTCAGACTTCAGATTTAAAGCGCCCATTAATTCAACAGGTGGTAGTGTCTTCATCTTCCTATGCATCTTAAGCTCTTCTTTCTCTAACATCACAAGTTTTCTCTCTATATCTTTGACCCTGACATTAACATTCCGTTGCTCTTCTAATTCCATCCTCTGTTTCCCCACTTGACGGTTTACGTGCATCAAAATCATGTAAACCGCTTCTGTGAACTTCATCTCTCCATCTGATATGTCAAGTGTTTGTGACCAACTGTTAATAGCACCAAACAATGGTGGCTCTTCTGAGAGATCAGGTGTTGGTTCTTGAGGTTCTTGCTTCAAACATCTCATTAGCCAACTGTTCAAGGCCTTAACATACTGAGCCTGAGCATCTATCCAGTTGGATAGGTTTTGGCTCCAGTTCCTCAGCTCCAGTTTCAATTCCATAGCAAGCTCAAGCTGAGATATGTCTAGTTTTTCCTTTAGTGTCATCTTGTCAAGCTTCTTAGCCTCTGAAATTACTCTGGATTGTCTACTGTGACATTCTAACATCGAGCTCCACATACCAAACAACCTATACATTGAGACACATCAAGCTGAGATAACTCATAAGGTTTCTCAAGCAAAATCTTGAAAAACTTATGGTAATTGTAATTCTCTTAGTACCTGTGGATCAATTTTTTCATCTGGGACCAGAGCTCTTCATCGCGTAACTTGTTAATCATCAGACATATATTGTTTATCTTATGGATAGAGACTCTCATTCTCGTAGACAGACACTGAATAGAAGAACGAACGGCTTCGATTTTGCTCGGCTCTGCACATTTCGCTTCCAATCTCCTCAATTGTTTGTAGTTCTTAATGTGAGCTGTTCGGAGCTTCTCCTCAGCCTTATACATAAAAAATAAAAAGTCTCGAAAAGGAACATAAACACACTTGTGTATGTTATGCTAAAACCATTTTGATTATACCTTAACTTCTTGGTACAGTTTCTTCTCCCACATGAATAGTTTCTTAAGAGTAGATGAAAGATTACTGAAGTTAGTTCCAAAATCTTCCACTGGTTTGGGATCCAACGGAGTCATCATCTTCTTGGCGTAGAGAATGTTTGAAGAAGCTGATAGAGCTAAACAGAATCAGAAACAAATAGATAATGACATTAACAAAGGAAGAGAAAGTAAGAAGAAGAAGAAATGGAAACATTTTACCACTTTGATAAACTGAGGTTTTCTGGTAGTATCTGAATCTCGAAGTGTCGAACATCTTCGAAACATCGTTCCCTGAATCTGAAGCTTCCTTGAACATTTCCTCCAATTGCTTTGTGACTTGAGAGAAATCTGATGAAACTTTTTGATCCTTTGGTGATTTTTTCACACCACTACTCTTTTTCTCCGATTCATTAGGTTTCTTCTTGACTGAGATTTTCAGATTTTGTTTCGGTTCCTCTGCTTTAATCGTCTTCTTCGTCAAAGTATATTCTTCATGACAACGAGTGGTCTCTCTGTCTTTCAAATCCTTGGGATCCGTAGTGTAAGGAAGCTCATAGCTCTCGAAGAGATTGATAAAATCCCATGCGTAGTTACTCGCCGCCGGCGGTGGCGGAGGCGGCGTTATGGTTCCGGACTCGTAACTCCTCCGGGAGTAGAACGAGTCATGATTTGGATTTAGGGATTCGAGTTTTGGACATCCAAATAAATCGCAATTCGTCGTGCCTTCTTCTTCGCAATCCGAGTCGAATTTGGGAGGCAAATCGGAATCAGAGCTGGTGACGGAGTGAGATGAGGAAGATGACTCTTCAGGTTCGGAATCAGGATCGGGCGGAGACTCGACGGCTTGGTCGAAGAATCTATGAAGAGCTGGACCAACGGTGTTAAGAGAGAGGAGGTAAGCGGAGTGAGCGTCGGCTAAGGCGTAGCTGCGGCGGAGTGTTTCCTCAAGAGAGTTGCAGCGGTCACGGCATAGAGCGACGGCTGGTAAACCGTCGAGCTTTGAGGGAGAGCATCCCATAACGGTCGGCGGAGGCAAGAATAAGATGTGTGTTTTATTACAAACTCGGATTTGGCATATATACAAAAATTACACGACAATATATAATAATTAGCGTACGTGATTAAGGTTAGGTGTAATTAATTGGACAAGGACTAATATTCGCGGATTATTGAGACATGTAATTAATTAAAATTTTGAGAGTTACGTTCTCAAGACAAAAAAAACTCTGCTGTGGCGGGATCCCCCACTCAATAACGTCTATATTATTTTTTTTTCCTGGTTTTCTTTTCTGAGTTCTAAATTTTTCCTATGATCAAATTTTTTTAAATAACTAAAAGAGCACTTATTTTTAATTGTTGAAGTTTTGGAAATTGACAGAAAAACAATTCATTGCTGAATGTAAAACCACATTACATTTTTAAATTGAAAAATTCATATAGAGAAGTAGTGACACTTCTTCTAGATATAAGAATGAGTTTTTGTTGTTGTTGTTCAGGTAGATAAGATGATTACGATACAAATAAGAGCCGTTTTTTTCTTGTAGATGGAAGGGACATTTAACCAAACTTCAAATCTCCAGGTAGTAATTACAATTAGTCATTTTAGTCTCGTTCTTTATGCTATGGAACTCAAAGAACCATGCAATGTAAATATTCAACTTCGGAATCATTGAAGCATAGAAAGTGGGAAAAGACGTGGTTTTACAAAAGTTAAAGCTACTTCAAAGTGAAAGGTGAAAAGTTATAAAATTACTATAAAGTTTTGAGATTCAAAGTAACCTAAAGTATTTTTATTTTTATAATGCAATCATGCTTTAATAAAAGTGTATATCCTCGCAATAACATGCACATGTTTAAGTTTCATATTTTAATCTTGTTTTTTTTTTTTCTTTTTCCAACTCAAATCTTACGAGTTACGACTTTAGCTTCAAACAAAAATACGTACAAAGAACTGAATGAAGTATTTGTCAAGATATAAATCTCTATATAACCTCACTGATCATCTCCGGCATCATCCCATCTCCAATTTACACACTTGAGCATCTCTATATATTCTTCATGTCATCATGTGTATTATATTCACACACTTGTAAGTGTCTCATTGTCAACAAAGTGATGATTAAGTTCCTTTATCAGTTTGTATACAGTCTACACTAATAGAGACTTTTTTTCTAGTAGTTAAGTTGTAGCAATTTTACAGATTATTAAAAAAAAATTCAAACAAAAGATTGGTAGGAAATCTCCTCTCATAAGTGATAAGTGTTAGCTTAAGGGTTGGGATCAAATAGTCCGAAAAATAATGAAGTATATACAGAAGTATTGGACTATTAAATTATTGCCAATTACTCCAAGTTTATCCATTCATCTTAAAAGTATATTATATAGAAAAAATAAAGGTATGTAGATATGGTGTACCAAAGAGCGTCTGTATGCGCACGTCTCAACTTTGAAGTCGTCAACTTAAGAGTGATAGTTGGGATTTCTGGTTTTTGAGGCTTTTGAGAAAGATAGGACAAAGTAGAAAAAAGGCAAGACTGAAATATACGTATAACAATGCACGAGAGGATCTCTAGGTTTCCCTAAACGAGCCCATCTGTTAAAAGAAGAAATTTTCTTTTTAAGTTTTTTTTTTTTTCTAGTGCAACAATAGAAAGGTAAAGGAATGTTTCTTTTCTGGGGATGGTGGAGATCCACCTCCTCAAATTTTGTCATCTTACCACAACTTTTTACTACTTTTCTTTGCTAGGATATTCCCATGCGTACGTATTATATATATTCTATACTTAAACATGATTTCATTCACAACACCCGTACGTATTACTGAAAAGACGACAATAATGTTAGTTAATATTTAGTGTCTTGCATGAACGCAAACACATGCTTTGGGGTTTCCACAAAACTGATAGACAAATACATTTACAGTACAAAGTCGTATGTTTTCATTCAAAACAAAAACATTGGCATGATATTTGTACTGTTTATTGACCTTAGATATGTAAATTTAGTTGTTTGTCTTGGTGTGGTCGTTGAGATACCACATTCTCATTCATATATTACATGTTACTAAAAAAAGCATTGGTGCATTTCTTTACTTTGGTCGAAAAGCAATTCAAGTCGTCAGTTTTTATGTTTTTAGTCCATGGCTTCACAAAAATCACTCAAAAATATAACATCATATTTTAGTTAACGGTCAAAAGATCATGAAAGCATCACGTACATATTGTCAGGGCTTTACTAAGACGTTGTAACAAACGTCATGATAACATCCTCTTCTCTGATGATGGGTTCGTGATTTTATGCTCTTTTTAGTGATCAAACAAAGTTATAAACAGTCTTAACTATTAGAACGGGGCCTAATAATACAAGTTTACAAGGACTCTAACTGGGTTGATTCCATTCCTACACCCCTTCAAATGACCCGACTAAGACATGTTTAGGAACAAGAACTACTTCAAATGAATCTTAGTTGTGAAATTGTAACAGAGCCTCTATTTTATTAATTGGGCCTGAATATGAAGATAGGCCCATTATAATCATCACTAACTCGAAATTAATTTGGTCGTGTGCATCAGCTTCAGCTAGTCTACCTGAATCCGTGCGTCGGCTCAGGCGACAATGCAAGGAGGATCGTCGGGAATTGGATACGGTTTGAAGTATCAGGTGATTCATCATCTTCTTCCTCTTCGGATCTTCGTTGAAACTTTATTAGAAGATTCTTTAAAGAAGAAATGTATTTTGTTTATCAGGCTAGATGTATATCGGATGTGAAAGCCGATACGGACTACACCAGCTTTCTAACAGGAACTCTAAGTCTGAAAGAAGAAAATGAGGTGAACCCATGTTTTGATTGTATGTCTCGTCTTCTATTGAATCTGGAAGATACTTAAAGTTTTGTCCTTTTTTTGTTTCCACCATTTTGAGATACTTTAAAGGTTCATCTTCTTCGTCTGTCATCTGGTGGATCTGAGCTGATATGTGAGGGATTGTTCTCTCATCCTAATGAGATATGGGACCTTGCTTCCTGCCCTTTCGATCAACGCATTTTCTCTACTGTCTTCTCCACTGGTAAATTCGCTCATACTTGAGTAGAATCATAAGTTTTGTATTGGCTGGAAGCTTGAATGTGTCAAAATCTCATAGTGCTTTTTATCTGTTAAGGTGAATCATTTGGAGCAGCGATATGGCAAATTCCTGAGTTATATGGTCAATTGAGTTCCCCACAATTGGAGCGTGTTGCATCTCTTGATGCTCATGTTGGTAAGATTAATTGGTGAGTTGATGATTTATCTTTTCAGCTCTTTATTGCTAGAGTGATGCATAAGTTTAAGACTTATTTCCTCATCTTATGGAAGCTGACTCTCTGTCTTTCTTGTGGAAACAGTGTTCTTTGGTGGCCTTCTGGAAGATGTGACAAGTTAATCAGCATGGCTGAACAAAATATTTTCTTGTGGAACTTAGACTGTTCAAAAAAGTCTGCTGAGGTGATTTTTCTATAAAAATATAGAGGCGAACTCGTTCTTTTTGGTGGTTTAGCCTCCAGGGTATTCAGATCTTTTGTAAGTTTTTTTCGTAAACAGGTTTTGGTTTATATAGGTTTTATCTAAGGATTCAGCTGGGATGTTGCATTCTTTATCTGGTGGAGCATGGAATCCACATGATGTAAATGCTGTTGCAGCATCTGGTGAATCATCTGTCCAATTCTGGGACCTGCGTACTATGAAGTATGGTATCACTGTTGATCTCCTCTATTCCTGCATGCACTTAGGAGATTTTACGCATCGATATTACTCACCCACGTTTGACATTATTACATGCTCTCATGGGGTTTCTATGTCAACTTAGTGATATACTCTAATACTGTTAGTTGCTTTTGGTTTTACCCTTTCATATCAACTCATGTATATCTGCTGACTTTCTTTATGTTGTTTGTCCAACGAAGGAAGGTTAACTCAATTGAACATGCTCATGTACGCGGTCTTGATTACAATCCCAAGAGAGAACATATACTTGTAAGACTTTTCTCTTGTACCTCCAAAAGCACCGCATAATAATACTCTATTGAGTGGAAATCATTTGTAGAAATATATGATGTGCATATTTGTCTAGGCTGTTCTTTACATCGTTAGGACATAGGAGCAGAACTTAATCATTGGGGAACTCAACCTTTGGACTTAGTATAAAATTATTATCATATCTTTGCTGTGATGGATTAAACATTCAGTTGTGTATTATAGATAACTGCAGAGGATGAATCTGGCATACATGTCTGGGATCTCCGGAAGGCGAAGGTTCCTGTCCAAGAGCTTCCTGGTCATACACACTGGTATGTTTGCTTTCGTTTCTTCGCGAACTTTTGTTTTTTTATAGTAGCCAAGATCCTTGAATTTGAGCCTTTGTGTGTTTCTGTCATATTTTGAAGGACATGGGCTGTCAAGTGTAATCCTGAGTATGATGGACTGATTCTGGTACTCTACTCTCTTTCTCCCTTGCTTTTCTTAACACAATCAAATCGTTCCAGTTAGTAGTTATCTATGCCACTCCCTGTTTTTTTAGTTGAAATGTGCAGTTTAATATTTGGCACATGCTTTGTTTTACTTTACAAAACAAAGCCTATTCTTTAACTTTGCTCACTATATAAATTATGTCAACTCTGTTCCCTTCAATTGAAACACAGAGCGCTGGTACAGACTCGGCTGTCAACCTGTGGTATGCTTCAGCATCATCCAGTGATGACAAACTCTCAGAAAGGTTGTGTCAAATCTCATGATCTCCTCGCACCCATGATTTTCATTTTTTTTTTCCAACATTGTTTTGATTCTATTGTTATAATCATTCTCAGCCCTGTGGAATCCATACGTCAGCGTGTGAACCCGTTGCTCAACTCATACACTGACTATGAAGACAGTGTCTATGGTAAAATTTCTTACTCCCTATGATTACCATTAATCTGGTGAGCCAAACAATACTTAATTCTGTTCCATTGTCAACACAGGCCTTGCTTGGAGTTCACGTGAGCCATGGGTTTTTGCATCATTGTCATATGACGGAAGAGTAAGTAAACATTCTCTACCCCATATAATCACATGATCAACCTGAGCTTTATATAAAGAACTTTGGGAATTCATCTGATTAATGTCTGTTGCTTGTATAGGTCGTCATCGAATCCGTGAAGCCTTTCCTTCCGAGAATATAGTAAAAAGCTCAGCAGCATCTCTTTTGCTTTGACCTACACGACCCATCGAATTCCTTGTTGGAAAAGAAGTTGTCACTATTGTATTTAAAATAATGTACTTTTGACACAATCTTTGTGGATCTTTGATGTATCTATCTATCTATCATTAGTCGGTACCAAGATATATAGTTTCTCTGATCTAAACACACTCAACGACTAATTCTTGTCGGAAAAAGTAAGAAAATGAAATGGAAAAAGGGATCATTCTTCCTCGGATTGGGTTTATATGTACAGAAGACACTGTTGAGGCATATGACCACAATAAAAAGTTGAAAAACCGATTTTATATCCTTCTATAACTGAATCAATCTGACACTATTTCTTCTAGCTCAGGCTCATCTGAAATTGATGATGCATCATCATAATCTAACCTCGTACCATTATATAGTCCTCTGTCCTGTAAATCAGTTTGGTCTTCCTCATAATCTGCATCTTCATCTTCGCTTTGTTCATCATTGCTTACTCCATCTTTTTTGTTTTTCTTCCCAAGTTTTCTCGAATCCATATTTCCCGCCTTTGCCTTAGCATCAGTATCTTCACATATACAAGTCGATGGGTTCTCATGAAACTCACCTCTACCAGCTCGTACTTCCTTTGGCTCTCCCATGAATCCTCTCTGAAATGTTCTGACTCTTGAAGTAAACTCCTCCCAAGTAGCATTCTCTTTGCTCATAAACAACTTGTATAGCTTTTTCGCATTTGGTCTAATTGTCGGTTTATGTCCAAAATATCTCCTACATAAAACCAAGAATCATTCAACACAAAAAAGCTAATGAAGTAGAAAGAAGAAAGATTAGCTTTGGTTAATTAACTACCTTCGACCAGCTAATATTCTTGCCATGTTTCCGTTATTGTTGGTAACGAAAACATCACTTTCATCACACACAACGAAATCCAGTGCAGCCATTCGTGAAGAATAAGAAGAAAATGGCTTTAGCTCCATTTTTGTTGCTATGGTGTCTTTTGAATAGAAATGTGGGAAAAGTTCTTTCAGAGGAGCTAATGATTTTTCTCCTCCATAAACTTCGCCTGATGCAACATATATGTGAACATCACTCCCATATCCCAAAGCTCTAAGCATCAATCCAACTTCTTCTGGTGTAAGCGGACATCTTCCTTGTCGCCTTTGCTTTTCCGGGTTATTTACCTGCGATGAGAAGTTCGTAATATTTAACTCATTAAATCCAACAAGAGAAAAAAAGAAGGCATGCACAATAAGAGTTGTATCCCTACATGTAAAGTTTTCCATCTCCTTCTGATTGTTCCCAACTCTTTCTTCTCCTGCTCACCACCGCCATAGTAACATCCCGAAAAGGCGAGCATATCAGGTTCAAATCTAAGATGTAAAGCAATGAAGTGTTTGCTCTTTTTCCGCATTCTTCGGACCAATTCGTTACCCATTTCAATAATTGGATCAGTGAACTTAAGCGCATGATAGTTTACTCTACACCGCAGCTTCTGCAAATCATCTCTCAACTTGTTTGAAAGTCTGTAATCAAATTTATTCAATTGAACTGCCTGAAACAAACCAAATCATATATAAGCATCATAAAGGAAGATGAAATCATGAAGCCTTAAGATGGTATAAAGCAAAAGGATTGAGAGAAAAGCATGAAACTTACATGCCTTTTCTGAAGAACAGGTAATACCCGATTGATATAACATCTCTCATTGCATTTTCTCGGTACACGCATTCTGCTAGGGCTCCAAGTTCGCCCTCCTTTTTGTGGAAGTTTCTCTATGATTTTGACATCTTTTGAGAGAAATGACACAAACCATTCAACATCGAAAATATGCGAGAAGTCACTGCATAAGAAAAACACAAAACTAAATGTTACGATGACGCTCAAAATTTTGACTTTTACCAAAGCAAAAGAAAATCTGAGCATGAACCTGGCATCTTTCCAGTAGGATTTCTGATCCAGCTTTGGAATAACAAGTGTAGCATTTAGAATTCGTGCAGCAACAACAGCATCTACAATCTGACAATCAGAACAATACATGGTGAAACTCAGAACAAAAACCTCTAGTAACAAAAATATTACCATAGAACCAGAGAAAGCTAAAGAAACTTACTCCAGTTCGCTGTTGGTTTAAACCACCACTTGTGGCGATTGCCAAGTATCGATCATTTCTAGTAATGGCTTTAGCATCTGCAGTAGGACAATCAAATGTAGTGTGACTAATAAACCTCCTGAAATTCAAAAATTACTATTGGCTGATTCTAGCTAGCTAACTATATCTCCAATTGCAGAACATTCAAGCATTCTAAACTGAACTCTCTCTAAATTTTATATCTCACTACACCAAAACAACTAAAAAGTAAAAAACTTTACGCACTTGGGAACTTGCTGCTTGCATTACAGCAACCATAAAAGAATTCAGCATTCCAAGAACGCCATATATCACGATCCGATCTCCCTCCACTTCTCTGTTTCCGTTAAAAACAAAGACAAACCCAAAAGAGCCAATAAGGGGAGATGCAACAAAAATCCACACTTTCCCACAAAATCAACATTACAAAAACCATTTTGAGTATATAAATCATATGCCAATCAAAACAATATCAAACTTAAGAACCCTAACCGGAACGGTGAAATCTACTGGTATGCTCTTCTCATCATCGGCTCCAGAGATAATCCGCTTCTGCCAATCAAAACAGAAACAATGGCGTTAAGAAGAGATCAGAAATCCCAAAAAACAATCTCTAAAAGTCCAGAGAGAGAGTGTGTACGGTGATGCGGCGATCGGAATCATCAGGAGGAGGTGAAAAAATGGAGAGAAGAGCGAAGAGGATGAGGAGAGCTCCAGAGACAGCGCAAATTAGAGGGAGGAGACGACGGACACGGTTGTAGTAATTGTAGCGCCGCCGTTGGAAAGCCATTGAAGGCTACACGCGGCGCTTTTACCTTCGCCTCTACGCCAGAGAGAGAGAGAGAAGAGAGAGAGAGAGATTGAGAACAAAACTCGGCTTCAATGGAGACCAAAACACAAAAGTCTTGGTCTTTTAAAAACAGCGAATTTGTGATTCCCTCTGGTTTTCACGACATCTCCATCACCATTACAATCATTACAGATTCTCTCTCTCGCTTCAACCAAAGATTGGATTTTTATATTATCAGAAAGAGAGAGGGAGAGAAAGGTTGAATTTTTATATATATATTATTATTGAGAAATGTAGTATTTTTTTTTGTTTTTGTGTTGGGACAGTTCTTATAGATTTCTGGGCTCTGAAAGAAATGAGGCACCGCCTCCAGCACTTCGTTCTAACAGCTTTATTTTTTTATTTTATTTTAATTATTATTTGAATTAATTAATGACTTTAATTTGGTTTTAAATGATTTAATACTTAATTAATCACTGTGAGCTGGATTTGATAGTCTTGCAAATGCAAGTTATTCTGTTTTTGCTGATCTATTTCGTTTTGATTCCTGTGTTTGCTTATACATACTTATCAGGACATTATTGTTTACTAATATTAATAATTGAATTTCTCAAAAATAAATTAAGAGATAAGATTAGCATTTTGTAAACTCTTTAACCATATTTTTCGGTGACAGTAGAGCCAATTGCAAGCTTTTTTTTTGTTTTTGTTAAATCACTTTAGAAACTTTAGAACCATTACTGTCTCAATTTCCATAATGGTGTAAATATTACTCTTTGCTTTAACATTTGTATCGTCCTTTACGATTATCTTCTTTATTAGAAATAAAAGAGAATATTTGAAATTTTACTATTTCGGTTGTTTAACTTTTGGCCAAAGAGTGTAAGTGAACAAATAGCGTGAACTGCCAAGGAAAGTATACTCTTTTTTGTCATTTGTCTTTTTACACTGTTTCAGTTTGCTTTTGGTCTTGTCTCAATCGCTCAACATAAATATGGTGTGATCCGGTTTTGAGGCAATGTTTGATTCCTACTCCAAAACCAAAATCGGAAAACAATCAACGGTTTTTAAGATCATCTAAACCGAGTAGGGTCGTCCGGTCTAGTTAATTGAGCAATCGTTGTGTAAAAGAGATAGATAACTCACACGCAAATTGCATAGATTATTAAGTTTTCAATCGTTTGTTTATCTTTACGCGTTCATGGAATTATTACAATTGATATGATTCTTTCTTGACACACCTTACAAGTTTCAGTTTGATTTCACCATGTGAAAATTTGTATGGTAGTAAGTTCACTCATTTCGTTGCAATGTTAACATCTATACTTTTCTTGAATACTATATACATCGTAATCGATTACACAAAGATTCATCACGATCATTAAAATTTCATTACTGTTAGGTACCAAGATTTGTTTAGTTATATAAATATATTATCTCTTTTGCTTACATACACTTGTTATGTGAGTTGTATATCGTACAATGTCATGAACACGACTTCCTAAGAACTACAGTCATACTTTATCTAGTTTTCTTACAGAAAAATCGGAATTTAATAAACAAATTGTACTAAAGAACAACAAAAATAGTTAACTAAGAGACAGTGATCCAAGGATTGATTCCCTTTATGGATATTTATATATATCCACTTGCCATCAGATTCAACTCTCTAAGTCAGACTCAGAGATCAGAATGCTAGAGATCTAAAAATTTCCGGAATTTCAATTTCATCCCGGTTATATTTATTTTAGAATACAACTTGTTTTAAGTTTTTCATTCACACAACATCATCTCATAGACAGTAGTAAATTATAACACATTTTCAAGGAGAGAGGGAGTAACAGAAAAGCTCTTACCAATTCATAACTTGCTTTTGCCTTTCTTTGATAAGCTTCCCAAAGCCTTAGCCTTAGCCCTGAGAACAAACTTCTGAACTTTTCCAGTCGATGTTTTAGGAAGATCCTCAAACACAATACTCCTCGGTGCCATGTAATGCGGAAGCCTGTCTCTGCAATAATTTATAAGCTCCTCCGCGCTGGCCTTAGACCCATCTTTGAGCTTCACAAATGCACAAGCAGTCTCACCCCAATACTCATCAGGCCTCGCAACTACAGCTGCTTCAAGAACACTAGGATGGGTGAACAGGGTAGACTCAACTTCAATGGAGCTAATGTTTTCTCCTCCAGAGATAATAATGTCTTTAGATCGGTCTTTGAGCTCTATGTATCCGTCCGGGTGCTTAACACCTAAGTCACCACTCCAAAACCAGCCTCCTTTAAAAGCTTCCTTGGTTGCTTCAGGGTTCTTTAAGTAACCATTCATCACTGTGTTTCCCCTGAAGACAACTTCACCCATAGTCACACCATCAGCCGGCAAAGTTCTCATGGTAACAGGATCTTTTACTTGTATTTCCTCGAGCCCCAAATGATTAACGCCTTGTCGGGCTTTCATTTTCGCCTGTTCTTCTCTAGGCAAAGAGGCCCACTCAGGTTTCCATGTACAGATAGTGCCTGGTCCATAAGTTTCAGTTAACCCATAGGAATGAAACATAGAAAACCCCAACTCTTCCATCTTGTAAATCACATGAGCTGGTGGTGGAGCAGCGCCGGTTACAAAAGATACCTTCCTGGGGAGCGGTTTCTGCTCGGATTCAGGAGCGTTGATGATCATATTCAAAATTGTTGGCGCACCTCCCATGTGAGTGACCTTGTGCTGGGAAATATTATCGAATATAGCCTTGGCGGTAACATTCCTCAAACATATATTAGTCCCACCAATAGCGGTAACACCCCACAATAAGCACCAGCCATTGCAATGAAACATGGGATTAGTCCATAGATAAGTAGGCGATGAGTGCATTTCGTTGAGTAGAACCGCAGCCAGAGAATTCAAATAAGCACCTCTGTGACTATAAACAACACCTTTGGGGCTTGAAGTGGTGCCTGATGTGTAATTGACGGATATAGGATCACACTCATCGGTTGGTCGTCTAACCTCGAAATCCGGTTTCCCCATGGATACAACATCTTCGTATTCCATCACATCTTCAGACCTCTTCTTCCCTGAAACAGGTTGAGGAAGAGGCTCTGGGATCAAGACTAGGAGCGGGACCTTGTCACCGTTCTTAGAGAGGATGTCACAAGCTCCCTGAGCTATTTGAAGAAACTGATGATCTGCAAAAATCACTTTAGTCCCAGAATGTCGGAGTAAGGCAGCTACAAGTGCGGAGTCATGACGAATGTTGAGTGTACAGAGCAAAGCTCCAACCATAGGAACAGCAAAATGCAAGTCAACCATAGCTGGAACGTTCGGGGCCAACACTGAAACCTGATAACTTTAAGAAATATAATCACAACTTGGAAAAGTTTCTTACGGATAAGAAATATTGAAATCCACAATCTCTATACGAAGTACGAACACAAAAGAAATCTCCAAAAAAAACTGCGAGACAAAAAAGGAAGGGAAGTGCTGACCACATCGCTGGTGGAGATCCCGAGCTGGGAGAGAGCAGAGGCGATTCTGACGCAGCGGTCACGAGTCTGGCGCCACGTGTACTTGACGGAGCCATAAACTACGGAGGTTCTGTCAGCATAGACGACGGCAGATCGATCGAGGAAACTGATCGGAGTGAGAGGAACGTAGTTGGCCGGAGACTTGATAGTTCCCTCCATTATCTTTGTTTTTTCCGCTGGAATAGTAGTACTATAGATAATTCTTTCCCTTTTCGAAAATCAAATCTAGCCTTATCGTATCCCTTATTATGTAATACTATAGCAGACATCTTTTTGGTTTTTGCTGGCTATCAGACTAGTACCACTAGTAACGTTGTGGTCTACAGCACATGTTCTTTTTGGTATAACATCAGAGTTAGGTAGAATGACGTCATCACTATTTTCTTGCAAACACCTTTTACATGTGTTTCATTTTCTACACGAGGCACATAAAATTTTACAAACTGAAAATATTTAGAGCTTAGTTGAGTTTACATAAATGCACACATTCTCACAGTATCTAGTTAAAAACAGTGGCTTTAAAAAAGTACCTATGAACTAGCAGCTCAAGAAAAGCCTTGAGACTTGAAGATCAACGATGCAGCATTTGTGATTTAGTTCCATGGACATCAGATCTGGCAGTTCAGCCCCTGGAAGATTTTGTCTCTGCTCCAGAAACAGTCATCAAGCTTCTAGTGTCAGACATGTAGTGATAATTGTAATTGATTCTGGTCACTAAATCAGCCAAGTGAGGGAAGTGTCCCACATTCAGCTTCGAAGACAATACCTGCATGTTCAATTTCCCATTCTCATTAAATTCAATTAAGGTTTCACAAGTGCTCAAGAGTTTTAGTTAAGTGGCCTTACCCTAAGGAGGAAAGCAATACAGTCCTCAAACTGTTTCTCAATCCTGTCTATTTCCATTTCACATCTAGCCTTCATCGCTGAAACTGCTCCGCCGCTGCTCAGAGTCTGTTGTATTGAGTAGAATTCTAGAGCTAAACCGAGAATCATGTTGATCCGACTTGCGATGATTGCCCACTATACCAAAACCACCAAACTCTTGGTTTTATAGCTACGAATTCAAACTTTTGTTATGCATTTAAGAATGGATCATTACCAGCTTTTCTTGTACCACAAAGCATTGCCTCTGAATCGATAACAAGTAGGTCTCATGTACATATATGACCTCATCTAGAGACCCTGCTTTTACCATAGATTCACACAGCTCACGCCATGCGGTGTGATATACCTGTTAACAAAATCCAGTTAAGCCTGACAAACTTTTCATTTTATTTAAGAAGTTCACACATAAACAGCAATTGCAACTAATTATTCAGCATCAAACAATACCCTGTCCATTACGTATTGATGGAAAGCATCCACAAAATTGAGGAGCTTTTGTTCCAGTAACCAGTGGTGCTTGCGGATTTTTGTTGCAGAGCCTTTACCCTATAATTCACACACACCAAGAGTCACTAACTTTATCAAAACTAAACCACATTTCTTTATATCCTTATTGATTAGGCTCTTTGAAACTAAATTCAAATGTCACATGAAACACTTTAAGAAGAAAGAAATGAGTTAAAGACCTTCCACATCCACCTTCGTGCTTTATCAAGCACATATTTTGCTCGCTTGACCTTCAACAAAAATCCCATCACCTGTTTCATTTAAATTATCAACACAGAACAGCAAAATATTTCCCCAAAAATAGCTGGATAATCAACAGAACAGCGAATATTTCCAAAAAATAGCTGGATAAGAAAGGGCTACCTGGTTATACTTCTTAATGGCCTCACTATTGGCAATAAGCTCAAGCGGCCATGGCACCTTAAAAAAGAAGATAGTTCAGACCTTTAAATACACATATGTGTAGCCCAAGTAATATGCCAAAACGCAGCATCTAGGTGGAAGACTAATATGTGTTTCTCTAGACCTTGTATGTGAATTTGAGAGATTCAAGACAATCTATCCCAAAGTTGTTAGCACGGCTTTTACGAGTTGAAGAAAGTGGTATTACGTCACCCTTGTCATCTTTGTCTCTGTCTAAACAATCTTCTCTGGAAATAGATACCACCAATGAATCAGGACTGCTTAACAACGTGGCATCAGCTGAATTTCTAATTGATTCCTGTAGATAATCATGACAATTTGGAATTAAGCATGTCTGTCTGTATGAACACAATATACGACAATAGAAAACAGGGATACAGAAGCAAACAATTAACAACCACAATCTTTTACAAGTGATAACTATAAAGATGCAAGCAGTGTTTCTAGAAAGAAGTTCAGGGAAAGTGGTTACCTGAAGGATTATGTTCAACTCAAAATCATCATTCGATGACTCTCCCTTGCCCAGCCTATCGAATATGACAGTCAGAAAATGCTGCAGAAGGTCCCCTGAATTTTTTAAAGGATTTATCAAGATTCCAGATGAAAACCTATTGCCAAAGAAGTTGAAGCACATAAAGCATACCTGAGCCTAACAAGTAAATGGCACGCAACACTGAAAGTTCGTGCATCAATTTCCAATCATTCATTAGTCTGGACAAGATCACTTTGCCAATGTAGTCCGTCTACAACACAAAAATTTCAGAAGGTAACAAAAGTATGAAGGCTGTAGCAAATAATGGCAATGCAAAGCTTACATCACAGTACCTGCCTCCTGACGTAGATTGCGAAGCATTCTTGCAATATTACAACAGGAAGTGGAGTATCCCTTGGCTCTTCCTTAAGCATCCAGCTGAGAACTTTTGAAGGAAGTGTACTATTCTTTTGAAAAGGTAAGAATTCTGACATATGGAGCTTTGGCTTTAATGTTTTTTTTTTGTTGATCACAAAGATGTTTAAAAAAGGTATCAGAAACTATTGCACATGGGAGAAAAGTAAGGAATGGATATAAATTATCGTAGAATCATAAGTATGAAGTACCTGGGATGACGGAAGCAAAGTGGGAAAGGGAAATAACGTTTCTAGAATTTTGGTGTCATCCTGAGAAGAAAGATACTCAGATATACCAAATTGAAATCCAAATTTGTAGTTTGTTCCGCTCAATCCAGCATCTGCCACGCCAGATCCCTCAAAAACAGCACTCAACAAACTCTCATCATTTAGAGAGGGTAGACAATAGTTTTGTGATAAGTTCAGGGCATTCCAAGCATTTTTATTCCTCTGAAGATCTAGTTTAGAGACTGAAACAACAACGTTTTCATGACAGAATAACCCTTGCAATGCCTTCTCGGCGGCGAGGCCATTTTTTCCGTTCCCAACACAATTAACATAACACGCACTTTGGTGTTCTAATTTGGTCTCCCTAGATTTTTTCTCTTGCACAGCACCAACCAACAACTTATACCACACTCGATCTGAGTAGGTGTGAACTGGAAGATCTTTATCACCCATGCCATTCACCAGCTCTCCACTTATATATGATGCTAAAGTTGGAGAAATCTCCCACTCATCCACCTCATCTTTCCAGAGATATCTAGATACATGATCGCCGTAGCCTGTAAGGCCAACAAGTGATAGACAAAAGATTTCAGACAAGGATAAGTCTGCAGTGCTTCTAAACTTTTCAGCGAGTATGGCACTGTCCAAATTCCGACCATGGTACCGAATCTTTCCAGAAACTTCCGGAGACGTGGAAGGAATATGCTGCATCAGCTGCAGTGACTTTCCAGCAGAAACAATCGACTTACAGATGTCTTTTATGAATAGTGGGCATAACACCCGATTATTCTGGTCCTTTTCTCTATCAGAAACTGAACTGGAGTCATTTACATTCATTCCTTTCTTTTGATTTAGCTTAGTTACATCTGAATTTGGACCCGGCACCCTCGTCAACAGATAACTTTTCTCCCAAAACTCTGCATCGTCAACAGAGACTGATTGGTTGGCTGTAAAGAACAACTGCGAAGAACAAAATTTAATCTTCACCTCAACCAAAGAGTTTATATACGCAAACTTTCAATTTGCTAGCATTGTAATGAAATACTTGATATGGAAGAGTAAACTGCTAGAAGAAAATCATGGAACATAAATACATTTCCGAGAACACCTACCTCTTCAAAAGGATCATCAAGAGTTCCTTCAAACAACCATGAATCCAACCCCTCTATATATGGCAATAAACTTCCAGCAAATATTTGCAGCAGCATGTGAAATCCTCCCACCTGGTCCAAATATTATCAATAAACCAATTATAAAATTGAGTAGCAAAAAAGAGAAACACACAAAAACTCAGGAAAGCCGTCACAACCTCACCACCTTGTACAAGGCATACTTCATCTAGCCTCTTGTAAAGGTAATCAAGAACGTGGACAGCAATTTCAGCTGTCGAAATAGTTGAACTTGACTCAAAGTACGCATGAGGGAGTGCACCTCGTACAACTTGTAAGAGATATTCAGCACCTGAACACAGACTAGCAAATCAAAGGAAAAAAAATGAATACTGATATATAATATAACTCTTAAACTGAGAAAGAGCATCCACTAAATAAAAGTATATAGGCAACACACCTAGATAAAGAGCTAGTTAATCCCAATAGGGTTGGAGTGACAGTAACATCAGAATTGTTGATCTTCACTTCTTCGTTCAAAGCAATATCTCTGAGTCTCTGTTCCAATACCACTTGTATAATATCAGTCTCCAGACAACAAATGTTCAAGAACATATTTATTTTTTTGTAAAGAAAAAAAAAACGACACTAGAAGGGAGTTAGGGATAACTTGCCTCAAGCCAAGAAGAGACAGAGGTAAAAAACGCCATTAAAGTAGGAGGAGATCTAAGAGAGGTATTAATTCCAGAAACAATAGACTCCACAAGCTTCAAACATGTTGCAGCATACAAAAATCCAGAGAGGAGAACATGAAGGCTTGACTGAGACAAATGAGAAACTCGTATCTCACTTTTAGGGAGGAATGTTTGTTCCTTTTGGTGCCATAAAATGAAGGGACTAGAGAAACCTTGCAAAGCTTGTAAGAGACCTCTCACCAGATCCAATTCATTCACGCTCACTGAGAGACGGGATACTTCTGAGCGTGTCCAAACTCTGCGACTGCACATCGTTCCCGGAATTGGGGTGTCTAAGCCAGCACGATCTACTGGAAGCAACGACTCCATAACTGCGTTCAGCTACTGTAAATTTTGATTTTCCATACCACAATTGACTCTAGGAGGGAAATCGAAGAAGCTTGCTATGAATGAATTTGGGAAAGAGAGAGAGAAAGAGACTGAGGGCGAGAGAAAAGGTCTCTAATGGGCCTATTATACTTCTCCACTTAGCCCACCAAAATATAGGCCCATCGTAGTTAATTATAATTACCAAAGTTGTTCGGTTTTATTTTTCTTACTTAAATTAATTGATTCAACCGACTAGCAATAAGAAATATATATACCAAAAACATGTCCCTTTTTTGAGACGAAGAGAATTCCGAGAGAGCTAACCCTAATTTTTCACGATGATGCAGAATCTGAGAAACGTCTTAACTCGCGGAGGGAGATCCATGGGGTCTCGCAATTTCTCTTGACCGCCTGGGTTGGGAGCCAGAGTTCGGATTGTAGTGAGAGAGCCTACTAGTACAGTAGCTAATGGTTATGTTGTATGTGCATTGCTTGGATATGCGTATTACATTGTCTCCGGAGGTATGGAGATAAAAAAAATCGCCAAAGCGGAGGAGGAATATCTCCAACTCCGGATAAAACGTCACAAGGAACTGGTAGACAAGGAGTGGCGTGATCTGGAGCTCATCGAGAAGCCATGACTAAAGTTTGTGTTTAGTTTATTGCGTGTGTTTTGACGTGGAAAAAATAAATCCATGGCTGTGTGTGATATTGCATTTTATATTTATGTGTGTTTGCATCTTCCCAGGATCCCTCCTCTCTTTTGAGATGAAATATTGCATTGTTTTTTTTCCATTTATATTTATGGAATTCGCACCTTGTGTCAAAAATATATATATATATATATATACCAGAGAAAATTGTTAAAATTTAACTAGAGATATTGTAGCCAATTGTTTCTACATTGCAAACTATTTTTGGTTGATTAAGGATTTTATCATATGAAAAAATGTCTCAAATCAGCAGCATTCCAAATGAACAACGTCTATAATATGAACTTTTGGGTCTCAAAAGATGCAGTTCTCTGAAGTCAAAAGCTAAACTGAAGTTTCTAGAAGACATGATCAGAGTTCAAGTATTAAGGGAATCTATGATGCAATCGAAGTATAGAAGTTATAAAGAGGGACTTGTGTCGTTGAGTTGCTTGGTGTTTCTTAAGTCGTGAGCAGGAGATAGACAAGGCCTTTTAGATATTCCACTATTTCAGATCCTCCGAGCTTCGAAGTTCCAAAGACTCTGTCAACAAATGTGATCGGTACCTGCAGATGAAGATGAGCACCAGAGAATCAGAATTATGAATGGTCTATATAGTTTAAAAGCAATCATAATCAAAAGTGAAAGAGAGACCTCTTCAATCTGGTATCCTTTTCTGGAAGCACGAACGATCATTTCCATCTGAAACACATACCCTTTACTCACACATGAGCTAATCACATCTTCAAGCACCTCTTTCTTGTATAGCCTTTCAAATACGGTCTAGCGGTCAGTCATAAAACAATCAAATGACATCAGTAAAAAAGATGCACATATGTTTAGTTGATTTTTACCGGAATGACCCAGTTAAATCAGATACACCAGGCCACAAAAATGTTTGAGCTAGCACATTTGCTCCTCTACTAGTGAGTTTCCGCATAAGATTCCACCCGTGTACACCACCACCTTTTACATATCGTGTACCAGTTACTATACTTGCATTTGTCTCTAGTTGTTTCCTTCGTGATTAAAAAAACAACCAGTCAGTTGAAGACAGTCACTATAGCTTGTGAAATCATTAAGAGATCAAGAGACTCTTCTTTTTCTTACTTGATGAAACTTGGCAAGTATTTTGGCTGCACAAGAGAAAAGTAGCTGGGTTAGCTCAACAACTAGACAAGTAAATAAGAAACCAAAATTGGTGGCTCTTACATGATGTGAAAGATCAGCATCCATGATTACAACGAAATCACCACTGGCATACTTCAAACCATGAATATATGCAGTTCCTGAGATTGATCATGCCAAGAATATTAATTCCACTTCTGGCTAAGCAAAAGTAGAAGACGATGAAGATACAAATTACATACCCAGACCAAGCTTCTTGGCTCTAGCTCTTAAAAGCTGCATCATAAAAAAAGACAAACACAGAGTTCACCTAAACAGAACAAGGCACAATAATCTAAAGGCTTAGGCCTTAACTCAGTCATTGTACTTACGATGCGGTCTTCACCATACAACTTCTGTAGTTGCATGACAATTTCTTGTGTGCCATCAGGACTCCCGTCATCCACAACAACTATCTCGAAATCAACATCCCTATATCATATAAACAAGTGGCCAAGCAAATTCTCAGTAACTTATGACAACTAAAATAATGCAATCCTATTAACTTCTTATAAGCAACCACAACCAGAATTGATCTGAGATTAGCACAATTATCATTCTCCGGTCACTAAACCAAAATTTTCAAAAAGATGACATGAAATCTCTCCTATATAGTTCGAGGGATCACTACATTGGCCTTTACTAGCTCATGCGCACAAACAACAATCACGAATTCGGATCTGCACGCTACAGTTTAAAAAACATTATTATGGGATCCATAAATTCTGATCTAGGAGAAAAAAAAAACCCAGATATACTCACTGACGATCAGATTTGAATTTAAGCATTCAGTCAAATAGGATTCAGAGTTCGAACAGAATAAAAAAGAAAAGAGAAAAGTATGAAAAAACAACAACACCAGACAATTCTTCGCAAACCCGATTTTGAAATTAAAGAAGAAACGTGAAAAGATCAAATGGAAATCAAATATTACCGGAGATGCTTGAAAATCAGGTAAACTATGATAGCTATGTTGAGGCGCTCGTTGTAGGTGGGAATGATTATGCTATACTTATACTTCTTCTCTCCGTTGTTCTCCTTTTCGTCCGCCATATTTCCCGGCGAGTTTTGCAGCCGTGCCTCCTTCGTCTTTTTTAACCCGTGAAATCAGTCGTCGTCGTCTGTACAAAAATACGGATTAAAAATACAGTTAATATCAAAATATAGGGACTAGAAAGCAAGTTTCTCATATTGGGCCTAATATAATAAACGGGCCTAATTTAAAGCCCGCAATTAAACTAGAAAAGCTTTAAAACAGGTAAAATCGTCCTTACCATCTGAATCGTTCTCTCTTTCCTTCCGCCATTTTTATTTTCTAGGTTGCAGAGTTAAGGGGAAGGTTTTTAATTAGGGTTTTGCCGAGAGAGAGAGATGAGCCGAAGTTTGGGAATACCGGTGAAGCTTCTTCACGAGGCCTCGGGTCATATCGTGACGGTGGAGCTAAAGAGCGGTGAGCTCTACAGAGGAAGTATGATTGAGTGTGAGGATAACTGGAACTGCCAGCTCGAGGATATTACTTATACCGCCAAGGTAATCAACTGTTACTTAGATTATCTCGATTCATTTTATTTTGAGATTTTTTATTTGAATTATAGGTTTCGTTTCAATATTGTTGTTGATTTTGGTGCTGTGAAAACCCAGATTTGGTGAGCTGGGCAAAGTAGCTTGGAAATTTTAGATTGCTTCTTATTTAGATTTGGAAGTAGGATTAAGTATCCTTAAAGTTCTTGTTCTATAAAACCCTAGAATTGGTAATCCTGCTAGTGGCATTGTTAATTTTGACTCTTAAGGTATAGTACTCCTCATTGGTCAAGCGTATGATTGATCTATGAGGACATACGTTTCTCCTTATAAAGTTTTATACAAAGACTAAGTTGCTCTTTAAAAAAACAGTGGTCAGGTAATTAGATAATGTGAATTTTCTGAAGTTTGCAAGTTTCAAAGCTTCCTCTTCTTGTTGATTGTCACTTGACTTTTGTTTTGGGTTTTCCAACGTTGTATTACAGGATGGTAAGGTATCTCAGCTTGAGCATGTCTTTATTCGAGGCAGCAAAGTCAGGTGCTGTAAACACTTCTCTAGACCTGTGCTCATTTCCTGTTTTACATGGTATCATTCTTAGTAATTGACATATGGAGAGATCTTGACAGGTTTATGGTCATACCAGACATTCTTAAGCATGCTCCAATGTTCAAGCGTTTAGATGCTAGAATCAAGGTATTTACTTCCTGAACCCTAGACGCAGAATGATAGTAGAGTCTTTATTTAGATCCGCATTAAACTTAGTAGCTTACTTGCTTAATCAACGTAGGGAAAGAGCTCATCACTGGGTGTTGGCAGAGGTAGAGCTGCAATGAGAGGAAAAGTAAGTTCACTCTCTCTCATGATTTAGTGTTCTTGAACTCAATGTTAGGAAGTTTCTTGGAAGATTTTCAGCATATTGAAATATCCCGTTATCCCTTAATGCTTGTTTCTTTCTTGTTACCACTAATTAATTGATTCTTGAATCTTTTGTGATGTTATCTTAAAGCCGGCTGCTGGGCGCGGAACTGGAGGAAGGGGAGCGGTACCACCTGTTAGGAGATGATTGAATTTATGTCCAACATGTAAGCTTTGATTCTGAGACAGTCTTTCTGCAATATCCAGGTGAAAGCCGCGATTCTTGGTTCTGTCATTTATGCTTTAAGGGTACACTGTAAAACCAAACAAGAGAGAACGAGAGATATGTCCAGATGCACCAGTCGTTCTGTATTTTTGGGTACCAAGTATGTTTGAACCAGTTGACAAGTTTTCATTGTGATCTCGTTTAGATTTGCGCATTCTCCATTTCTGGTAGTAGTGAATAAAGCAAAGCACACTGTTTTTAAAAATGGTCTTAATAAGACAAAGCTCGGCTAAATTGAAAGAACAAGATAATGAACACTAGCAGTAGAGACCATAGATTCACCAAGCAAGCAAGAATATAATTTATCCAATAGCTGTCTAACAATTTGGATGATTATTTGGGAAAATACAAGTATCTTTACCAAAGAGAAAACAATATTGAATTAACGTCTGCTGACAATTTTTGCCAATTTTCCCCAGCAAAACCATTCAAGGGTTCGTTATACAACACATTCTAAAGAAACTGCACATTAAAAGAAAAAAGTTTGTTTAAATGCTTAAAACGTAGTGGTTTTCTTACATTATTGTAATGGTGTTCTTGGTGTTCTTTGTTTAGATGTAAACCTTTTTTTTTTTTTTTTTTTGTCATCAATGATGTGTAGCAATGTGGGTCATAAAGTTATGCGTGAGTTCTGTGTAACAAAGTGGGTCATATAATATCCCGGAGCAATTTTTACAACAAATACATGTAGTGAACCGATGATTGCTTCACAAGTTGAATATAGAAAGTTGAACATGATATCCTAAAGATTTGATTGCATCTTTTATTTCTCTCTTAAGTGAAGAAAGATCAAACGTTGTACATCTCCCATTTGGGCAACTTAAATTGCTCTATCTCTCTTTTCTTCCCCCTCTTACTCTTTCAGTTTTGAAAAGAAAACTCGAGTCAAGTCATATTATATTCTTATTATAGTTTTTTACTCCATCAAAGCAGAAACCCAGCTGGTTCAGTTCTTGCAGCATGACAGAACTTAGATGTGTTGTACTTCCTGTGAACTCCTGTTAGCTTCCCTGTTCCTGCCTTGTGATGAAAAGCAACCATCTTTCTTGCACATGCCCTGAGATAAGAAAACCAAAACCCAATTTTCAGAATTCAGATGATCTCATATGGAGTTTTTAAAGAGATGATGAAAACCATGGATGTTCTGAATCTTACTGTAGCTGTTCTTCTGTGTAACCTGTGTGAAACTCACAGGTTTTGCTCCATTCTTCATATCCCTTAAGTGTACACTGAGCAGTGTAGATTGCTGAGGCCGCTAGCTTAGATGGAAGATACTCCAGCATCTCATACTCCACAAGGCAAAGCTCGATCATAAAGAAAGATAAAACCTCAAGCTGAAACCAAAATTGCATACCACACAGGTTTAGATATAAGGCCTGATGGTATCCGAACATAAAGATTCAAGCCTTTTAATTATGGATATATAAACCTTTTTGTCAGATTGGGCAGCTTTGAGAAATCGTTTCATGAAAACATATGGAGTTGGTAGAGAGAAATTGAATTGCAAGGTGTTGGCCATTAGCTTCTCCTGCAATAGAAACCAAAACAGATTAATTAAAACAGTGAAGCATCATCCTATGGTAATTAATGATCAAGAGAAAGTTGTATTCACCATATCTAGCACTTCTCTTCTAGTGTAAGCTTTGTCAGAGATCAGGATGAGATCATCCACTACCGGAACTGACACTTCTTCGTATTTACAAGCAAGCAACAACGCAGTAACTCCAACTAGCTGAAGCTTTTTCCTCACGATCTGATGAACTGCAAGGAATCTGTCGATGACATTGATTGTGAGATAAAGAGTTTCCTCCATCAGCTCAAACTTGTAGTGCACCTGCTCAAAATAATTTTCCATTTTAATTTTCTCTTCAGGCACATTGAAACAACAACAATGACATTAGAATAGCTTTTGTCTGGATCTCTCTACCTCAATCAACCAGTCAATGAGGATTCCTCTCATTCTCTCATTAAGATCTTGTTGATTGTCCATATAGTTAGGAGCTACGCAACTAAGTGTCTGCAGAATCATTAAGAATTAATCAAACATAAGTACAAGTCCTTGAAACTAGAAACGCATTAATGATGAAGAACAGAAAAGCAAAAATTTGCGTTGAACAACACCAAGTTACCTCAGATTTCCTGTAGAAAGTATGCATATCATTGACATATTCAACCACGGCTAAAGGATTCTTCTCATCACAGGCGTCAATATCGATCACACGCTCTTCTTCTTTTTCTGCATCTTCCATTTCAATCTCCTCCTCCTTTCGAAAGACACAAGCAAAATGAGTACCTCTATTGACACTTCCGTAAACAAAAGAAAACAAAAAAAAAAAAGATTGAGGAAATATGTATACCATCTGGTCAATCTCCTCCAGCATTGCTTCAGTGTGTTGTACAAACATTGGTTCATTAAAGTCACCACCTTCTTCCTTATCACAATCATCCACATCAATGACAATCCTCTCTGGTTCTTCATTTGAAACCGAGTCTGGTTTCTTAGTTTCCTAAGAGTTAAAAAT
Organism: Capsella rubella; assembly: GCF_000375325.1. Taxonomy (NCBI): domain Eukaryota; kingdom Viridiplantae; phylum Streptophyta; class Magnoliopsida; order Brassicales; family Brassicaceae; genus Capsella; species Capsella rubella. The sequence continues at coordinate 7,154,418 of NW_006238923.1, forward strand.
GAGAAATTAAAATCCAGTCTATGTCATCATTGTTCTAAATGAAACAGACATTGAAAAGGGTCACTAAAGGGTACCTTTTCATGGATTTGTGGCTTATGATCTGCTAACTGAGCAGCAAACTTCCTGAACAAACAGAGTAGTAAAAGCTTGTCAATTGACTCATTAATCAGACAATGAGGGATACTACAAGTAGACAAGAGTAAAGATTTATACTTTACCTAGTCACCGGTCGATGCACAGGTGGTTTATTACAGATGCCATCCCTCCTGCAATACCAGAGAAAGAAATTGGGTCCAATTAAAAGGAGAAAAAAACTAATCTTGAATCTGAGAGGATTGATTGAAGTGAACTTACTCAGAGAGTGATCTCTTGTTAACAGCATAAGGGTAAGACGGCGCTTCGATGATGTTCTTGTTAATAGTACTTAGTGCTCTTCTGGTCGGTCCTGTTGTCCCCGTCGTCTTGATCTTGCCTCCTCCTCCGCCTGCACCAAGTCAAATTGGGGGAAAATTAAAGACAATCGAAAGACAAAGTTTGGATTTTTATGACAAAATCGTTGGATAAAGGATACCTTGGAGATTCATTGATCCGATTAATCCAAGGCTATTCTCATCTGATCTACCCATTTTCTTCTTCGTTATCTGCGGAGGTTATTTATTTCATTAATAAATCTCTCTGGGAAAATCAAATTTCAAAATCGAAACATCCCCCAACTTAAAAGCAGGACTTTTTTTCAAAATCAAAAATTAAAATAAAAAAAACGAGTCTTGACAATCAAAACCCTACAGATCCGGTTTATTATAATCTCAATAAAGACCCAATCAATCAAGAACAAAGACCTAATAATCCCAAATACCCAGATAAGAAAAAAAGCCACAGTTTTTTTTATATTTTTCAAAAAAAAAGGTCACCTTTTTCACACTCAATTCAAAGAACCACCGCAAAATCTCTAGTCAACCCCTGATTCACAAATTCTTCACAAATCCAGTGAAATCTCCTAACCCTAACAGTTCTTGTCCCGTTGGATTTAAACAAAGGAGAGAAAGAGAGATCTTTTAGCAAAACCCAAGGATTCAACCACGCTCTCTTTCTCTCTAATGGCTTCGATTTTGAAGATCCCCTCTCACTCTCTCTCTCTCTCTCTCGTTCTTCTCTCTCTTCTATATAAGGGCAAAGAAAAGAAAAGAAAAAAGAAAGGGCTCAAGAGAAATAGAGATTTGAAGACGAGAGAGCCATATTTTATTTTTAACGGCTAGTTCATCTTGTCCGTTTATCAAGCCACGTGTATAAATCAAAAGCATCTCTACTCAACGGCAGTGTTTTCCTCCATGTGTGTGTGCACTCTCATTCAAAAATTATTTGGTTTTTCTAATTTGGGGAAGACAACTAAAATTTTGTAAAAAATTATACATTTCTATAAACACAAATATAAATACCTTAATTTGATATATTTAAAAGAATGAAAATTTGTCTCCTTTGACCACAAAAGACAAAGACTCGTTTTATATTTAAAAATCAAGATGAATAATACTATTCTTTTTTTGAGCACAAACACTCACACACACAAAGTTCAGATCAGTGTATCATACTAATTATTTTATGGAAATAAGATATATACAAATGTATACATAATAACGGTACTGCATCTTTGGCTACTCACATTTAAATTAATAAGCCATTTTTGTACAAGTATAATAACACCTTGTTTATATTTTGACATTGAAGTAACATGTTGTGCTTTTAGTCTCAGCCTTTTGGGTTTGAAATTGTGCTAGTTTCTTCTATTTCCTTTTTTAGCTGGCATTTGTAAAAACATGTATAATTTATTCTTCTAGCCAGGTTGCTTGCTCCATGTATGTATATGATCATAGTTTCTGAACTTCCTTGTTATCTTGCAGTTTCTATTGTTCTAATCTTGTTCTTGCTGCTTCTCTTTTTGTATAGCTTTCGACTTATTGCATGTAGACTGCTGATACATGACTCTACCAAAGATAGAGATTAAGAGTCCCAAAGTTCCAATGAAGTTTGAATGGTTGTCCCATATAACCAAGTTGATTGCAACTGTCAACAGTTTGTTCACAATGCCAAGAACCGTAAGACTTGGTTACAGAAATCTTTAAGCGACACAAAAACCGAAGAAATAGATATGTAGACCAAATAAACAAGAAAAATCCAGTGGCAAAAACCACTGATCAAACTGTACCGATCAGGCTTATCACTTATGTCATGCCTTAAAACCACTGGTTCAAGAAAAGTGTTTCTCGAACAGATTGAAGTAAGGAGATGATTGCTGCAGGAAGCAACCTCTACAAGGTTAAGAGATTGAGAGGATCAAGCTCGATAAGCTTCTAAGTGGCCACAGAGTTTAGACACCAAATGGCACTAGTAAAGTATTGCAGAGCGGTTAATGCACCAGGGTAAGGGAACTTGATGATTGCCCATTTGTTGATGATTGAGAGAAGAGAAGTTGAGATGCAATAACATGTAGCTACTACACCATACACAAATACTTGATGAATCAAATCAATGTACCAAGGCTTCAATCCAATGTCTTTCTATATACCATTTGGCCCAAAACTTACCATCAGACTAGAGCCCATTATATGTATTAGGCTTGTGGGGGTTGGACTCGTGAAATGGGTTAACTACGTAAAATAGTTCTAATTGGGATTATTAATGGAACTGCTGCATTAGATGATCAATAATAATTTGATTTGATTGATGAAACTTTATAATAAAAGAAAGACTAAACAAAACAAAACCTTAAACCCACAGTAATGTACATTAAAATTCAATATTAACCACAACCAACTTACTTTTTATTTTATAGATGAGCCAGTATGACCGAAGTTATATATATATTTTTTATAGTACATTAAAATATAACTAAGAAATGTGTTAATGCGAACATAACTACTATACGACATTCATATTTAGGATAATTTGGTAAATAATAATATTTGTAGCTAATCTTATAAAATAACTAAAAAGGGATTAAAATGAACTTAAAGCTATCATAAGAGAAAATGTTGAGTAAGGTCCCCATCCTGAGTAGAAAACGGGGTACGTACCTAAAGATTCGATTGCCAAAAATCTTTGTCTTTCTCTTTGATTTTTCAACTTCATTGACAAATTTTCAAAATCCCAAAAAAAAAAAAGAAAAAAAAAAGAGGAAAGGATAAGGTGTAATCCTGTATTTTGTCGTGTTGAACCACCAAAACGAATTTTCATTGGTTGAGGTTAACACCATAAAAGTAACTTATCGATGGTAAGATTTGGACGTGCAATTAGTGGTTCCCCAGTTGCCCTCTTTCTATGATCTTATGATTTCGTATCATAGCGTGTTAAGTAATTTGCTTCAATATTAAAAACGTAATCGTCAACGTTCATTATCTCTCCATCTATTTTACTTTGAAATGTCAATATAGAAATTTAAGGTGTTTTAAAGCGACGCACAGCTACATAAATCATATACCAAGATCAAATTACTTATCATTGGGAATGCACATATGATAATCCTACCTATATATACGTAAGTATATATGCAATTTTTGGATACCTCAAGAAAATATTGGATGAAGTGGACAAGTGTGGTTAGCATCTTATATCAGTATCAAGAAGTAGTTTCTCGGATGGATCTATGCTGTTTTAGCTATTAGTCAATTACTATAAAAGAGAGATACGTACGTTAACTGAGTAAATACATGCCAGATCATGGTATTATATATGCAAGTATATAGCACTTTGTGACAAAATGCAACATGTAGAGTTTATATATACGTCTTCATTGATCCATGATTTCTTTTGGTTCGCTATTATACTATTTGATAGTATATATATATATTAAGATGTAAATGATATTTTTCCAAATAAAGATTCAATACTCTTTAAGAAAATAATTTGAAATCAGCTGAACTTATAAAGAATTTTTGTCGTTAAATATCGAATATACTCGAGTATCGAAATGCTGGAAAAACTAATGAATTCTTTGCTACAAGACAAATGAAAATGTACTGTTTGTTGTTTTTCGGATGCACCACGACGAAAACTTGCGAGCATATTATTACACAACAAATCTACAAAGGTAAAATTATACACATAGTTACATTTTAGCTAGCTAGCTCTAGGCTACTCCTAGTTTCTCTATGTTTCTGGCATTTTTTTTACTATTTTTCGTCACCAAACGAAGAGGCTTCAATTGACTGCGGTAGGAAGATTTCTACAACTTTATCTGATAAAGGAGACGACAACTATGATATATATAACTTTTAGATAGGTACAAGCGTAAAATTTGGGGTTAATTCTAAACTATCACGTTCATAACTAGCGTATTAATTATCTCAACATTTAATAACACAAAAAAGTATTATTCTATGATTTTATTGTAATGATCGTTTAACAAACACATAGTTAAACTGACGAGGCTTAGCTTGGATCCATCAACTTTGAAACAACACGTTTTAACCCGTGACAGTTACACCACGTTTGGTTATGCGGTCCACGTGATGCGGTCCATGTGGATACAAATACAAAAAAAAATCTGCATATGAGTTTATTTTATACAGTCATTGCACTTAATTAATCAGCTTGCATGCAGTTCAATAAACCCAAAATTTTATTAATCTAATTAAAACCAAGTAAATTTTTCATGTTTCAACCGGATAAACATGATCATATTGCTAAAAAAAAAAACAAACGATTAGTCTTCAAAACATAAAAATAATACGAAATTAATTCGTGAGACGCAGGAATAGATGAAGATTGTCTTCTAATGATTGCAACTTTATGAGAATAGTATGTTACTGTTGATTGTTGTACCTAGCTTTGTCGTAATAATCTTGAAACTAAGCTAAGTTACAAGAACAACTTGTTCAAAATAAAAGGGACCCAAGTGTGTGACTGCCCTCAATCAAGAAATGTGGATCAGTTCATCATATCATCCAAGTAACGTGTTAATAATCGACAATATGCTCCCACCATACATCGACTCCCCACCATACCCACTCAATAATGTCACTTCAACCTTTCTTTCTTTCTTTTTTGTATTTGCTATGAGCATATATATATTCCAGCCCATAATTTAAAGATTCATTATCATCTATATTAATAATTCACTACTAAATAGTTCTATAAATATTAATCTATTTAAAAGCCGTACGCAAACTCAAAACTGGATAAGACTAAAATTTCTATATAACACCCAGTCAAGTGAATAACTTCCCCATAAATATGTTCAGCTAATGAAACCGAACTGTTTATATATATCGTTTGATCGTATATAATTAGTTGCATGCATGTTTTGCGCATTCTTGTATTTAGAAATACATATATAGATTCTGGTGTAAACACACGTTGATTAATTTGGAAACATATAGTATACTGTACTTTAGAAAAACATAAAGTATAACAAAGAAACCTTAAGATCTACAGTTCCAATTAACTTGTGTCAGACACGAGTATCTAGACGATAAGATCAAACATGTATATCAGGAAAGGAGACTTTTCTATTCTATAGATGAACTGATAGATATCGTACGATCCGAATCGGGAAATAAACAAAATGGAAACTGAACGTAATTTCTAATTTGAGTTATATTTAAACAGAATTCCTTTTTTTTTCTTCTAAATAGTAAAAAAATCACTATGTCGAATCAATATATTAGACGTACGTAAGTTATATATAGTATACTTTTGGAAAACCGAACATGAATATCGATATTTTGTGCTATAAGAACTGATGATTTTTTATCGCAATAATTGATTTTTAGGAAAGATATTGATATATCTTTTTCTCTCGTGAGAAGAATACACAGAGCAACGAGCAATGCTGACTTGTCGGGGTCAGCAATTATTATTGATCACCGAACGATATTTTTATTTTTACTTATTCTTATCTTTGTTTTATGGGGTTGGCGCAAAAAAACGGGAAAAATATCTAAGTGGGGGCAATATTGTTTTATTACCAAAGGAAAAGTAAACACAATGGCCCATTTTTACTGTATCGACAAATTGATCTTAAAAGGACAAAACTACCCTCTTTGTAAATGCGAGCAGCCATTATTATTGTGCATAGCACACGCTGTTTCACTATATATACTTTCACAAAGGTTCTCAACACTATCCACTAAACCAAGTTTCTCCTCATAAAAGCATATACTTGAGGATCACTAAAGCTTCTTCATCACCATGGATCCTTACAAGGTATCTTCTTCATACTCTTACTTGTTGTTGTTGTTGTTGTGTGTGCGTGCATCTTATATCGAATAGGTTCATCTATGCTCGTTCGTTTTCAAATTGGTTTGATCATGCTAATTTAATCTTAGTGTTAAAATGCTTTTTTCTGTTTGGCACAAAGATTTGATTGAGTTCATTCTATGATCGCGTGAACTCCTAAGTTGGTGATGTTATTTTTTATATTATTTTTGGCTGGGCTATCTTTAAAAACGTTTTGATCCTTAAATCACTGCATGATAAAGACACGCCACATGTTGTTTTTTCTTCCAAGTAGAAAGGTTTTTTTTTTTTTTTTCTTTAAATCACACGCATATGTGTTCTAAAAATCGAACGTTCAAAAATGAGTAATCGATTTGTTGTTTCTAGAAGTCCCCGACCTCATATGAATTTTAGTGATATAAATCAGAGTAACTAATCAACTAAATGATTTCTCAGATCTACACAAAACACACCTGAGCTGAGTAATCAAATCTACACGTTTCATTGAACAGATACTTTAAATTACCATCGAGACTTAATTAATCCTAAAAACATATATGATTAATGTTTTCCCAAAAACATTCGTTTTAATCATTGTCGGTCGATCAATACCGACGAAGAAAATAAAAACAAAACTGTACGTATCAATTATTTAGTTTTTCTTAAATAAGGAAGTCACTAAAAGCATTAAATAAAACTTCATCGACGACCCTTATCTCCGACATGTTACTGTTTCCGTCACCAAATATAAAACCATCTTTGTCAACTAAACGCGCCCGAAATGAAGCACCCGGATCCGACCAGGAAACCGGGTTTAATTTGTTCCGGTTTGCGACATAATTTGTTTTGGGGGTTTTATAGATCTGTCGTAGTAAAACATTTGTGGAGTGTTTCTTGTCGAATCGTTTCGATTGTTGTAGCTGATAATGGATCGAATAATGGTGTTTGCAGTATCGTCCTTCGAGCGCTTACAACGCCCCGTTCTACACCACAAACGGTGGTGCTCCTGTCTCCAACAACATCTCTTCCCTCACCGTCGGAGAAAGAGGTATATTATTCTATTCTGAATTCAAAGAATCACAACTGTAAATTTAGTACTTTACCGGATCTGTTGGAGCTATGGAAGAAGAGTTGAATCTGAGAATTAGAGTCTTAAGCTAGGATCTTGTTAATGGAGTGTGATGTGTGTGTTTTTTTTTAACACTTGTTACTTCGTTCTGGACAGGTCCTGTTCTCCTTGAGGACTACCATTTGATCGAGAAGGTTGCCAATTTCACCAGGGAGAGGATCCCTGAGAGAGTGGTTCATGCCAGAGGAATCAGTGCTAAGGGTTTCTTTGAGGTTACCCATGACATTTCAAACCTCACTTGTGCTGATTTCCTCAGAGCCCCTGGTGTTCAGACTCCCGTTATTGTCCGTTTCTCCACCGTCGTCCACGAGCGTGCCAGTCCTGAAACCATGAGGGATATTCGTGGTTTTGCTGTCAAGTTTTACACCAGAGAGGTATTTTACTATAAGATTTTCAAGTTTCCATTTTTTATCTGTCCTCTTAGTTTCTTTAGAATCAGCACTGATGTCTCTTGATGATGTTTTTAATAAACTCAGGGGAACTTTGATCTTGTTGGGAACAATACTCCGGTGTTCTTCATCCGTGATGGGATTCAATTCCCGGACGTTGTCCATGCCCTGAAACCAAACCCGAAAACTAACATCCAAGAGTACTGGAGGATTTTGGACTACATGTCCCACTTGCCAGAGAGTTTGCTCACATGGACCTGGATGTTTGATGATGTTGGTATCCCACAAGATTACAGGCACATGGAAGGTTTCGGTGTCCACACCTACACTCTTGTTGCCAAATCTGGAAAGGTTCTCTTTGTGAAGTTCCACTGGAAACCAACTTGTGGAATCAAGAATCTGACTGACGAAGAGGCCAAGGTCGTTGGAGGAGCCAATCACAGCCACGCCACCAAGGATTTGCACGATGCCATTGCATCCGGTAACTACCCCGAGTGGAAACTTTTCATCCAGACTATGGATCCTGCGGATGAGGATAAGTTTGACTTTGACCCCCTCGATGTGACCAAGATCTGGCCTGAGGATATCTTGCCTCTGCAGCCCGTTGGTCGCTTGGTTCTTAACAGGACCATTGACAACTTCTTCAACGAAACTGAGCAGCTCGCTTTCAACCCGGGACTTGTGGTTCCTGGGATCTACTACTCAGACGACAAGCTCCTCCAGTGTAGGATCTTTGCTTACGGTGACACTCAGAGACATCGTCTTGGACCAAATTATTTGCAGCTTCCAGTCAATGCTCCCAAATGTGCTCACCACAACAATCACCATGAAGGTTTTATGAACTTCATGCACAGAGATGAGGAGGTAAAGTCTTAGTTACAAGTTGAGCTACAGTGGTTGCTCTTTAGACTTTGGGATTGGAATCTAATCGGATGTTTGCTTTTACAGATTAATTACTACCCCTCAAAGTTTGACCCTGTCCGCTGCGCTGAGAAAGTTCCCATCCCTACTAACTCATACACTGGAATCCGAACAAAGGTCCCGATTCTTGCCATGCCTTCTCCTTTAAATCTTTGAAACCTCAAGTCAATTTTTGTTTCAAAACTGTGTGCTAACTAAAAACCTTAAATTGCTAATGCTGCAGTGTGTCATCAAGAAAGAGAACAACTTCAAACAGGCTGGAGACAGGTATAGATCCTGGGCACCAGACAGGCAGGACCGGTTCGTTAAGAGATGGGTTGAGATCCTGTCAGAGCCACGACTCACCCACGAGATCCGCGGCATCTGGATCTCTTACTGGTCTCAGGTCAGTATAGAAGAAAACAAACCACAAACTAAGTGAAACCTCTGGCTTCCATTATGAGCAAAACTAACAATCATAATATCTCTCTCTCTCTCTCTTTCAGGCTGATCGATCTCTGGGACAGAAACTTGCAAGCCGTCTGAACGTGAGGCCAAGCATCTAGAGACCAATGTCCAGATATGCTAAAAGTCTCCATGAGGTACACAAATCTCACCGATCCATCATCGCTTGGTCGTTAAGTCCCTAAAAAGATAATTTCACCTGTGTTGTTGTTTCATGTCAATATTAATAATAATGCATGCTTGTAATCTCCTCCTTAAAACCCCCCTTGTTTTTTTCTTCGTTACTACTGTCTTTGTAATCTCTCTTGATAATAAAATCAATGTTTATTGAAGCAGTAATCGTTTTACAAGATTTATGATGGCCATCTACATATAATTGTTAATTCAACTATAGAGGAAAATAAAATATGGACTTGTGTGTAAATGTATTAAAATCCTGAATTTGGCAACTTCTATTAATGGTAAGAGTATCTGGCGAAATCAAAGGCGATAAGATCCACACGTAATAAGTTTGACGTCTGTAATCATTTGGATAATCACGTTATCCTCCCAGAAACAATACGTTTTATTGGCGAGAATTTGTCTCTCATTATCTCGCGGTGGGTTTGAGACTAAAAATAAGATATTTTATCTTTTTTGGCTCTCTGCTATAAAGACGACAACAGTGCGGTGGTGCTGGACACACGCCGATTAGCGAGAGTACCCCAACAGTCTCACCTAAAATTATCTAATCGCAAAGGAAAATTTCGGATCAGACTCGTCTTTGCATAATGGATCCTTACAGGGTAGGCTACGTAGATCGATTCTCTTCGGCTCCCTTTTTGTGAAATCTGTGATTTGTTTCGAGTCCGTTTCGTATCGATTTGAGTGTAGTTTGAGCTAAAATTCTGTAATCGGAATCAGTTTTGATAGTGGGTTTGGTTGCTTTGTAACATGATTCGCTGGTTAAAATGGAACAAAATTGGGGTAATTGTTCTACTGCTCCGAGGTTTGGGTCTTTTGAATCAGATTTATTTATTTGAGTATGCATAAGATCGGGTTTGGGATTGCATGCGTTTAAGATATTAAAACAAAATTACTAAGGATTCTAGATGATTTCCTTCTATTGATTGTTTGTTTATTAGCCCACTTGTTCATGTTATTAAGGCTGGCTGACGTTGTAGATCATTTCTCTACGACTCTTGAGTTTATATTGTTGGTAACGTTGCTTCCTAGTTTTGAAGTGTTCATGTTGAATCTGGTTACATCCGATCATACTAGTTACTGATACTGTTAATCTATCGAGTATCATCTTCATTTTGTCTAATCTCAGGGAATTTGGTTTATTTTTTATGTTTTGAATTTATTGTTGGGTGGGTGTGCAGGTACGTCCTTCAAGCGCTCATGATTCCCCTTTCTTCACTACAAACTCGGGTGCTCCTGTGTGGAACAACAACTCCTCTTTGACTGTCGGAACCAGAGGTCTGCCTCTCTAACATTTTTTTTTAGCTCTCCAATACAGATTAAACAATTATACTAGCAGATAGGTTGAACCGGTGATTGTCTGAAATGTCCTTTGATGCTAGTAATGGAAGACAAAGATTTGTGATCAACGTTTATCACTCATTTTGTGGACTTGCGTGAATCAACCTTTTTACGTCAGATTGTATGCTAAATCTGATATTCTTCTTCCAGTGTGAGAAATGTGAAGCAATGATTTTATTTGCTTTCAGGTCCGATTCTTCTCGAGGACTATCATCTACTTGAGAAAATCGCCAACTTTGACAGGGAGCGGATTCCTGAGAGGGTTGTTCATGCCAGGGGAGCCAGTGCAAAGGGTTTCTTTGAAGTCACTCATGACATCACACAACTTACTTCTGCTGATTTTCTTCGAGGACCTGGTGTTCAGACCCCTGTTATCGTTCGTTTCTCAACTGTGATCCATGAGCGTGGCAGCCCTGAGACTCTGAGGGATCCTCGTGGTTTTGCTGTTAAGTTTTACACCAGAGAGGTTAGCTTTCATTGTCTCTGTCTCTTTTGTCTAATCAAGTAGATGTTTGCTAATATTGGAAGTTTAGAACATTTATTTACCCATATATTTTGTTTCACAACCATTTGATTCATTGTGTATCATACCGAACTCTATTGATTCCTCTTATCCTCTGTTTGCAAACTCAGGGGAACTTTGATCTTGTTGGGAACAACTTCCCTGTCTTCTTCATCCGTGATGGAATGAAATTCCCTGACATGGTCCATGCATTGAAACCGAATCCCAAATCTCACATTCAGGAGAACTGGAGGATCCTGGACTTTTTTTCCCACCACCCAGAGAGTTTGCACATGTTTTCCTTCCTCTTTGATGATCTTGGTATCCCTCAGGACTACAGGCACATGGAAGGCGCTGGGGTCAACACTTACATGCTAATCAACAAAGCTGGAAAAGCTCACTATGTGAAATTCCACTGGAAGCCGACTTGTGGGATTAAATGCTTGTTGGATGAGGAAGCTATCAAAGTTGGAGGTTCCAATCACAGCCATGCCACCAAAGATCTGTATGACTCAATTGCAGCCGGGAACTATCCACAGTGGGATCTCTTTGTTCAAGTGATGGATCCTGCCCATGAAGACAAATTCGATTTCGATCCGCTTGATGTCACTAAGATCTGGCCTGAAGATATCTTGCCTCTACAACCTGTTGGCCGCTTGGTCTTGAACAAAAACATCGACAACTTCTTTAATGAGAACGAACAGATTGCTTTCTGTCCTGCTCTTGTGGTTCCAGGCATCCACTATTCAGATGATAAACTACTCCAGACCCGGATCTTCTCCTATGCTGATAGTCAGAGACACCGTCTTGGACCAAACTATCTGCAACTGCCTGTCAATGCCCCTAAATGTGCTCACCACAACAATCACCATGAAGGTTTTATGAACTTCATGCACCGGGATGAAGAGGTACTCAGTTCCGGAAACTTTCAGATATATAAATTTATAATCATTTTAGCATTTTATAAAGTGAGTCTGTTATTTTCCAGGTCAATTACTTCCCTTCAAGGATGGATCCGGTTCGTCATGCTCAAAAGTTCCCTGCAACTCCTATTATCTGCTCTGGAAATCGTGAGAAGGTCAGATTCCTCTCCATGCCTTACTTTAACATTGATCTAAGTGTTTCAACATTATGAAATTTGAATGTTTTTGACTTTCTTCTTGATATCGCAGTGCATCATTGGGAAGGAGAATAACTTCAAGCAGCCAGGAGAGAGATACCGGTCCTGGGATTCAGACAGGTAAAGACTAAAAAAATCCAAAACCTTTCTGCAATATCCACAAGCTCACAGTTCACAACTTCTAAAAGTCTTTTGTTTGGTGACAATAGGCAAGAGCGGTTCTTGAAGCGTTTTGTTGAAGCACTTTCGGAGCCTCGTGTGACACACGAAATCCGCAGCATTTGGATCTCTTATTGGTCGCAGGCAGACAAATCTCTGGGACAGAAATTAGCTACTCGTCTTAACGTGAGGCCAAATATCTGAATGATACCATCTCTCAAGACTTAAGTAAAATCGTCTAAACCAATATTCTCCTCTTTACGCTTTGGTTTCAAAGTAAACTCGTTGGTAATAGATAATTAAAATAATAACATTGAAAATGAAACTCTTAAAGAAGGGTACTTGTTCCTGCTTATAATCTTCTCCTGGAAATATTAACAACAAATATTTCCGATGGCAAATAATACAGTAATAAACTAGTAACATAGCTCAATCAGTAGTATCAGTATCACTATCACCCCCATTGGTTCAACTCAAAAATAGATTTTTATTTGTATTTTACTCGATTTAGTGTGTGGTATTATATACTATTATTCTTCCGGATTTGCATCTATGACGTGAGCTTTATACTAGTTGGAACTTGTATTGTGGACTAAATGTCAGACGCACGATCATGATAAAAAGTTTTATTGTCTCTCTGTCCATAGTTGTGATAAATTGGAATAGTCATCACGTCAGACCTTTTAATTGGTCATCGATATGATGCAAGATCGCATTCATACAATTTATATAATTTGTTTATATAGTGGAGGGGTGGAGTATATTTTTTTTGATTATTCCCTTAGCTTAGTGGAAATTATGAAATAGTACAGAATAATGAGAGCCAGACCAGTTTTAACTTTTGCTATTAATTATAACTCGTTGTTCTAAACTTTAATTAGCTAAAACAGTCTGACTAATCTGATGTCTCGTCCAGTAATTTATATTCTTAAAGAGAACCTTAGCTCTAATCAGAAATTAGGCACATGAAGCCACAAAATTATTAAAGTCTCAATCACCAATATCCATCCTTTCTCATGTACATAATTGTAGTTTCGTATATTATATACTTTTAACTGGTTAAAACTGCATATATAGTGATCTCTCTTTGTATTGGTCTACACAGTGTTTAAAAAATACAGTGTTCAGTTTCACTAAAGAATAGATAAAGCTAAACAACTTGTTAAGTTGTAGTCACAAGATTTTAGATCAAAGTTACACATCTTAGAATATTACTTATTCATTGAAATGGTATCGGCTAATGGTCCAGGATGTTATACATAATAAAATGAATAACTTTGAAGATTAATTAACAAAAAAAATACAAATTTAACGTGTTTAGGTTGTCGTAAACAAGATCTGGGATCCATTTAGGAAAAGTCAATATCTTTGATGACGAAATCAAGAAGACTAGTTTACTTTGATTGCATGTGACGGAACTATACAAAACGATAAAAATGTAGTAATCATGTAAAAATATCTAAAGGTCTTGAGGTGTACAATGCAAAGCATATAATTTCGCTGGCCCAACGTCTATGTCTACCAACCAAATATGTACTCAACATATTAATTATATCATCTCCGTACCCAAAATACCAATAAGGTTTTATATAACTCCTTAAACCCCAAGATCGTGCAAAAATTATCACAATTATTTGACGTGGGGAGATAATTGATTCCGCCAACCTTATAATATATAATGGATTCTCGTTCTTAATCTTGTTTTGCATCTTTCTTATTTTGTTCTGTATTATATATTAAGGGATCTCTTTCTCTTATATCAATGTTCGAAATTTTAATCTTTGTTTATACGTTTTCGTTACCCTATGAAAAGAGATTCTATTTTGCCTAGTTTGTAATTAAAAATTGTGTAATCAGAATCTTCTTTTGTATTTTACAAAGTTTTAATTTTCTTGGTTCCCCCGAAAAGCTTGTCTCCTTGCAATTATTTAGTTCATATTGTGTGGAATTATTTTCTATTCTCTCACTGATTATTTTGGCTGTTTAATTTTCTTTCTTTATCATTGCAAACTAATTATTGGCTTCTTCTTTTTTGGCTATAAACTAGTATATACCACTCTTAACCGTTGGGACTCAAATCTCAACAGCTTAAACAAAGTCTAATCAAGGAATCATGTGGATGTGGCCATATAATTTGTTTCTGCAGATGTTCAAGTATCATGGTATCTAGTTTATCCATAATTCAATATATATTTATATATATATATATATTCAGGCCTGTATATATTGAATGAACCTTGTAATTCGCAGTCTCTCCTTGAAAGAGTGTTTTCTGATCCATATATAGAGGAAAGAGCTAGAGAAAGATAGATAGTTAGTTTTAAGATGGTCTGTCACCGATTTCTTCATATTGAAGGAAACATGCATATATATTAAGTATGGGAAGGATTGTTGCATCTTTGGTTCTTAGGAAGAATAATCATATAAAAATTCCCAGCGGGCCATATGAGTGACCTAACGAAAACTTTTTAATGCTTGAGACTTTATATAATCATGCTCCGATTCACATAAATATCTTTTAATTTTATAATTCTCTTATATTTATAATTCAATTCAGAAGTCAATATAGAGAACCAAGTTGACCATTACTTAAAGATAAGTAATATTTAGATCTTAACACTACGTACGTGTACTATCTGAAATACACGTAAAAGTTGGTCATTAGCTTTATCCTGCTTGGCTTAAGTAGAAAACTTCAAATGTAAATTTTGATTTCACTATATATATATCAAAATATTATATATATAATTAAATATTATTCATAATCATGTCCTTGTTCAAACCCAACTTTCGTTTACAGGAGCTAGGACCCAAACAAAAAGATATGTACAGTGTGACACACTTACTAATGGAAAATGAGTTTGAATGAATTGAGAGTACTGAGTAATTTATGTGGTCGCGTGGAGTGCATACCTAATTGGGAGATCAGTACGTACGTATTACAAACAAAAAAGAAACCCAAGTGGAGGATTCGCAGTCATGCACCACTTGTTTCAGTCCTTTTTTAGCTTACGTTAGCTGTTACTATATTCGATAGAAATACTTGCGTGTATATAAACCTATTCCTGTTTACGTATAGTTTCACTCACAGGGATGGACATTATATTCATACGAGTCTCGTTCATCCCATTTTGTCCCGTTTATTCATATGAGAGATAAAGACTTTTTTGAATTCTGCTGATTGAGTTATTTGTGTCACATTCCATCCGCCAAAAGCATATTGTCTAATAATGCTATTGACGTACTTTAACTAATCAATATGAATCAGGTAATTAAACTCCTATAAGTATCATCTCTTCAGTAGTTCAGTTCACATTACCCTATATATATACATATATAGTAACCAATGGTTTTTGCCTAACAAAAAATTGTATTATATGTTAGCGGTGGAATCTATTCACGAGCCGAAGATGTTATTGGTTATACAACCCCCTCCATGGCTCCATTATATTTTATATATAGACTTTTTTTTTTGTTACACATAACTACTTTTCATTGTCAATTTGATTAGATAAATATTTGTTCTTCTTCTGATCAAATTGAGGAAAGAACCAAACCTACTCCCCCCACTCGGTTTTTATTTTTATTTACTTATATGACTTCTCCAAATAAGCCTATTAATAGGCTATAACAGTATAATGGCCTTTAAAAATTCTTTGATTTTCAATAATTATTATACCAACATGTACATTAACAAAATGACCTGTTTCGACTTTCGATGTACAATTTGTAAAAATAAAACATTAATAATTGTTATAATTTGTCCTCAAATAGCAACAATGCCCTAAAAATGGAAATTGATTCTCTTTGGTCATCCATCACCAATAATTATAAAATTGTTGAAGAAGCATTCTCCAATTTATAAATAAAACTTTTGAACTAGAAATCAGATATGGTATATTTTAAAGATACGTTCAGCCATTATATTTGATTTTTTCACACAAACAAAAATAAAACTAGGATCTTATTCTACCACTGATTGTATTAAACAAAATATTTTATTTTTAGTCAGCGTATAAGAAAAAAGTGTTATAACATATATAGAAGGAAATAAAATTGCTTTAACTGTTTCACTCATAGTTGATAATAAAAATTCAATTATTTATGATATAATATGATTGCTTTATGTGACATTTGCTATATAAAAAAAGAAGAGGGAATAAAAAGTTTTGACTTTGTAGGTAAAAATATATAAAATTCACTGCACAAGAAGACATGTTGTATTGCTCTTTTGTTTATTCCCAATCTGTCTGCATTCTCTGTCTAGAAAGTGGAGGAATCTTCTCTCATCTCTATTCTCTCTCTCTCTCCCTCCAGTCAAAAATAAAAATAAAAAACGCAAGCAGCCTGGAAGAGAGAGAGAGTGATTGGTCTGTAATGTTGTTGATTGATGATATATGAGGAGAAAGCAAGTATAACCAAAAACAAAACAAAATCCGCAGTAAGGTCTCTCGCTATGTCCCAATGCAAGCATAGATGAGAAATGAGATAACGATCCACAAATATTCATTTTCAAAGGCTTTTTAAAATAAAATTTTCCTCTTTTATTTTTGTTTCCATCTTCCGTGAAGAAGTACATACAACCACATAAGCCCCCATCAGACGTCTTTCTTTTCTTCTTCTCTTTTGGTTTGGGATTTTTTTTTTTGCTTCTCTCATCTGTTCCTTCTGTCTCAGACAACCAAATTTGCAACAGAGGCAGATTTTTAGAAAACCCCACTTGAACAAGGAATCTTCGAGAATCTCTCTCTTTCTTGTAAGTTTTTTCTTTCTATTTTTCTCTCCTAAAGCTTTAAAAGTTTTGGTTTTTTTTCGTTTAGAACTAAGTTGATTAGCTTAAAGTTCGTTACTTTTGTATCTATTGAGCCATATTGTTTGACCAGCTTGAAGGAATCTGGTTTTTATTTGTGTGTGTCTCTACTTTGGATTCTTTATTTTTGTCATTATGAATTTGATTTAGGCAAGATTAGTGCTTGATTCCTGTTTTCCCAAAATGTTTCATGTTGTGCCTTTTAGTTTCCTTACTTTGTCGGTTGGTGAGAATTTGATATTCATGAGTCCTATTGATTTCTGAAAATGTAAGCAACAAGATGAAGAACACAAAAAACAGCTCGATCTCGACCTTTTTGTTTGTTTGTTTTTGGAACTTGTTGAAAATGGATGTTTCGTTTTCTCAGATGGTGCTTCACTGAAAAGCAAACTACATATCCATGGAAGATAGCTTTCTTCAAACTGAGAACGCGGTTATGGATTCTGAGTTCATGGATGGATTGCTACTAGATGGTTGTTGGTTGGAGACAACAGATGGATCTGAGTTTCTTAACGTAGCTCCTTCAACTTCTTCTGTTAGCCCTTTTGATCCTTCTTCCTTCATGTGGTCTCCAACTCAGGATACTTCAGCAATCTGCACATCAGGAGTAGTATCTACGATGTACGGTCAGGACTGTGTAGAAAGATCCAGTCTTGATGACTTTCAATGGAACAAAAGATGGTGGATTGGACCAGGAGGTGGTGGTTCTGTTACTGAGAGATTGGTTCAAGCAGTTGAACACATTAAAGATTATACAACAGAGAGAGGCTCACTTATACAATTATGGGTTCCGGTTAACAGAGGCGGTAAGCGAGTTTTGACCACAAAGGAACAACCTTTTAGCCACGATCCGATGTGTCAAAGACTTGCAAACTACAGAGAGATCTCTGTGAATTATCACTTCTCTGCTGAGCAAGATGATTCCAAGGCCTTAGCTGGTCTGCCTGGAAGGGTTTTCTTGGGTAAGCTTCCTGAATGGACTCCTGATGTTAGGTTTTTCAAGAGCGAGGAGTATCCGAGAGTACACCACGCACAGGACTGCGGTGTCCGTGGAACGCTAGCGATTCCGGTGTTTGAACAAGGTAGTAAGATTTGCTTAGGGGTTATTGAGGTTGTAATGACCACTGAGATGGTTAAACTAAGACCTGAGCTTGAAAGCATTTGCAAGGCACTTCAGGTTTGTGTCCTTCTCTAAAGATTTTAGCTTTTGCTAATTGCTATTGAATTGGTTTTCTGAGAGGGATAAATGTGTTTCCTTTTCACAGGCAGTTGATCTTAGGAGCACTGAACTTCCGATCCCGGCTTCTCTAACGGTAACCAAAGAAACTACATAAGCTTGTTAGATCTGATTTTTTGGTCTAAACAAGATTGTTTTTATTCAGGGATGTGACTTATCCTACAAAGCTGCGTTACCTGAAATCCGGAACCTTTTGAGATGTGCTTGTGAGACTCATAAACTACCTTTAGCTCAGACATGGGTCTCTTGTCTTCAGCAAAACAAAAGCGGGTGCCGTCACAACGATGAGAACTACATCCATTGCGTATCAACCATTGAGGATGCGTGCTATGTTGGTGATCCAACAGTCCGCGAGTTCCACGAAGCTTGCTCTGAGCATCACCTCTTGAAGGGCCAAGGAGTTGCAGGTCAAGCCTTCATGACCAATGGTCCTTGCTTTTCGTCTGATGTATCTAATTACAAGAAATCAGAGTACCCTCTCTCTCACCACGCTAATATGTATGGTTTACATGGCGCTGTTGCAATTCGTCTGCGCTGCATCCACACGGGCTCTGCTGATTTTGTCTTGGAGTTCTTTTTGCCCAAAGACTGCGATGATCTGGAGGAACAGAGGAAAATGTTGAATGCCCTTTCAACTATTATGGCTCATGTGCCTAGAAGTTTAAGGACTGTTACAGATAAAGAACTAGAAGAAGAGAGTGTAGTGATAGAAAGGGAGGATATAGTAACGCCAAAGATAGAAAACGCATCGGAACTACAACACCTCCACGATAATTCCCCATGGAGCGCCTCTCTTGAAGAAATCCAGAGTAATAATACTAGTAATTCTCAGAATCTTGGATTGGTATTTGATGGAGACAAACCAAATGATGGGTTTGGCTTAAAAAGAGGTTTTGACTACACCATGGATTCTAATGTCAATGAGAGTGGCACATTCTCTAGTGGCGGTTTCAGTATGATGGCCGAGAAAAAGCGCACAAAAGCAGATAAAACCATTACTTTGGATGTTCTTCGACAGTATTTTGCAGGGAGCTTGAAAGATGCAGCCAAAAATATTGGTGGTAAGCAGCATTTTTTCTATCTTCTCATTCAATTTATCGGAAATCCTAAGACTGATTACTTCTGTTTGTCTTGGAAAATATCAGTTTGTCCAACGACCTTGAAGAGAATATGCAGACAGCATGGTATACAGAGATGGCCGTCAAGAAAGATCAAGAAAGTGGGACATTCACTGCAGAAGATTCAACGGGTGATTGATTCGGTTCAAGGTGTGTCTGGTCCTCTTCCCATAGGCTCTTTCTATGCAAATTTCCCAAATTTAGTCTCACAGTCACAAGAACCATCACAACAAGCCAAGACCTCCCCTCCTCCTCCACCGCCAGTGCAGCTTGCAAAGTCCCCTGTTTCCTCATATAGCCAAAGTTCAAACTCAAGCCAATGTTGCTCCAGCGAAACCCAACTAAACAGCGGGGCAACAACAGATCCTGCTTCAGCTGATGTAGGAGGTTTACTGAAGAAGACGAGCAGCGAAATCGAGCTTCAAAGTTCGAGTCTTGACGAGACAATATTGACTCTCTCCAGTTTAGAAAACGTCCCTCAAGGGACCAACTTGATATCATCTCAAGATGATGACTTTCTAAGGATTAAAGTTAGTTACGGAGAAGAGAAGATCAGACTCCGGATGAGGAATTCACGCAAGTTAACAGATCTGTTGTGGGAGATTGGAAAGCGGTTTAGCATAGAGGATATGAGCAGGTATGATCTAAAGTACTTAGACGAAGACAATGAATGGGTTTTGTTGACTTGTGATGAAGATGTAGAAGAGTGTGTAGATGTCTGCAGAACTACACCAAGTCAAACTATTAAGCTTTTGCTTCAAGTTTCTTCTCATCAATTCCCTGAACGTTCTTCAGCTACAGAATACAGTTTATGGCACTGACCTCAAATCAGTGACAGAAAGAAGAAACAGAAGCGTTTTAGGACATGGATACAAAAGATAACACCTTTTGTGTTCTGTTACAATTGTTCATAATTTTATCTGTTTTTTTTTTTTAAGATTACTAGGAGGTGCTTTGGGTTTTGTTTTTAAAACCTCACCAGAGACGAGAACATGTAAAGATCCTTTCTTCCTGAGAAATTGAAGATTGGCTTTTATTTTCTGAAATTCCTTTGTAATGCGGTTTTCAAATATAGGTACATATAAAAGAACTTCAATTGTTTTTTGTCTCCATAATTGCCATATCTCATATACATCATCATAGGGGATAAACAAGTATAAGAATCTAAAAACAAAACATTTACCAAATATATTGTTTTCTGAGCAAGACTGAAATACTTACAGAACACCAAACTGAAATACTTAAAAGCTCAAGACTTTCTTTCTTGTGTTTTTACAAGTCTCGTCGTCGCGGCGTTCTTGTGACCTCCGGTGATGGGGACGAGACGTTTCGAGCTTCATGAGACCGGCTCTGTGCGGCTAAGTACTCAAGTGCCACAACTATGTCACCTATAAACGGTCGATAATGAGCTTCTTCGTTCAGACACATTGCGATTATCGCAATCGCATAGTTTAAACACCGTCTTGGGTATTTTCCTCGTAGAGACGGATCCACTATATGTCCAAACTTCTTCTGATCCTTTAAGTAGGGACGTGACTGCAGAGACAAGAAAACTTTGGTTATAACGAGGCTAGGAACTTTTTGAATTACAGTTTAATCCAGGTTTAGTAGTAAAGTTACTTACCCATGTAACAAGATTCTGCTCCCCTTGCTTTTGACTCAAATCAATAGCTTTTCTCCCAGTAATCAGCTCAAGCAACACTACACCGAAGCAGTAGATATCCGATTTAACAGTTAGTTTCCCGCTCATCGCGTACTCGGGAGCACAGTAACCGTAGGTTCCCATGACACGGGTTGATACATGAGTTCGATCACCTACTGGACCGAGTTTCGCCAGTCCAAAATCCGAGAGTTTTGGATTGAAATCTTTGTCTAACAATATGTTTGCAGACTTCAAATCGCGGTAAATCACTGGCGGGTTAGCTGTGCAGTGGAGATACTCTATTCCCCGAGCTGCACCAACCGCGATTTTCATTCGAGTATTCCAGCTTAATGGTTCTGGATGTGCCTCAAGATCTGAAAACCAAGCAAAAAGAATCATAACCTGAAATTGAAAACCCTCAAATGATAGATAACAAAACACTTGTAACAACAAATACAGTTGAGTAACCAACCAAAAAGGTGATCTTCTAAGCTTCCCATCGGCATATATTCATAGACAAGAAGTCTCTGATCACCAGAAGTACAGTAACCGATCAATGTAACGAGATTTGGGTGATGCAATAAACTAAGCATGAGAACCTCTACTATGAATTCTCGATTTCCTTGAAGCCCATCTGGATTCAGTTGCTTAATAGCCACCACCTGATTTATCATCAATTTAATCAAATCACATCAACATTCTCATAAAAACAGAGTTTCTCTTCTTTAAAAGATTTATGAGAGAGAGAGAGATCTGACTTGTCCTGAATCTAAACGTCCCTTGAAAACTCTCCCAAAACCTCCTTCGCCGAGCAGATTCACTTCCCGGAAGTTTCTGGTAGCTGCAGCTAACTCCTTGAACGTGAAACTCCGAGCTCCACCACCAGGTTTGGGACTATTCACTTTACCGTTTACTGTTCCAATGCAAAAAGAAATCAGCTCAAAAGATGTCTGAAACAAACAGAGACAAGAAAAAAGACAACATTGGAAAAGAACAACTCACCTAAGATACCCGAAATCGACTCTGTTCCTGTGGTAGTATCACTTCCATGAGCTGAAATCACACCCAAAAAAAGAACCATTTATAAATAAAAACGAAACCTTTGAGGTGAAAAAAACAACAGTGAAAGTTTCAGTTTTCGAATTGGAATTGAAAGAAAGAAAGAAAGAAAAAAAGAACCAGATGAATCGGTTGGGTAGCGAGAGTTGTTGCATCGAGCTGTATCAATGTCGACTCTGATGTCCTTAGTTCGAGGATTCAAACAAGAGAAGCAAGTCATTTTATTTTCTCACACAACTACAACAATGGGGGAGTGAAGAAGAAGATTCAGAAATGGAGCTGGTTCTAAGAAACCAAGCTCCTGGAAATCCCACACCAGAGAGACAGACACACAAAACCTGACAAATTATTAGAAAGAAATCCTAGGATTTGGGTCTGAAAGTAAAAAAGAGAGAGAGAGAGAGAGAGATTTGATTGGTTTTCTCTGTTTATCCTATGGATAATTCCAGAAAACAAAGGAACAAACTTTTAGCAGAGATTATTGATTGAATCGGCGATAGATTGCAACAAGAGAGAAGAGAGAGAGAGAGAGAGAAATTAAAATATTATAAAAAAAAAAAACTTGGAGAGTTACTAAAATTATACAAAATTACATCTAATCACGACAAAACATGACAAGGATCTACAAAAAGAAAAAAAAAGAAAGAAGGTAAAACAGTAGAAATAAAAAATCACGGGCCACTTATTTAAACAACTACCCCTTTTTGTTGTTGTTGTTCTTCTTCTACCTTTGGTATAAAGCTTATATTTCTAGTTATTTAGTTGGAGCTACTCTAAATTAAGTATTTAAGTTGTAGAAGACGACGACGACGACAAGTGTTTCGTTTTGTTGTTTTCGAACTATAGGACCCAATTCTTTCTTTTTTCTTTTGTCGTTGTTATTAAAGAAATCAATAATTCTTTTCTCACTCTATTCTATCTTTTGGTTTCAAAACAATTTAAATAAATTTCCCACAAAAAAGAAAAATTTAAATTTCCTTTATATCATCATCATCATCCCCGATATATAAATTAAAAACTATTCTTTCTTTCCTTTATATCATCATCATCATCCCCGATATATATAAATGATCAAAGGTCCACCTCGTGATTTCAATGTACTATTCTACCCTCATCAGAACAGTACAGTGTTCTCTCTCTCTCTCGAACACCCATGAGGCCGACATTGGATGTTTGAAGTTGAGAGATATCTCGACAAATGGACGGACCTTACCTTACGTTACGTATTCAAGTGGAGATGTGGGTCTCTTTTTTTTCTTCAAGTTTTCGTACTTCTTCTACTAGTACTAGTGGTCACACACACACACACACTGTATCCTGAGCTGAGTCCCTCTCCTTTGCATGCATTGTTGACTTTATTTGCCGTTTTAGAAAATATACCCTACTCGACGAAGCGTGATAGTTATAACAATGGCTCTACTTATTTTGGAACCCCCTATCAAATTGTTAGCTGATTTTTTTTTGATCAAAAATTGTTAGCTGATAAGTTTTGGATTTTTCACCCCAATCTTTTTCTATTGTATCTTTGCCTATTCAATTACTTCTTTTTTTTCTCTCTCTTTATCCGCAGACAGCAAGCTGTTTCATCTTTATGACATTATTGTTGATTTTATTTAGAGCTTGTTGTTAATGGCATTAAATATATATATACCCAAATAAATAGATGTGTAGTGTTTCTTTTTTACCTGTAACGGATAATGACTAACATAGGAGTCACACAATTCGAGAAGTCTGATGTCTCATGAAAAGAATAAGAGTTTTATGTAGAAAAACAACCACGACTGACATGTTTATGAAAATACTACGAGAAGAGATCTAGTCGTCGTAAAATACCATCATCATGATCAGAATGAAAAAAAAAAAAAAAAGCAATAGCATTAATCTAACAAAATGACTAGGCTTTTTAAGAGCTAGCTTGCAGGCTCAATCTTGACAACGTTCTCCACATGATCTAGAAAGGCGTAAGATTTGTGAGGCTTCAAAGCTTCCATTCCTTTGATTCCAACTTTAGTCAAAGTGTTCCTCTCGGGATCATAGGAGAGTGTCAAAGTACGTGCGGAATCAACTTCTGTATTAACCATAATGATGTACAACCATATATATACATATGTTAGTGGGCTTTATAACATAGCCTATATATCACAATATATCACAATACTCCCCCTCAAGTTGGAGCATGCAGATTACAAATGCCCAACTTGGATAGCAAATAAAGAAACTGAAGACTGCCTAGAGCCTTGGTGAAAATATCCGCAACTTGATCCTCTGAACGCACAAACATCGGTTTGATGAGACCAGCAATTATCGAATCGCGAATATGATGACAATCGAGCTCAATGTGTTTAGTACGTTCATGAAAAACTGGATTGTTTGCAATATGAATGGCAGCTTTGTTATCACAATGAAAAGGGACCGGTCCGGGCTGCACAACACCAAAAAAATCGAGAAGAGGAACAAGCCATTTAACTTCCTTCATAGTCCAAGACATAGAACGATAGTCAGCCTCAGCGGAAGACATAGAGACAGTGTCATGTTTCTTTGTTTTCCAGGAAATAGGAGAACCTCCAAGAAAGAAAATATAACCCGTCAAGGAGCGACGCGTCAATGGACACGCAGCATGGTCAGCATCACAGTAGCTGGTAAGAATCAAATCCGTGTTTGCTCGATAAAGAAGACCTTGGCCCGGAGAACCTTTCAAGTAATGAAGAACCTTAAGCACAGCTTCCCAATGGTCATTAGTGGGCTTCTTCATAAACTGAGAGAGAATGTGAATAGAGTAACAAAGTTCCGGGCGAGTAAGAGTGAGATAAATCAATTTACCAACAGTGCGCCGATATTGAGTAGGGTCAGCATATGGTTCAGCCGTAGAGCGAGCAAGTCTATGGTTTTGAGTCATAGGAATATCAGTGGGACGACAGCCTAGTAAGCCCGCCTCAGCAATAATATCCAAGCAGTATTTTCGTTGACATAAATACAAACCCTCAGCATTACGAGCTATCTCGAGACCAAGAAAGTAACGAGGGGAACCCAAATTTTTCATATGAAACTGGCGACAAAGATATGCCTTAAAAGCAGAAATAGAAGCTGAGTCATTACCCCCGATAACTAAGTCATCAACATACACAAGGAGATAAACTTCCGTGGAGCCGTGAACAAGAGAGAAGAGCGAATAATCAGAAGCTGACTGACGAAAACCATAGTCCAGAAGAGCAGTCTGAAGCGTACCAAACCAACAACGAGGAGCTTGACGCAGACCATACAAAGACTTCTTCAACCGACAAACTTTGCGTGGATCGGAAGAGAGGAAACCCGGAGGAGGACGCATGTATACCTCTTCATCCAAAGTACCATGTAAAAACGCATTGTGTACGTCCATCTGATGAAGTTCCCAATTACGAGAAGCAGCAACATTGAGAAAAGTACGAACAGTGTTCATTTTAATCACCGGCGCAAATGTCTCGTCAAAATCAACACCCGCTTCCTGACGATTACCAAGAGCAACAAGGCGTGCTTTATAGCGTTCTAGCGTACCGTCAGAGTTAAACTTGATATTGAAAACCCATTTACATCCAATGGCACGCTTATTTGGCGGTAAGTCAGTGAGTTCCCATGTGTTATTATCCTCTAAAGCTGTAATTTCGAAACCCATTGCTTGACGCCAAACCTCAAATTCCATAGCATCTTTGAAAGAACGCGGTTCCGTGAAAGCAGTAACATTGGCAAGAAACACTTGAAATGAGTCTGAAAAATTTGCAGAACAAACGTAATTAGCAATGGGATATGGAGTACTTGAAGAACCGGGAGCAGACTGAGGTGATGAGTGTGTGGGTTGTGGAGAAGCATGAGCCGAATACATCACATAAGGTTCAAGACGAACCGACCTCTTCTTGACGATGACCCCTACCTAACTGCTCAGCTGGTTCAGGTGGACGAAGAGGATCAATCATGGTAGCATCATCAGAAGCAACCAAAACAGACGGTAGATCAATCGGTCGGAGAGGACGATCGATCGATCCATCAATTTCTGGAAAATGCGGAGCTTCCGGATCGATCGATCGAGTAGAGGGATCGATCGGTCGAGGAGCTTCAGGAAAAACAGAAGCGTTTGGATCGATCGATCGTGAGGAAGGATCGATCGGTCCACAAGTGTCCGGAACAATTTGTGCATTTGGATCGATCGGTCGAGGAGAAGGATCGATTGGTCGAGAATCTGCAGGTTGAAAACTCGAACTCCCCCTGTCATCCATGGCAGACAAAAGTGGAGAAGAAGGGGAAGCATCCTCTTCAGAAGAAACAGAAAGTGTAGAGGGAAGCATTGGAGATAACTCAACTACAACCGGAGTAGAAGCATCAAAGGGAAACATGCTTTCATTAAACACAACATTGCGAGAGACAAAATATTCCTTCTTTTCCAGATCATAGACTCGCCAACCTTTCTGATGATGAGGATAGCCAAGAAAAACACAACGAGAAGCACGTTCATCAAACTTTTTGCGAATTACAGTCCCTTTGTGTGCATAACACAAACAACCAAACACACGAAGGTGATCAAACGAAGGCGTACGATTGATTAGATAACAAGCCGTGAGAACACAATCTCCCCAAAATTCTAGAGGAAGAGCGGCTTGAAAACGAAGAGAGCGAGCAACATCCAATATATGACGATGTTTACGCTCAACACGACCATTCTGCTGTGGAGTGCCAACACACGATGTTTGATGAATAATTCCCTGAGACGCAAACCACGGTTTCAACCCCATAAACTCAGAACCGTTGTCACTACGAATCATACGATCATTCGTGTGAAATTGACGAGTGACCATGGCGCAAAAATTACGAAGAAGAGTGTTGACTTCACTCTTAGCCCGCATTAAACACACCCAAACCGAGCGTGAATAATCATCAACAATCGTGAGAAAATAAGAAGAACCACAAGTAGAAGGAGTGCTATAGGGACCCCAGACATCGCAGTGAATAAGATGAAAAATAGCATCAGCTTTATTACTACTAAGAGAATAACTGAAATGTGGTTGCTTT
Organism: Capsella rubella; assembly: GCF_000375325.1. Classification (NCBI taxonomy): domain Eukaryota; kingdom Viridiplantae; phylum Streptophyta; class Magnoliopsida; order Brassicales; family Brassicaceae; genus Capsella; species Capsella rubella. Next base: position 7,181,722 of record NW_006238923.1, read on the forward strand.
GATCGTACACAAACGTCACAAGGTAATGACAACTGATCTTTAGAACCAACATCAACAAAACATGATAAATGTGTAAAAACAGATAGTGACGGATGCCCCAAACGACGATGCCACAGTGCACCACTGCCAAGAAGACCAACAGAATTTGCCTGACCCATCATAGCACCACGGAAAAGATAGACCCCATCACACTCATCCCCTGCTCCAATCAGCATCCTCGTAGACCGGTCCTGCACGTAACAAAACTTATCCGTGAAAAGAGCGAAACATGATTTTTCTATCATTTAGAGAGAAGGTAGGAAGAGTCGGATATATTGTATGGCGACAACACAATTTCACCCGTGTCGCTTGTTCCAACAAATCGTAACTTGGTCTCTTCAACTATGCTCTTCCAAGGAGGAGGCATTACGTAGATATAGCTCGACCATTGATGTTTCTCCGCATCTTCTAAAACATATAGTTGAATCCCTGTAAGTATTGTGCCATGCTCATCAAATTTGGGCTGGAACTTAGCTATTTTACCCTTGTAGTTGACCAGGGTTTGTTCAAGCACCGATCCTGAGTTACGTTCCATGCCATGAGTTTTCTTTACATAACTAAACTTCTCAGATTTAATATCAAAGCAAATTATATCAGGAAACCCGTCAGCGTCACCCCTGACCATGCCTAAGTAATACAAAACTCCATCGATGCATATCCCATCATATAGAGGATAATGATGATTAGGTTCACCTTCCACCGGACAAGGAAAATGTTGCATGTCACATTTGATCTTCCTCCATGACAGTTTTTTTCCAGTTCCTAATGTCAGAACTTTTTGCTCCCCAAATTCCCCCAAATACGACTGGGTCATACACAATACTTTGAACTCTTTGTCGATCGGATCATACCCAAAATAGCTTGTGATTATAGTTCTGTTCGTTTTCACACTGGGTAAGGTCCAGGATTGTCCTGTGCTAGGGTTACATATCAGTGGCACAGACACTGTTCTCCCCGTGGAAGTCTTATGATAGTTGAATCCGTATACGAAGCCAGAAACAGGACGACAAATATCAAAGGGACGATTAATTGGGAAACTCTTATGAAAACTGACCGCTAAAGGAGACGAGTCGTCTCGAGGCTTTGGTGATGAGAAGAAGAACGTTTCGCCGTCTTTAGGGCAGTTGAACAATAGCTTCGGGCGAGACGAAGATCTGATGAAGAATGCATCGGTGAAATTTGGATTGCTAAGTGTTGAAGCACATAGTTTCGATAAGCAGTGAAATCTCGCTACAGACTTGGCGGGTAATCTCATGAATATCTCGATAACAAGATCGAATGGGAGGTGTATCGTTTCAGAGGTTTTTTCAGCTCTGTTCCTTGAATTCGAACAAGATCGTGTGTTGCGCCGTGTTTTCATCGCTGCCCTTTAGTCTCTCTGTTTTTTTCCTTTCCGTCAAGAAACAACCCTAGCTAGCGAGTCTTTTATCATCGACGATAAAGAAAAAAAAAACAAGGAACTAGGGTTTTTCAGTGCGTAATGGTCCATATAAAAACATTTACGTCATTTTGAGCATACTAGTATATATTTTAATTTAATTTAACGTATAATGTATTGTTCGAGTCCAAACATTCGTACATGTAAAATTCGGAATCCAAGAACGTTTGCCTCACATACATGCATGAAATGAAACGGGATGAATATTAAATAATATGAGTAATTGACTATTATTATTGGTGAAGTGACAAAACCCAATGAATTGAGAGGAAAAATAAAATATCACGAGACGTTGAGACCCACCAAACAAAGACGTTCATGTAAATCTCGTGACGCGTTGAACGGTGAGCCCCCTCTCTCTCGACAAAAATATAACCACTATTGAACGTACACGAGAACACCTTGATTCTCTATATACAATTTAATGAGTTCAGTTACGTTGTTGTATACTTTACAAACTTGAGAATTCCATTTTATTTATAAATCTATATTTTTTTTTGCTCTAATGTAATTTACATTTTGAAATGTAGATGGTCAATGATACACTAGAAAAATTATTTCAAGGGGGTGAAAAACTGACTTTAGTGTGTTCCTGATCAAGCACATAGTAACATTATCGTGTGCAAATGGAGAGTACTCATAACAATTTTTTGTAATTAACTATCATTTCACAGAAATATCTGAATATCCAATTACCGGGTAACTTGAATATCGAAGCCAGCTAAAGTCTTCGAGAAAGAAACTGACAACGAACACAAAACCCAAATGCTAATGGGACACAGATCTAACAATACTTTTTGCTTGATTTTTTTGGTTAAATGTTAAAAAACATAGATCTGAAAAAAATAATTCTGGGAAAATTTAAAATATAAATTATATTCTACAGCCTGCGTGACTCCTGTGGTTTTTCTTTTTACCCCTAAAAAAATTATATGGAAGTTGCAACAATCTGTACAATAGAGAGAGACTTGTCCCATATATTTTCATGTCACAACAAAATAATCAAGCCATGACTTTCCACAAGATTTCATACCAGAAAATATATGGCTGAGATAGCCAGTGGACCAATTGCCTCTTCTTCTTCTTCTTTCAAATATTCATATTCATCTTCAGAGCTGTAATGCCAGATCCGGATGCTGCGATGAGGACGAACCTGTCTGCTGATTAGAGCCCGGCGAGTTTGGTGATACTAGCCTTGCGTTCAGGTCTGGCGGAAACCGGTGGAATTCCTGTTTGGTGTAAGGAAACAACAACCCTTGTTGTTGCGAGCTCGGTGTGGCCTCGTTGCTTGTGTTTGGTTGTTGCTGTCTCGCTGTTCCGAGCATCTGATCTGCATTATGGCTGAATCCACCAAATCCGCGGATGACGCCGTTGCTACTCTCTAGTTTGATCAGCGGTCCAGCCTGGCGGGAAGAGGAGGATGATGCGTGATCGGTCTCTGGATTCAAGACACGAGCAGGTGGTGGTGCGGTCTCTTCGATGGTTTGAGAAGAAGAATGTCTGTTTCCTATGAAAGCGCTCGAGACTGAAGCGGTTGGAGACAGAATTCTGTTGGAATGATCATCAGACGCTAAGTCATTAGAACACTTTTGTTTTCCGATTGACGTTAATAAGTTTTGTTTTTGAGAATCATCCCCTTCAGATCCTGCTGGGTTCTCTCCAACCCAACCTAGACCAAATTTGATTCCAGGGGGCAATACTGTCTCGATTCTCCTTGAAGCAATTTTCCACGCAACAGGGCCGAGATTTGCAGCGTATCGTGCTAGACTCCTCGCGTAACCATACTCAGTGTTTAGGCCAACCTGATGAATAGGAAAAGCAATGATCAGACTCTTGTTTCTATATATATATATACAAAGGGCTAAACTAGTGTTGGCAATTACATACTGGAATCAACTGTTTTAACTCGTCTTCAAGAGTTGTCAAGACTGACGGTTCCTGGGTAGATGTCGAGAGGTTGTTGTAGGTATCACGTCTGTTTTCATCAACATTGAAATGTTTCATTCCATACTTGTTAACCGCCTTCACAACCGAAGCTACAAAGAAACCAAGAAGATGGTTCATATTGGCAAAAAAGTAATTCTAAAAGAAGGCAGAGCAAAGGCAGAGATTGTTTTACATGGAAATTCGTTCTCCCAATCTATCGACCAACCACTTTGGGTCTCGCTGTTATGATTGATTCTAACTGATGATTCTGCTTGACGGAACTTATATGGAGGCGTCTTTCTCAGATTGTAAGCACCAGAAAATTTATTAGAGCTATCTCCTCCGGGAATGAGCGCATCAGCTGATATTTCAGAAGCAGTACGGTCAATGGAAGATGGTTCAGGCTGTTTCTTTGGCGGGCGTCCTCTTTTGGCAACTTTTGGCTGCTGCTGCTGTTGTGAATGTTGGTTTTGTGGTTCTTCATCATCACTGTCCTGCCTTAAATTCTCAAAGTCCTTTTTCGCTAATTCTTGTATAGCACGTGCCTATAAGCCAAAACACATACTGTTTTCAGAAACCGGGAACTTAATATCAAAACAAGAATAGCTCAAAACATAATCATCAAAATCTAGGACATACCTGTCGATAATATACAGTGTCTGATGAATTGTATTCCATTGCATTTGTACATATTAAAAACACATCTCTCTGCAAAAAAGAACAGAGCAAGAAGCGATATTAAACAGAGAGCGGCAAAAAGCAAGCTGTTCCAACACCAATCTCCTCACAAATTCACATATATTCAAACTGGAAGACAATTTGAGTCTAAAGAGATCAACAGTCACTTTGAGTTAAGCGCAACTTCTGAAACAGCCTTAGGTGTGCACCCTATACTACAAGTATGTATCTTCATTGATTAGCTGTCTCATAAAAAAATGCACGCAAACAACATCGCCCAATGGCCCTCCATAAACCACAAGAAGCCACAAAGAAAGTTTCGAAACAAAGATGCTAAGCAACAAAAATTTCTAACTATCAAATGTGGAACCACCTCAAACACATGGAAAGCGCAAGGAGAAGCATTGAGGAAGAGTGCAATGAACTCAGAGGACAAGACTTACCTCAAATTGTTCTAAACTGGCATATGATCCAGAATCTAGTTTCTTCCGCACAGTGCTAAAATCCATAGGATTCGTGATAATCTCGTGATAATCAGGAAGCTGTAAAACACATACCGAAACACAGATAAGACAAACTGAAAAACAAGGAGCTTAAACACCAACAAAAGGGAAGTAAAGAGACATTCACCTCCTCAGGATCAACAGGGTCAGAGTAAACGCCATAAGTATCCTTCCTTCAAGTGGTTAACAACGACGATCAGGGAAAAACGAAACCCAGTTGCTCTTCAACCAAAAGAGCAAAAACAAGAATATGACAGAGAAGAAGGAAGATGAGAGCATACTTTTGAAGTCTATCGAGGATGAACACCAACAACTTTTTGTCTGGCAAAGGTGTAGTGGGGCCAGACTCCACGGGAGACCCTATCCACATGTAAACCAACAAATTAAAAAAAAAAAGTTTATAATTTAATCCCTTTCCTCCTCCCCCTTCAGCAGAAAAATCCTCGCTTTTATCCTCGTACGAATTTTCCAGTTTTTGTTGCCTTTTCAAGAATTAAATAAAGGGATTTAATAAAACAAAAATAAAAAAGAGTTTGATATATACCTTGAAGAATGTTGTCTGTCGCTTTCGAAGCCTTTTCTCCCTGCAGAGTAAACCCATAAACAACAGAGCATCAGCTTATCACCATCTATTTAAAAAAGGTAAGCTTTCATGGTAGTATAACAGAGGAAACAAGCATTACATATTTGTGTGCATGTTTCCATGTTCATGTTTAAAGCAAAGAAAGAACCAAAGGATAAACACACATACACTCAAAACTAAGAAACTGATGATAGTTAAGGAAAAGACAAATCGGAACTTGTTTCAGACAGGAATGGTTTCAGTGCAGAGGGTATATATCTTTAAATTCAGGTATAATCTACGGATTTTAATTAGCAGTGAAATCAATATTATAATATTCATTCAATACATAAATTCTCCAAAATTAAAAGCAAATAGAATAAAAACTGATTAACACACACACAAGAAGTTTCTTAGCTGAAGACAAAAAATAAAAAGGGAAAATTTAATTTACAGGAAAAAGCAGAATTATGAATTCTCCCTCCCTCCCCCAACCCAACCAATAAAAAAAGAAATGACTCAGTCAAACAAACTCAAATCCCACTCACTCAAAATCTCTAAATATTCAAGCAGAGAAGACGAACAGAACAAACGCGCGAAATCCCCCACCCACAACTAAGTAATTTTTTTAAAAAAACCTAATTAATTTCTCAAAATAAAATTAAATTGGATTCAATATCTACCGTGTGATTAGATCCGCCGCTGATCTTGCGTCTATTGGCGGAAGCCTCGGGAGTCTCGTCGAGATTCAGATCCGATTGGGAATTAGGAGAATGTCGATGAGAGTGAGAGTTCAATCCATGTAAAAGCCTATGTTTCTTCTCACGCCGCTCGTCCTCGTCGTTGTCCTCGATGCTGTTGTCTTCATCTTTGATCCAGGCCGAATCGGATGTTACGCCGTTTGAATTAGGGTTCCGGCGTTTGGATCGGGAGGCGGAGTTGGCGCCGTGATTGAGAGAATTAGGGTTTTTGGAACCGGATCTATGCTGGTGGTGGTGGTCATCGTCCTCTTGATGATGATGTTGTTGCTGTTGCTGTAATTGTTGCTGTTTGATAGCTCGCTTTTGAAGGTCTAATAGAGATGGCCTTCCTTTCTTCTTCTTCTTCGTCATTGTATCTGCTACCTCACCCATTTTTCTCTCTCTCTCTCTCTTCCTCTTTCTCTCTCTTCTCTCTCTCTCTTCCCCCTTTCTCTTTCTCCTCCTAGACAGGCGTTTTGGTTTTGTGTTTCTTAAGTTTTTTTTTTTTTTTTTTCTAAAATAATTAAAAAACCTCTTCTACATGTTTGTGAACTCGCACGTGCCGAAAGTGTAATGGATAAGTTGTTTGGGCCGTAGTAGGCCCATGTAATATTTGTTACACCATAATCTTTTTTTTTTTGTCAACACACCATAATCTAGTTTCCCATTTTTGAAGTAAGGATGTTGAATGGATTTAGAAGTACAGAACTCAATTTCCCCATTCTCTTTTTAAGCCTTTGTTTTCAAAATAATTCAACAGAGAAACCAAAGATGGACCATTTATACCTCTGCCTTTTAAGCATGTTGTTGATGCTGGAATGGTTTCCGAGAGATTGACTTCTGTTCTCCAAGATATAATGAGCAACTATGATACAGACAGATGTCTTGTTCCCTATTTTTTATGACATCGCAAAAGGTACTTTGTGAAACCTTCTGTTGACTGTTTGCATATTCTAAATTTTGTTCTAGTAACACATCTTATTTGTATGGGTTTCTTGGGAGACCATTTGCTTCTCTTTACTTACTAGCAGTGTATGTTCATGATAAAAATTTCTGAGTGAGGGTGTGAAGTCATAGGCTGGTCTTTTCCCTAATTGATCTGAATCTTAACTCTAGGTGTTAAAATCTTCTGAACGTTTTTAGGCCACTGGAACCTGATGCCAACTGTATCTTCCGTGAGAGGTATCCAATGACTCGTGATTAAACGGAGCAGAAATTGATTGGAAGAAACAAGCATCGCCTTGTGTGTGCTTAAATAATAGCTTGTCTTACAAGAAACAAGCTTTCATAAGCGTCAAACCCCTAATTTATACGAACCCGAGTTTTCTTACAATAACAACACATATCAGAATCTCTTTACGGTCAATAGATTGTAATACATAACCTAACTCAGTCAGGAGTTGACAAACTCATGGTTTCTCATACATGGTTTTGAAAACATTGAAATCAGTGGAAGCTGAGCGAAAAAATGCAGTAACAGCTTAGCCAGAAACTGGTGCAGTAATAACTCAATACTTGAGATGAAAAAAATGTACAGATTCGAGATCAGCCACATAGACTCTTGGAGGCCATTGAAACCTACCATCACCAGTTCCCCACTAGCTCAAAAAGTGATCTCAAGAAGCGGAAGAAACTCAATCTTCACTGGTTGAGAAACGACGGGAGATTGATGGCGTTCAATTCCGAGACAGAGCAAGCACGACTGGTTCCTTCTTGTTTCCATCCAATGCTTTCGCATCAAAAGCCAAGATCAATCTCCTGACTTTGATATCAGGGACGAAAAAAGCAATCTCAGTTTACACAATGCTCCGATAACTACAAGTGAGGCACTAGCAAGGCATATCAAGAATGTACCAATGGAGGAAAAAGAGCTTGCATGTTGGAACGTGTTGCATAAGATGCAACCAACTCCCAAAATAACACCAATTGGTGCTTCTTTTAAAAAATAATATATAGGCTCTGGATCATAGCACTCACTTGCTCCTCTCTCACTACCTAATTCCTTGAGACAGACAAAGAGGCTTCACAAAGCCTTCAAAATCAGATCATATCCACAGAGACTTTTACATTAAAATATAGTTTCTCTCAGGCATTTCATGAAACATGTTTGATACATTTTCTAAAGATCCTGCTCCAATGCATTAGGATTAACTTCATATATAGAATCAATCATTCCTCTAGTATACAAGTTTTTTTTTTTTTTGGTATCAATGTTAAGTCTCTAGTATACAAGTTACTACAAAATGAATTTTCTTCTAATATTATCAGATAATCACATCAAAGTCTCACACCATCTATCTCAGGAATAAAATCTCAATCAGTTGCACAGTGTGTGTGAGAGAGAGAGAGCATCAGCATACTGCATACCTTTATATCAACAAGCAAACTTACTTGAGAAGTTTAGAGATCAAGTGTTTCTCCTCATCTGCTCTCTCTCTGTACCACATAAGTTCTAATCCTAACTCAAAAAGAGTTTTAATGTATTTGAACAGTAAATATAAACGAACATCTAAGACTAGAGTCTAGAGAGCAAAGCAAGAGGAAGATCCATGGACGATTGGAGGATCAGTAACCATTTTTTTTGGCGGCGATGCAGGAACTCATATATAGAGAGAGCAATTTCTCATAAACCGGACATTTTTAAAATCAGAAGCCCTACAAAAAATAATAAATTCAAATCGAACCAGATGACCGACGCAGCAAACCGAACCGGATCCTCGAGGAGATAGACATATTAATGCGAATAAAAATGATTCGTAATTACTGCCATGATTTTAAAATTAATTATTCAGGACCAAAATAAGGGCAATGAGTCATATCACTTGCCGCTGAATACTCACGCTGAGAGGAAGCACAAGAGGAAACACATAAGCCAAGGCAAAGATCAAAACTTGAAAAGGGAAGAGCCAATAAACTGAAACCACACGGATCGATGACATGGCACAATATATTTGAAATCCCGCCTAAACCCCTCAGTTTTTTACATTTCGTGCGAATTTCAATTTTTTCCCCAATATCCTTTTTATTGATTGACCAAAGATATTTTACAAACCTTTCTCCCCCACTAGCCTCCTCTCACTTGAATCTTCTTCTCCCACAAAGCGTACAAATCACAAACTCGCTCAACTCCTTCTTCCTCTCTATCTCTATTCGAACCCTACGCTCTTCGTCTTCAAGGTAAATTTCATTCGATTCTCTTCGTTTTCTAGTTTTAATTTCATTTCCCTGTTTCGTATCTCGAAATTTCGATCTGTTTAGGCGATATGATTGGTTAATCCAAATTGATTTTTGTGTGTTTTGATATATGAATTTCATGTTGTAGATGTCTGCGATTTATACTGTAATTACTTAAGGTTTTGTAGCATCTCGAATTCATTTCGATCATGTGTATCGATCTCCTTAGATGATGATATTTCAATTATCCTTTTAATATATAGAATCAAATGTTCTCTAGATTGATATATACTTGTTTCTTAACTCATCTTGTGAAATTTCTGCAGAGTCCATTATGAAAGGAGGTAAATCGAAGGCTGAAACCAGGAGCTCCAAGTAAGTTTCAGATTAGATCTATTTGTGATTTTTGATTTTTTTTGGTTAGATCTCTGGAAATTTTAGATTACTGTCCATGTTGTTTGTTTTCTGAAGAGTTTTGTTTGTGATGATAGGCTCTCTGTGACAAAGAAGCCTGCTAAAGGAGCAGGGCGAGGCAAAGCAGCTGCTAAGGATCCAAACAAACCAAAGAGGCCAGCCAGTGCTTTCTTCGTTTTCATGTAAATCCTTGCCTCCGATTCTTCAAATTTTCTGTGTTCAGTAGTTTTGCTTGGATAAAAACTTATTCCCGTACTAAGTTTTGTCATCTGGCTACTACCCATATTCTATTAAGGTGAGATTAATAAGAATCTTTTGTCTGCTATCGTTGAGTCAAAGGGTATCTGATACTAGTCCAACGAATCTCATATTGTCCATACTTTGATTTGATTGTTGATGGTTCCAATGAGTCTGTGTGTTAATACTCGTGTTGACTTTTTGTGAATCTCTAGGGAAGATTTCCGTGAGTCATTCAAGAAGGAAAACCCTAATAACAAGTCTGTAGCTACTGTGAGTGTTATTTCTGATCATTTTCAAAACTTCTTCTATATGTTGTTGTACCTTACTCTTGTGGGTTTATAAAGTGTTTGTACTGATGGTGGATTTCAATGGATTACAGGTTGGAAAAGCTGCTGGAGACAAGTGGAAATCCCTGTCAGATTCTGTACGTCCTCTCTTTCTCTCTGAACAGTTTGACCAGATTTGTGTTATGATATCAAATATCACGTTGCTTAACGTAAGTCTAATAATATGTGTGTGTGTTTTACAAAATTTCAGGAGAAAGCGCCTTATGTTGCCAAGGCTGAGAAACGCAAGGTGGAATATGAGAAGAACATTAAAGCTTACAACAAGAAACTGGTAAATCAAATGTCAATTATGTCAAGTTAATAGAGTGATAGTTATTGAGTTGTTTGACCAATCATTGCTATGTTTGTGGTTGTTTCAGGAGGAAGGTCCAAAGGAAGATGAGGAATCTGACAAGTCAGTGTCAGAGGTCAATGACGAGGATGACGCTGAGGATGGTAGTGAAGAGGTTAGTGGTTGTGTCTTTTAAAGCTATTTTATACATCATACCACTTATATAGAAAGAGCTTTGATTTTGACTCTTGTTACTTTGGTGTGTATAATTAAAATGCAGGAGGAGGACGATGACTAAGAGTTGCAAGGTTGTGGCATTAGTATAGATGGCTGCAAAGATCTCTCTGGGCTTTTATCTTTTTCTTTCTTACTTGAAATGTTAATGGGGATGATTAAAAAAAGGGGTCTCTCTTTGTATTTCCACAACCTCCTCCCACTAAATCCCTTCGGATGGAGGAGATAGTGAATTGTAGAATGTTTAGAATGGTGATAGAGAGACTTGCAGCTCTGTACTCTTTGCTCTATAAAACGATTTAGTTTTTTGTTCTTCTTCTTACCTTTTCGCAATTTATCGTTAATGGTGTTGAATAAATCTTTTGTAGTTTGTAAGGAAATGTGACTATAATAGTGGTTATGTGCCTTGAACTCTCTAGCTTGATTCATTATATTTCCATATAAGGTTGTAGTACCATGAATGACCTCACAGTCACAGAGTGATTCTCTTCGTAATCATGACAAGTTAGGTTTTTGTAGGTTTAACCACAAATTCGCTCTTTCAAGGTGTTTCACAGACGTTAAACAATCAAGTTTGGCTAAATTGACTTACAATTACGCAAATTTTGTAAAATAATAGAAGAAGGGATGTTGACTTTAGTTTTTGATCAGAAAGAGCAAGTTATCAATTAAAAGGAAATTAAACATAATTTATAGCTTATGAGGAAATAGAAGAAGATTCGAGAGCATGATCCGGTCATAAAGATGCGCTTTCGAAATTGAACCTAACCGATCTTTTTATATTTATCGCTTTGAATAAAACATGCGGTACAAAAGTAAAACCAAGTACAAAAATTTACGAAGCACACAAGAAAACACAGGCGGGAGAGGAATAAAAGAAAAAAAAAAAGCGCGAGAATGTGAAAAGCCAGTAACGAGAAACCACAAGGATCGTTGACGTGGCGAAATATATTTGAAATCCCGCCTAAACCCCTAAGATCTTTTTTTGTTTTCACATGTCGTGGGAAATTGAATATTATCTTTTAATTTTTTTAATTTTTTTTTGCTTTCATAAGATATTTATCACATTCCTCCACTTAACCCTCTCATCCATCTCTCGGCCTCTCACTCGAATCATTCACAAAGCGTACAATTCACAAACACGTACTTATTATTCTCTCTCTCTCTTCAAACCCTACGAAGATCTTCTTCTTCAAGGTAATTTCACCCGATTTTTTTTTTGTTGATTTTTTCCAGTTTTCGTCTTGTTTTTGTGCGTTTCGATCTCTAGATTGTGATAATTTTGTCTCCGTAGTTGTTTTTTTATTAAAAAATTTCTCTCTGTTTAATTCCATATCGTATTTTTGTACTTTGTTTGCTGATCTCGTTTTTGTTTTTGTTTTTCTGCAGAATCGATCATGAAAGGAGGTAAATCGAAAGCTGAAACCAGGAGCTCAAAGTGAGTTTTCACATCGATCGATTCTTCTGTGATATATTTTTTTTTATGTTTATTTGTTTCCGAGTTAATTCCGAGATCTCTGGATTCCAGATCCGTGGTCAAATCGTTGTTGTTTTGTGATTCTTAACTTCAATTTTGTGGTGATGATAGGCTCTCTGTGACTAAGAAGCCTACTAAGGGAGGCAAAGGTGCTGCTAAGGATCCTAACAAACCTAAGAGGCCTTCAAGTGCCTTCTTCGTTTTCATGTAATTGTCTCCTTTGATTCTTCAATTTTCTGCGTATATTAGTTCAGGTTTCGTTTCAGTGATTCTGTTCAAATTGAGATGATTAGCTTCATTCCTTAATGCTCTGGAACGTTGACTGCAAAATCCAATTAGTGTCACAAATTATTCGCAAATTGTTTCTACTTTAAATTCTGTGTGCTGAAACTTGCGTTGACTTATGACTTTGTAGGGAAGATTTCCGTGAGACTTACAAGAAGGAGCACCCCAAGAACAAATCTGTCGCTGCTGTGAGTGTTTATATTTGCCTGCTATCCAAATAACTTATTTGATGTTTTTTCACCGTTGCCTCTGTATGTGAAGTTATTACTGACAATAAATTTCAATGAATGATAGGTTGGCAAAGCTGGTGGTGAAAAGTGGAAATCCTTGTCAGATTCCGTAAGTTTTTCTGAGCTATTTAGCTCAAGTTGATTATTAATTCACATGTTACAGTCTTATTTATTATTTATGATTGTTTTTTTTTTTGACATGTGGGTATTACAATATTGTAGGAGAAAGCTCCTTATGTTGCTAAGGCTGACAAGCGCAAAGTTGAGTATGAGAAGAACATGAAAGCATACAACAAGAAACTGGTGAGTTGTTATTTGCATCATTACATTGGAGGATGAGTTATGTTTATACAAATCACATGATTGAAGGAAGAATTATGTATTTACTAATTGCATGATTGAAGTATGGGCTATACTAATCACATGTTTGAAGTATGCATTACGATATGTTTTACACTAACCACATAATTGAAGGATGTGTTAATGTTTATACTTTTCACATGGTTGCAGGCAGAGTTATGACTTATGATTATATTAAACAATGATGATTCATATAACTGGTAATTAGTTTATAAGTGCGGTGTTTGACGAACAGCTGTGACTTGTGTGTTTCAGGAGGAAGGTCCAAAGGAAGATGAGGAATCTGACAAGTCTGTTTCAGAGGTCAACGACGAGGATGATGCTGAGGATGGGAGTGAAGAGGTAAGCTGTTGATTTTTACTAGTTATTGTACATCATTTTGCATCTAATTATATTTTTAGTAGGAAGATGTAAACCTTTGTATCAACTCCGTTATACTTGTAGGAGGAAGATGATGACTGAGAGAAGCTGGAAGTTGTGGGTAGCATAATATAGAAGGCTGCAAGGAATCTCTCGGATGTTTTTTTTTTTATCTTCTCTTAAAAATGTTAATGAGGCTGGTTAAAAGTGGGTCTATTTCCTTTTTTTTTTTTCAACTGATGTTTCTATTTAGTAATCTACTACTATCTCCCACTGATTCTACGTGTAATGGCAAAAAAGGTGAATGTAGAATGTTTTAGATGGTCAATGAGAGAAAGATTTGCAGCTCTATATAACGATTTAGTTTTCTTACTCCTATATTTGTTATTTTACCATAATGCTCGTTTGATCTCTGATAAAAGGATATAAGAGCATTTGAGGACCTACCAAATTAGTGCTCTCATATCGAGTTTGTATTGACCAATGCATTAACATACTCTTAATCAAAGTGTATTCCCTGTTTTTTACTGTTTTGGTTTGGTTGTTCTGACTTTTAGCCACATAGGATGTTAAATCTGTTTTGTGGTCTTCTTTCTAAATGCACCAAAATCATTGGGTTCTCTGTTCACCACCTCACCTTATGTTAAAAAGTTAACAGAAGACTTTGAGTTTCTCTGTGGATGTATAATGTATTTACTTGGTTTTATATAAGAAATATGTTAAAATTTGGTTATTGTTGACAAAAGCGAAGATTGAGAGTGAAATCCGCCTAATAACAGCAGATTAGCGCATTCACCCCTTGTGTTTTTAATCAAAATTTTTTATAATCAAGGAACCTTTTTGGTCAAATTTATACATTTTCTTCTTAATTAACAATGGAAAACAAAAAAGCATGATCTTCGATCTTTTCTTAATAGTTTAATCATTAGTCATAAGTCACAACAATAATATTTTATATTTATGCTGTGATTAAGCCATGCTTCCGGCTTTTACCTAACCACTAAATATATATAAAGTAAGTAACGGAGTTTGTGTTCCTCTACGAATACAACAAAGCTACTAATACCTAGAATTAAGTAGGTTAGTATTATATATATAACTTTCGTGTCTTATTATGTCATCAACACATAGGATTAAGATCATCTTAGATATTTTTGGATTAACAAACTTTCTTTTTCGTCTTTTTTAAATGGTGGATATATTTGACCCGTAAAACTCGATTAAAATGTTGAATTCGTAACACAAAATAGTGAAACACATCTGACCAATCTAAGATTTTTCTAAATCGGATTGTGATCACTTGTATATAATCTAACTTTGTCATTTACAATTGTATCTCTAAAATCTAATAAACTAGCTAGTAACAGAGAGAATATAATCAAACCGGTCTAATTGATCATTAGTCAAGAGATCTTTCCAAAAAAAGTGTATTAAATTAACGGTAACAAATAAAATAAAGAGCCTTTATTCATAAACAAAGGAATATACATATATCATTTCACTTTCTTCTCATTGTAAAAAAAAAAAGAAAAGAAGAGAAAAGGAGAAAAAGCAAGAGAAGTGATAGAGGAGGAGATGGAGAGAGAGATCCAAAACGAAGCGTATAACGGGAGAGTGATGACGGAGGAGCAGATGGAGATTCTCCGTAAGCAGATCGCCGTTTACGCTGTTATTTGCGACCAGCTTGTCCTTCTCCACAACTCTCTCTCTTCTTTCCATCCATTCTCATCAGGTACTCTTCTCCCTCTAGTTCTCTTTCTCTGTATGAACACATACATATATGTGTGTGTGTACTTTTGATTTACAGACGATCACTTTATATGTCTTCAATTTTCACGAGAGACCATATAATGAACTTCTATGTAAACGGTAAATAAAAAGTGTTTACGAAGAAAGATTCAAAAACGCAGCGTTTTGAGATGCAAACGTTATTTCTAATCAGACACTTTACTCATTGAGCTGCTTGTTTAGCACATAGTGTAGCTGTGTAAGTGAAAACTGTCTGTGTTTGCATTTGGTATACAACACACAATCACAAAACATTCGTTGCATAACCTTGAAATAAGTTTAAAATATTCTTAGACATTGGAAGACAGTTTAGCAGCAACCGCATATCATTGATTTAATTGCTCAATATATTTGATTAATTACTCGAGTTTCTATATGAAGTATAGTCTATGATCGCTTAGACCGAACATTTTGAGTATAATCACGTAGTTGTCGGTTTTTTAGAACCTTGGTATGAATTAGAGTTATTAGCGATCTGTGGTTTTGGTAATACAATACATATTTTTGTACGTACTTGGAAGAAGCTTAAGCGTCACGTAACTGAATTTTGTTTGGTAAAAAATGAATCGAGAATTAAAAAGGAATGAGGCCAATGGTCGGCGGATACTTTGATCCGATGGGGTCATCGTCAAGTTCTCATAGGATGTCGACTAGGCATCGATGGACTCCGACTTCGACGCAGCTTCAGATACTCGAGAGCATTTACGAGGAAGGAAGCGGAACACCGAATCGTCGGAGGATTAGAGAGATCGCGACAGAGCTGTCTGAACATGGACAGATCACGGAGACAAATGTCTATAATTGGTTTCAGAACCGGCGAGCGAGGTCCAAACGAAAGCAGCCTCAAACCACGACGACGGCTAATGGTCAGGCTGAAGATGTGGCTGTGTCAACGGAGGAGATGAGGAGTTGTGGAGATTCTGGAGGGTTAGAGTCTTATGAGCATATACTCTTCCCAAGTCCTGATTTAGGTAAACTTAATATATCATTTGAAATTTTCGCATTTGGTTTGGTTTAATTTGGTTTTTGTTTTTTTTGGTGGTGTCAGGAATTGAGCACTTGTTGAGTATAGGTAAATTTCTGGAGAGTTAAAAATTCGTATACACTGACATTAAGGACGATGAAGATCTCTAATCTCTTCTACTTTATTCTCTCTGTTTCCGTAGAACAGAATTGTGTGTGTTTGTTTGTGTGTGACATTAACAAGAAGTGTTTTATTGTAGTTTTGTGTTCCTCAAATTGATATGCCAGCATCTGTTTCAGTATCAGAATTCAGAAGTAAGAAAGTGAATGACATCTACGGATTGATATATTGGTCGGTACACCTCGATTAAAATATCTAAGCAGTGGAAACAACTGACAAAAACCGAACCTAGTTATGACCTTAGCTTCTTTCATTGTTATTAAATTCATTGGCATCTCAAAAAATTTCATATAAAATCGGATTATATGACCACAAAATTTTATAATCTGATTCTATCAATTATAATCTAATTATATCCCCAAATTACCTGAATTAACTTGGTAATGGAAAAAAATCAAATCGAACCAATTGATCCTAGTCAATTAGATCTTTCCAAAAACGTGTTTAAAGTTAACGGTAACAAATAAACTAAAAGATTTATCATTGGCCTTCTTCTTCATCATTTGATAAAAAGGAGAGAGGAGAAAGCAAAGTTGTGAAAGAGGAGATGGAGCAAGAGAGCCTAAACGGTACTTATGATGGTAGAGTGATGACGGAGGAGCAGATGGAGACTCTCCGTAAGCAGATCGCCATTTACGCGATCATCTGTGATCAACTCGTCCTCCTACACAATTCACTCTCTTCTTTCCCTCCTCTCTCATCAGGTATGTACACTTCCTTCTCTCTGCAAGTCTCAACTCCATAGTTGTGTTTGGATGAAACTTAAGGGTCACGTAAACTGAATAATTTATGGTAATGGTTTGAGAAAATACACTAGGAATGAATCCAATGGGAGGAGGATACTTTGATCCTATGGTGGCATCATCAAGCGCTCATGGTATGTCGACTCGTCATAGATGGACTCCAACGTCTAAGCAACTTCAGATTCTTGAGAACATTTACAAGGAAGGAAGTGGAACACCAAATCCTCGGAGGATTAAAGAGATCGCTACGGAGCTGTCTGAGCACGGCCAAATCACGGAGAAAAATGTCTATAATTGGTTTCAAAACCGACGAGCTCGGTCCAAACGAAAGCAGCCTCAGACAACAACGATGGCTGGTCAGACCGATGATGCGGCTGTGACGACTGAGGAGAGGAGTTATGGAGATTCTGGAGGGTTTGAGTCCTATGAGCATATACTCTTCCCGAGTCCTGATAGAGGTAATATCTTAAAATATGATTTCTTGTCTGAAATTCTCTAATGGTTCGGTGTGTTTTTGATGATGACTAGTATAAAGGTTATATAATGAAGAGATGAAAACATGTCGTGATCATTTTGTGGTTTCAGGGATTGAGGATTTGTTGAGTAGTAAGGGGAAGTTTATGGAGAACAAATTTCATACAGGCTGACGCGAACTAAAGAAGAACTTTAAACTCTTATCTCTGTTTTCACTAAACTAAACCAATTATTTGGTTGTCTCAATAAAAGAAGATTATCGTATTGTGTGAGCGTGAGCTTTAACAAGTCTATTTAGTGTAGAATTTGTTTTTCACATATTTACCTTGACCTTCTAAGAATATCTATATACATATAACCCATTCACCATGAACATAAGGATTGGCACAACCGGGAAACAAATTAAGTTCCGAAGCTGGCCAAGTTTAGATAGATGCAAACCGATCTTTCTTTAGCCACACATACATGAGCAAAGTTCCTTGGTTGACATCGATTTATGACAACTTGGTGCCGTGTCTTTGCTGCCTTGACTATCCCTCATTATGAATCAGACCGGTTCTGCTTGCTGAGGCATGAAAACCTTCTTTTTCTAGGGCTTCTTGCTAGTTGGCAAATTGCGTTTTGGTAGTCCCAACTGCACAGAAATACAAATGAGGTGTGGGAACTAGACTAATAAAGTTAACAGAAACCGGAATGCATGTTATAATCTTTACAGACCTTTGTTTTTGTAGTTCTCCAGCCTCCGGAATCTTGCTGCTGAATTGGGGAGTATGCAAATCTCTCTATTGACTCAAACACATCACTCTTATCCACAGCTGCATTAGTGTCAGCAAGAGGTTCCTACAATACCATTAGGTTATTAATATTTATTCATACAATGAAATTGACCCACAATAAGAATTTATACACTTGCGGTATTCCTGTCAAGCTTTGTCCTCAAGGCATTTGAATCAGTTCAGTTCTATTTCAAAATCTTTTGCATCTCCATTAATTCCTTACTGAAACCTCAAACTGCTTCTATAGACTTAAGGTTATATAAGCAGATATACAAGAATATCCTGTGCTTTAAGGTAGTTACCTTGCTTGCAGCATCATTCGTGACTTCTAGATGATCAGCAAAGAACAAAATCTGCAAACAAGTGAGAGCTCATGACAATGAACCCAATCATATTGAGAGATACTTAAGCACTCAAAAGAATCACCACTAAAGTCAACTTACTTTACTCAAAAACTGGACATTTGATTTATCAGTAGCCATGACTTGCACTCCGAGACATGTGTTTGGGATACTGCAGAAAGGGCAACAGATAGTATTGAAAACGCATCCATCTTGCTCGCACCAAATACCCTGACCTTTTGAGCCTTCAAATTTTCTGCAGAGTCCCTGATTAACTAATGAGCAATCTGTCATGATAATTGAAACACTTGTTGGCATTTCTGCAGCAGCAGTTCTTGATGTTTTTTTCAGAAGAGACAGCAAATAATTTTTGGACGACGAAGTCAACAAGCAATTGAGATAAGAGTCATTCTCAGGTAGACCTAATGGACTTTTGCAGAGCAAACAAGATAGTTGCACTTTCTGATTCACTTCTGGAAAAGAATATATGTTGTAGTTTCGGGATCTTGGTTCAGTACTCCCAAACCCCAACTCAATTCTTCTTGTTAAAGTCATGTGATCTGAGGGTCTTCTAGTACTAGGAGCATCACTGTTTTCGTCTTCAAGGTCAATGACAGGAGAGCTAGTAAACTTTCTTCTCTTCAAAGCTTGTGAATTAACACTCATGTTGAAAGATGACTCTGCTTCTAGAGTCAAACTACGGGTGTCACCGAAAGAATTTCCCTCAGGATTTGCTACTACGGACAACTCAGCTCCAAGGGGAGATTTTCTGAAATTTGGAGTAGATATATGCTGCTTTAATAATAGATCAGGAGACCTCGGAGATCTCAGACCTATTGTTGCTGGACTAGAGCTTTCGTCCATCGAGCAAGAACATGGACTGGCTACTGATATTCCATTGATCATACCAGAGGATTCCTTGACAAAAGATGTTTCTGGATCTTCATCACAGTTGGTCACTGATGACACCTCGCAATACCTACACATGATAGTTGTTAAGTCTTCTCAAAAATCTGCAATTATAAGCTTACATTCTGCAGTATTTCAATACAATGTTCACATGACATGCTACTTTTTGTAGTTGAAGCTGACACTAACAAACATGCTACTTTAGGACACTCTTTAAGAAATCATCTTGAGATAGAAATGGTGCAGATCAGGATATATCTAGATATGTTTGAAGATAACTAGTCTGATATTACCCAGGGTCAGGTTGGACACCGCACTCAAGATCAACAACTTCTTTGTAGCATTCAGCTTCCTCTTTAACTTGAATGAACGTCTGAGTCGAATGCCGTACAGATCTCGAATCTTCAGCTATTTTTGGTTTCACATCTTTGTGATCCGAAAAGGCCTTGGTTTTGTTCACAAAAGGATTTTTTGTATTCGAATTTGTGTAATCCTTCATGTCCACCACCTTCCTACCTGCGATATCCTGCAAACAAATTCATAATCAATAAGAAAAATGAATTCAGAAGAGAACATCCTCAACACAGGAAAAATTTATTTGCTTTTAGAATGTACTCTTGGTTCCACATGACTAGAATTGTTTTGAATCTGATTCTCCTTCCTTCTGTATTCTTTGCTTTGGTTTTCTGAGGAAAAATTCTTCTCAACAGTAGAACTCTGGGACGCAAACACCTTACTATCAACTCGCTCCTGCATATAGTTTTCAGCAGATTTAATGAATAATGACTATGTAACAAAGTTTCAAGGAACAGAATGAGATGGTTTGAACCTTGGCACTTTTGAAAAATGATCTTAACCCTTCCATCGATACTTCAAAATTATCATACAGTTTGATAGACTGCCTTAGCCACTTTGAAATAGACGTTCTGTTCCTTTGTTCTTTGTATCGCTCATCTGGACACCAAAACAAGGCAACCTCAGAGCTATCATAACTATATTGAACAAAACGTATTAATAAAGTTTAGCAGTGACTATTCACAGATAGCTAATATGTCATCATTACCCAAGAATATGATGGCACCATAATCAGACCTATGCCGGATACATCGCCCTGTCAAGATAAACACCATGACAGAATATCCTGTTACAATATTAAAATTGACTGGAAGGACCAGGTTACAGAATGTAAGTTATTACATCGCACCTGCTGCTTGATTTAAAGCACGATAGGCCTGTTGGCAATACCAGTCACTCCCTCCAAGAAGGTTTTTAGATGATTTGTAGGTATCATTGTATTTTTTCTTTAATCCGACTTGAATATCATGCCTAGCAAGAAAATGAATAATTAAAAACTGCTTCCTGAAGATGGATTTGGAACGAAGATGAAAGATTTTAGGAAAATAGAATTCTTACAAGTTTGGAAATGGAATGCCAACAATTATCTGTATGTAATCATCAAGGTTAACAGCCCGTTTATCAAACATATCCTAAAGCTTCTATTGCAGCAACAGACTACATTAATTGACATCCACATAAGAAAATAAAATACCAAGACAATGCAGCTAAAAAGGATACCACCGCCCTGGCGTTGTCATCAGCAAAGTCAATCCCTTCTGAAACCTGTTAGAAGCATAGACGTTAAACTCAAATAAGTCATCAAGTTTTTAAATAATGTGAAAAGTAAGAGATACCCATGTCATGCTCATAGGGTCCAATGACACCACATGCCCATATCTTGAGATTAGATTGCCTTTATTTTATTGAACATTAAATATAAATATAAAAACCAATACAAGAAAGAAGAAAAAACAAACCTTTCCTCTACACACTGCAAGAAATGCAGCTCCTTTCTTGGAATCATCTTGACTCTCATTTTTAATCGGCCCTGCTTTCTTAACTCTTCTATTTCTTCCAATCAATCTATTCTTCCCGCGTATAGAATCATAGTATCCCTTCAGAACAGAATCAAATTCTTCCTGGGCTCCTCCTCTTGGTTCTACAACCAAGGACACTTATTTCAGTTTTTTGACAAGGAAAAAAAGAAGCATCACAATAGGATTTGCTGCAACAGTTTTTACATGGTCCCAGACTCACAGAAGATAAATATTTCTCACCAACAAAAATGTCCTTTTTCAAGCAGAGCCGTGACCACTGCCCGGTTTCGCGCCAACGCGTGCAGAGTTTTTCCATCAACTTATAGCTTGGAAAGAATACAAGAGAGCCACCTGGTACAACAGAGCAAATTTCTTCCAACGATCTCCCTAATGCATCCTTCAAAACAGAGTAGAGCATTGCGTTTAAACATAAAAATAATGCATAACAGTACAAGATGAACATATTTATTTGCAAATAATGGATTGACCAGTGAAAAAATATCCCCAGTACCTGGAATGAATATGCATCAGCTGTTTTATAACTTCCATTTAGAGGATAATTGCCAGGACCATTGGAGATCGCACCAGCCCACACCTGGAACACAGATATTGTTAAATCATACATTCGGTTCTGGAAACTGATGCTAAGTAGAGAGCTTTAGTCAGAACCTGCAGATTAATATCAATCACATGTGGAGCCTCTAAACAAGTGCCAAACTGCATCCCAAGTTCAGATGAGAAAGAATTCATTGGTGACAAAGTCCTACATATCACAACCAAGAAGCCCAAACTTACTCATTACTGGAAGAGATGGCTCAAGAAACAATATAAATTTAGCAAATGGGTTAAGGAGGAGAGTAGAATGGTATGCACATATAGAATGTGATGTACAAAAAGGACGACACTGATCACGGGTGAAGTGGTGGTAACCAAAGTTGTTGTCAAACTTAACAAAAAATAAGACGAGTATGATGATTGTACATTGATAACGTTGTGGTTTTTTTACAAAACCTTTTATAATGAAGTAACATGCAGGTATTACTTGCATAATTACCAGATGAAAAAGGTGTACATGACTTAAAGGATCACATAATCCTTTGAAGACGCGATATTAAGTAACAGGATACTGCTTACCCAGATGTTAGAATTATGGATAAAGATATATCAGCCAAGTCTTTGAAAACAACTGAAGGATTCATGCACCACAAACTGAAAGTATGAGTCCAGGTACCAGAAGAATCTCCTGCAGCCCAGTAAAGCAACAATGAACACTTTTTTTATTACAGACAGGTAAAAATTTCACACATTTGGCTAAAAAGGTTTACCAAAATTAAATTGTACCTCTTTTAGTAGAGCGTTGTAAACCCAGTTGGTAATCTAAGATGTGACTTCCATTTCTTGAAAAGAAGTACGTAAGTGAAGAGAACAACTCTGCATGAATATTGTGCAGTAAGCTTTCATCCTCGAAATGATATTACAGGAAATGATGCTTAATAAAGTTAGGGAGACGCAAAAAACCTTCTAGTGTCAAGACAGATATCCCACTCAAATAAAGCATATCTGATTCCATTTCTGCCTCCTTTGATGTTCTGATAGCCTAGAATAGTAATCACAGTTGCACATTCAAGCATCTATATAAGGCCTGTGGGCCTAATCAGATAACGTTGAAGAAATGACTTACCTTTGTAAAGCATTCTAATAAGATTGGGAAGCATTCACGAGTAATATTAGATTCCTCAAGCTCTCTTAAAGCTTTGTCTCCAGTCCAGCTGCAATCATGTCATTGTGTATTTAATGAGATGCTTTATTATTGTTTTACAAATATGGTTTTCCTACTCGACTTGATATCTTTTGGGGGAAAAAAGTTCCCATACCAATGGCTGGACCATTATTCTGGTACCACTACATATACAGCGCAGATAATGCCTACATGCAAATATATGCACAAATGTTTTTAGTGGCTTAGCACAGGGTCTGTATCTACCACATTTGAGTCATCAATGCTACATAAACAATGTATTCAGCTATTAAGAGTTGTCCAAACAAAACCAGTTCTCATGGAGACTAAGAAAACCAAAAATATAAATACAGTTGCAACCCTTTGAAATTCTACAGTAAAGTAGATGACTGGAAGAAGAGTTAAAACTTACCTAGAGAAATAGTGCTGGAAATCACGTTTTGCTAATGAATCCTTTTTTCTTCCGATCCAGCTTATCAATCCCTAAATACATAGAAAAATGAATATTAAATCGTAGTCCGAAAAGATACATCTCAACATTATTTTGCAGTTAATTGACTTACATCTACCACTTCACACAACGGTTGATATATCATTGGTTGTGCCACGCTCATCTGTTCTAGTTCATTCTGCAATTCTGCGTCACATTTAAACCACATTTGTCAAGTAGTGAACAAAACCACAAATAACTGCAGGAACAGTTTTAAGTAGTTCATACTGAAAAGAGTCTCTTCTTCTAAGTTAACGCTTCCTGCTTCACGAGCAATGTCTTCCATATTGCTGTGGACAGTGAAAGAATTAGTAAACGGCATTATCATCAATATCACAAGCATGCTAAGAAAACTGCAAACTTATGTTTCAACAAGGAAATTCTATGTGTAAATATAATAAAACTAAGAAGGTTCTGAAACTTACTGTGCTTCATCAAATATTATAATCGCTCCTTTCAGATCTACTTCAACTCCTGCTCGGATGACAGGATTAACAATGTAGGAGTAAGGGCAGAATACTAATTGTGCATTCTCTGCCATTGACCAGGAAGCATAATATGGGCAGCCTACAAGAAATTATTAGAGATTAAGAAATAGAAAAATACAAACAATAAAAGTAAACGATAAACCAATTCTAACCTCTAACATTTTTTCCAACTTTTACTAGATCTTCAATGTCATGGACCTCATTGTGACCTCTAGGCTGAAGTGAAGGATGAGATGTGATTTTATTGACGTTCCTGAAAATTAAGGAAACGGTTACATGGTTTGACGAGCTAACAACAAAAGGGGAAAAAAAGGAACTTATATTATCAGGAAAAACTCACTTGAATTCAGAACACTGTATGTTTGCCTTATCTTTTAGGAGCAACCGACTAGAAGAGGATTAAATGTTAGCATAGAGGATATGCGCAGCTGAAAAGAATAGTGAGATGCTATGAATGTGCATGAAACTCACCATTCATCATCGACATTGTCTTTTCCATGTACATTACGATTAGTGCAGTAATGTTTTCGTGAAGCCTTACACAAAGAAGCAAACCCAGGTGGAAAAAAACACTTTTTAGCAGTGCGGTATATGAATTATGATCTTGATTAACCCGCAAATAGGCAAGTCCACAAAAGAGAGAAAAATCAAAACATACCAATACAGCCATGGGAACTCTGTAACCAGTTTTTCGATACTCACGAATCACTTGAGTAATCTGAGAATGAGTGCGTCTACAGAATAAAAGCACACAATCATCACAGATAAGAAAGACATTATTTGCAATATTTCCAAGATTACCGATGTAACGCTTACGAAGCATAATATATGGTAGGAATTTTGGTTCTCTTCTTAGTTGCAGTATCAGCTTGCTCCACTTTTGTAGATGCAGGAGTATCTAATCAGAGATAACCACAAATTAAAAGCTCATACACTAATCACATTTCCCAAATTTAAACACAAATCATTCATTAGGGTCATCAAAATTCACGAACCTGAGGGCTGTGTTTCCGGTATGAACCCACCTCCGTGATTCAATGGATCGGTGACTGCTTCCGGCGCAGCTTTCGAGTGAGACAAATTCCCTTGCAGAAGCCGGGATTTATAGTTCTGTTGCCAAGCAAGCACTGAGCAGAGCAAAGACAAAGATTTGCCAGTACCAGTGGGAGACTCGAGTAACGCGTGACAGTGACCGTCTCTCTGGGCTCGATCGAGCGTAGATATGACCCGGCTCATGAACGCAAGCTGGGTTCCGTACGGTTGATAAGGGAATTCGACTTGAAGGCCTCCGATTTGGTAGACATTTTTAGGGTTTTTGGAGCTCAGGGGTTGTTTCACTTCGTCCTTCGAATCCGCTTTGATGGTCGAGGAAACCATCTTCGTCGAGTATCCTTAGGGGTTCGTTGAGGGAAGAAAATGAGAACTACGAGAAGTGAATTTCGAGAATTTCGCGTTATTGATAAATGGGCGGGAAAATTCGACCCCTTTTCGAGTTTCACTTCTTTTGGCGCCCGCCATTGTTATCGTCTGCGTGCTTTTCTGCTGTAAGCTGAGACATTAAAACGACATACAGTTCTAATCAATTAAGAAAGAACGGCAACACTTCCGTACTCAGTGTGATGATGGACCATATGTGGGCTTAGTTAATAAATTATTAAAGCCCATTCTGTGTAGACAATTGAGTGTGATCGTGATTGCAAATAATTATATTATATAATCCCGGTTTATGTGATTTGAAGAGAAAATTATGCAATCACTTTCTCAAAACATATTTCATACGTACGAGTTTACAAGTTTTTAAGAGATGATGTTGTAGTTTGATTGCATCGACGAAAACAAAAATTTGCTAAACATTATAAAACCATATATAAATGAAATATTTAAAATAAAATTTATAAATCTAAGTTCAGATTTTAATAAGTTTGCTTTAAGCCTCCAAAAAAAATCGGATCAGCAATGCTGAAAACATCCTGTATTAGGCTTTCTTGCTTGTTGGCAAATAACGTTTTAGTAGCCTCAGCTGCAAAGGTTAACATTGTTTAGGTTAATGGTATGGAACTAGACAGAAAATTCTAACCGCAATGTGTATTATTGTCTTTATATACCTTAGAATTTGGGATTCCCAAGCCTCCTTCTGAATCTTGCTGCTGCTTTATTGACTCAAACACATCACTCCTACTCAAAAGGCCAAAGCTGTATCAGTGACAGCAAGAGATTCTTACAATACCAATAGGTAATGAATATGTTTCACCAAAATGAAATTGATGCAGGATTGTATTATGCCACAACATAAAAGATTGCTACATATGTGCATTTTGCTGTCAAGCTTTGTCTTGTAGGAATTAAAATCTTTCGCATGTCCATTTTTTCCAAACTGAAACCTCAAATTGGTTATAAAGACTATACAAGTAGCAGATTTGCAAGAATACCTTGTGTTTTAAAGTCGTTTCCTTGCTTGCAGCATCATTCGTGACTTCTAGATGATCAGCAAAGAACAAAATCTGCAAACAAGTGAAAATTAGATCTTAGTTATATCAAGACAATTCACTGTGATAAATCACCAACTGAAGTGAAACTTACTTTTCTCATAAGCTGGACATTTGATGAATCCGTAGCCATGACTTGTACTCCAAGGCAGGTGTTTGGGACACTACAGAAAGGGCAAAAGATAGTGCTGAAAACACATCCATCTTGCTGGCACCAAATACCCTGACCTTTTGAGCTTTCAGAACTTCTGCAGAGTTTCTGATTAACCAATGAGCAATCTGTCATGATAACTGAAGCACTTGTTGGCATTTCTGCAGCAGTAGTTCCTGAAGTTTCTTTCAGAAGAGACAGCAAATACGCTTTGGACGACGAAGTCAACAAACATTTGGGATATGATTGGATCTCAGGGTGACCTAATGAACTCCTGCAGAGTGAACAAGATATCTTCATCACTCTCTGATTCACTTCCGGGAAGGTTAATATATCTTCGTTTCTGGATCTTGATTCTGTACTACCAATACCAAATTCAATTCTTCTTGTCAAACTCGTATGATCCGCATGTCCAGTACTAGGAGCATTACTCTTTCCTTCTTCAAGGTCAATGATGACTGGAGAGTTAGTAAACTTTCTTCTTTTCAAAGCATGGGAATTAACACTCATGTTCAAAGGTGACTCTGCTTCTAGAGTCAGATGACTGTTATCACCAATGGAAGATCTCTCAGGAGTTACTATTACAGACGATTCAGTTCCAAGAGGAGATCTTCTGAAACTCTCAGTAGATATATGCCGCTTCAAAAATTGGTCAGGAGACCTTAAAGATCTCAGACCTGTTGCTAGGCTAGAACTTTCATTCTTCGAGCTAGAACATGGACTGGCTGTTGCAATACCATTGACCATACCAGAGACAGAAGATGTTTCTGGATCTTCATCACAGTGAGTTACTGATGACACCTCAGAGTACCTGCACATGACAGTTTTAAAGTTTGCTCAGAGATCTATATACTATATAAACTTACTGGTGTGATCGAAGTATCAAACAAAACTTGTTTGATATTTTTACCCGGGTTCAAGTTGGGCACCGCACTCAAGGTCAATGACTCCTTTGCAGCATTCAGCTTCTTTCTTAACTTGAATGATTGGGTTAGCAGAGTGAATGTTTGGTTTCACATCATTGTGATCCAAAACTCCCTTGCTTTCCTTCATAAAAATGTATTTTGGATTCGAACTTGTATAGTCCTCCACGTTCACCACATTCCTACTTGTGTTATCCTGCATGCAAATATATGATCAATAACAAAAGGAACTCATGAAAAAACAGCAAAAATATAGTTTGCTTTTAGAATTTACTTTTAGTTCCACACGACTAGATTTGTTCTGATTCTGAT
This sequence comes from Capsella rubella, assembly GCF_000375325.1. Lineage (NCBI taxonomy): Eukaryota > Viridiplantae > Streptophyta > Magnoliopsida > Brassicales > Brassicaceae > Capsella > Capsella rubella. Next base: position 7,209,637 of record NW_006238923.1, read on the forward strand.
TCTCCTTCCTCATGTATTCGTTTCTTTGTTTTTCAGAGGACACGCTCTGCTCATGAGACTCTAACATCTTACCGTCAACTCTCTCCTGCATGCAATTCTCTAAGAATGTTAACGATTATGTAGGTACTAAAGTTTCAAGGAAAGGAATGAGATGGTTTTGAACCTTGACATTGTTGAAAAAAGATCTTAACCCTTCCATAGAAGCTTCAAAATTATCATACACTTTGATAGATTGCCTTAGCCATTTTGAAATAGACGTTCTGTTCCTTGGTTGTCGGTATCGGTCATCTGAAACATCAACACAAGGCAACCTCAGGGCTATCATAACTTAATGGAAACAAAACATCTAATAGAGTTGAGCAGTGACTATCCACAGATATTAAAACTTATACTTACCCAAGAATATGATGGCACCGTAATCAAACCTATGACGGATACATCGCCCTACTGCTTGATTCAAAGCACGATACGCCTGTTGGCAATACCACTCACCGCCTCCAAGAAGGTTTTTAGATGATTTGTTTGTATCATTGTATTTTCTCTTTAGTTCGACTAGAATATCATGCCTGCCAAGAAAGTAGTTCGTTAGAAAAACATTCCCCAAAAAGAAGATTTGGGAAGGAAGCTGGAAGGTTTTAAAGGGAAATAGAACTCTTACAAGTTTGGAAATGGAATGCCAACAATTATCTGTATGTAACAATTAAGGTATAACAGTCCATTCATAAGCCAATTTTGAGTAGTATAAATCAAAAATTTCCCATAAGTTTCTATTGCAGCAAATTAAGGACTAAAACTCAAAATACCAAGACAAAGCAGTTGAAAAGGATACCACTGCCCTGGCTTTTTCATCAGAAAAATCAAGCCCTTCTGAAACCTGAGAGAAACTCAGATCATGTCATGCTGATAGGGTACCTTCAAATAAACATCTATAGGAGAAACCAGGACAAAAGAAACAGCAACAACAAACCTTTCCTCTACAAACTGCAAGAAATGCAGATCCTTTCTTGTAATCATCTTGAGCCTCAGTTACAACAGACCCTGCTTTCTTAACTCTACTATTTCTTCCAATCAATCTGTTATTTCCGCTTATCGAATCATAGTATTCTTTTAGAACAGTTTCGAATTCGTCCGTGGCTCCTCCTCTTGGTTCTGCAACCAAGGACAGTTATTTGATAAGAAAAACAAAAATCCAGCAACAGTTTTTAAAATAATCACAGGAAAATAGATGTTACTTACCTATAAAAATATCCTTTTTCAAGCAGAGTCGAGACCATTGTCCAGTTTCACGCCAACGCGTGCAGAGTTTTTTCATCAACTTATAGCTTGGAAAGAATACAAGAGAGCCACCTGGTACAACAGAGCAAATTTCTTCCAACGATTTCCCAAGAGTATCCTTTAAAGCAAAATAGAAAAATTGAGTTTTACAACAGACTAAAACATCGCACCATCGTACAATGAGAACTTATTTAACAGGCAAAAAAAAGCTTGAGCCAGTACCTGGAATGAATGTGCATCAGCTGTTTTATAACTTGCATTTAAAGGGAAGTTACCAGGACCTTTGGAGATTGCACCAGCCCACACCTGGAACAAAAATTATACTGTTAAATCATACATTGAGTTCTTGAATCCGTTGGTAAGTGGAGAGCTTTAGTCAGAACCTGCAGATTAGGATCAATCACATGTGGAGACTCTAAACAAGTGCCAAACTTCAACCCAAGTTCAGATGAAAAAGAATTCATCGGTGACAAAGTCCTATATTTCACAACAAAGAAACTCAGACTCTATCATTATTGAAAGAGTTAGCTCAAGAAACAATGAAAGTATTACAAACCACTAGCCATATGATATAACTCTTTACGAGAATCAAATAGTAAGAATCAGGATACTGCTTACCCAGATGTTAAAATGATGGATAAAGAACGATCAGCTAAGTCTTTGAATACAACAGACGGATTCATACACCACGAACTGAAAGTATGCGTCCACCCACTATCTCCTGCATCCCAGTAAAAGCAACAATGAACACCTTTTGTTTTTTTTTAACAGATGGGTGAAGTTTTCACACATGAAGAGTTCACTTGTACCTCTCTTAGTATAGCGTTGTAAACCCATTTCGTAATCTAGAACGTGCCTTCCATTTTTCGAAAAGAAGTACCTAAGTGTTGCAAACAACTCTGCATAAAAAAATTGCGCAATAAACTATCATCCTCAATATTACATTACAGAGATCAATGCTTAGTAAAGATAGTGAGACGGAGAACAAAAAAAAACCTTCTAGGGTCGTGACAGATATCCCACTCAAATAAGGCTTATCAGGGTCCATTTCTGTTGCCTCTGATTTGGTGATTGCCTTAACCAGTAAGCACAAAGTCACATTCAAGTATCGTAAGAAAGTCATGTGAGCCTAGCCAGATAATATAGAAGAAATGACTTACTTGTTTAAAACATGCCTCTAAATTTGGGAAGTTTTTTGGAGTGATATTGAATTCCTCGAGCTCTTTCAAAGCTCTGTCTCCAGTCCAGCTGCCACATTGATAAATAAGCACGCAAAAAAAAGTATGAGGTCTATTGCATATTTACAACAAAGACAACCTACTAAATGATACTCTGAGTCTGATCACTACACATGCATATATATACACAAAAGATGGCATTCCTGTGGGTTATCACGAGTTCTTAGGAGTTGTCCAAACAAGACCAGTAGTTCTAATGGAGAATGAGAAAATCACGCACACTAATAGAGTTGGAGAACCATTTTGCAATTCTAAAGTTAAGTAGACGACTGGTAGAAAAGTTTCAACTTACCTGGAGAAATAGTGCTCAGAATCACGTTTAGCTAATGAATCTTTTTTTCTTCCAATCCAACTTATCAACCCCTGAATATATGGAACAGTTAATATTAACAAAGTAGACAGCAATAAGCTACCTCTTAATACTATCTTGCATGTAATGACTTACCTCTACTACTTCATACAAGGGTTCATAAAACTCTGGCTCACCCTCACTCAACTGTTCTAGTTCATTTCGCAATTCTGCATAACAAATAAGCCAGATTAGTAAAGCATATTTCCCAGTGAATAAGACGATTAATAACTGCAGGGATGATTTGAGTAGTACATACTGAAAATAATCTCTTCTTCCAAGTTAATGCTTCCTGCTTCACGAGCAATCTCTTCCATATTGCTGTGGACAGTACATAAAAGCTTTTAGTAGATGGCCTTAAACCATCAACATCATCAAGCATGCTAAGAAGGTTTCTGAAGCTTACTGTGCTTCGTCAAAGATTATAATAGATCCTTTTAGATTTACTCCTCCGCGAATGACAGGATCAATTATATAGGAATAAGGGCAAAAAACCAATTGTGCAACCTCCAACGTTTTCCAGGAAGCATAATATGGACAGCCTATAAGAAAATGATTTGAGATTAAGAAACTGAAAAATACAAATAACTAAAATTGAAAAGTAAACCAAATAATCTAACTAACCTATAACAGTTTTCCCAATTTTTACAAGATCTTCAATATCATGCACCCCATTGTGTCCTTTTTGCTGAAGTGATGAGTAAGCTAAGATGCGTCCGACGCCTCTGAATGTTAATAAAGAAAACGATTATATGGATTTGTCAAGGTAGCAACAAAAGAGGAAACACACAAGAAATGTTAGATTATCAGGGAGAACTCACTCGTACTCTGGACATTTTATGTCTTTCTTTTCTTTTAGGAGCAACCGACTAGAAAAGGAATGAATATAATAGATGTTAGTATAGAGAGGGGTTGTGATATAGTTGAAAAGGATAGTGAGATGGTGTGAATATGAATGAAATGTTTACCATTTTTCGTCTACATTTTCTTTACCCTGTACATGTCGATTGGTGCAGCAACGTTTCCTAGAACCCTAAACACAATGAAAGATGAACCCACAAAGGAGAACAACACAAATTACAATCTTAATGAGTTACGTCAAATAAAATAGTCTCTTGATTAACCATAGAAAAAAACAAATTTTAAAACATACCAATACAGCCATGGGAACTCTGTAACCAGTTTTTCGATACTCACGAATGACTTGAGTGATCTGAGCATGAGTTCGTCTTAAGAAAAAGAACAAACAAACAGTCAATAAGAAAAAGAAAAACTTAAAACTTTATTTGTAACATTTCCAAAAAATAATGATGTAATGCTTACGAAGCATAGTATATAGTGGGAATAATAGGTTCAACTGCCTCCACATTGCTATTTGCAGCAGTATCTGTTCAGAGATGTTAAAACTAATTAAGTAATAAGAAATCTTCCCAAATCACATATGCAATTTCATTAGGTTCACGACAAACCTGAGGGCGGCGTGTTCAAATGAGACAAGTTCCCATGGGGAAAGCGCGATTTATAGCTCTGTTGCCAAGCGAGAACAGAGCAGAGCAAAGACAGAGACTTTCCCGTACCAGTGGGAGACTCGAGCAAAGCGTGGCAGCGACCTTCTCTCTGAGCACGATCGAGAGTGGATATGACCCGGCTCATGAACGCAAGCTGGGTTCCGTATGGCTGATAAGGAAACTCCACTTGAAGGCCTCCGATTTGGTAGGTTTTTTTAGGGTTTTCAGAGTTTAGGGTTTGTTTCACTTCGTCCTTCGCATCCGGTTTGTTGGCTCTTGAAACCATCTTCTTCTTCGTCGACATCTTTCGAAGTGGAGTCAGTGACTGACGGCAGGACAAGTAGGATTTGATGTTCTTAAACATATGGGCGGGAAAAACCTAACCTATTTCTTCGCCACTTGTCTTTTACGCAGCTTCACTGACAAGCTAAAGACCACTGAAAGAAAAAGAAAAAAAAGGCGACGTACAGTTTTATGTTGACGACAATGGACGTTTAAGTGGGCTTATAAGCCCACCCATTTATAATGGAAAAAAAAAACCCCGGAGAGAAAAACGATGACTTTATTGAACATCTTCAACAAAAATGATTCGATTTTTTTTTTCTTTTTTTTGTGAATAAAATGATTCGATTTTTTGCAGTGTGACACAGTCATTTTTTACGGATTTTTTTTTTTTTTAATTGCCTTATATTAAATCAATTCATCTGTTCGAATCGGGCAAATTTCGTCTGGACAAGGAGAAATCTGGAGATAGGGATTTTGATCGATTTCGAAGCTCTGATCTAAGTTTTGGGGTAGCTCCGGTGATGGCGGGTCAGAATCCTAACATGGACCAATTCGAGGCGTTCTTCAGGAGAGCAGATTTGGACGGAGATGGTCGGATCAGTGGAGCCGAAGCTGTTGGATTTTTTCAAGGATCTGGTTTGTCTAAGCAAGTTCTCGCCCAGGTTGCATTTCTTCTTCGATCTCTGCTTTTTTATTGTTTCTGGCAAGAATTTTGAGTTGTTCCGGAGAAAGATCTGATTTGTGTGCTTCAACGCAGCTGGTTTGCGTTTCCAAAATGCCGTAATTTTGATTCTTCCATTTGAATTGCATTCTATATTCTGAGATTTTGAATAGTCTATGAACTAAAATAAGAAGTTACGGGTGCAGATTTGAGGCGCTGCTTTTTTTTTTCCTTCCATTTCTTCCTTTAGGATCTTGCTTCATAAGAGCAGCCTTTGCTAGGGATCTATAGTGAAGAAGTTATAAGTGTATGACAGTAAGGTTCTAGGGTTTCCGTGGTAAAAACTTTTGCCATTTGGTTTTAGAATAGTCACTTTTAAGGATGTCATCATTGGCATAGCCTGAAGAAATTGGATCATTAATTTGTTGAAAAGTCAGTTACTATGTGAATATGTCTTTTTAATCTTGTTGTCGATTCGCATTATGATAAATTTGTGTGGATATAAGCTTTTTGTCTTAGGTGTACCAGTAATTATGTATTTGAATCTGGAAAATTTCTGGCGTACGATTTTCGTGTGGAGGGTTCTATTTAGCAGTGTTTGCTATGTGAAATTATCTGCTGATCAGCTGTGTCTGCATTTGTAGATATGGTCGCTTTCTGATCGGTCACGCAGTGGTTTCCTTGATCGGCAAAACTTTTATAATTCCCTGAGACTTGTAACAGTAGCACAGAGCAAGAGAGAGCTGACACCTGAGATTGTTAATGCAGCACTGAATACTCCTGCCGCAGCCAAAATACCACCACCCAAGATTAATCTCTCAGCTATTCCTGCAGCCAGACCTAATCCTGCTGCTACCACGGTCGGTCCGGTTTCCTCAACCGTTTCCCAAAATTTGGGGTTTGGAGGACCAGGGGTTAAAAATGCGAATGTCAATCAGAATTATTTTCCACCTCAACAAAACCAGCAAATAAGACCAAATCAAGGAATATCTGGGCTGACTTCACTTGGACCAACAGCTGGTCCAGAGTATAGACCAAGTGCCTTACCAGGTCAATTTCAACCAGTTCCTGTTGGTAGTGTTACACGCCCTCCTCAGAATGTTCCCACTAATGTATCTGGTCCTGGTAGTTCAACGTTCAATCTTAATAATTTGTATGCTGGAAATACCAGCGGATATTCGTCAGGCTTTGGAGGGGGCAGCGTAACAGCACCGTCTCCTGGCTTAAAACCAGAGCCACAGATTGATCCCAAAGCGCTGGTTGTATCTGGAAATGGAGGTGACATGTTTTCCTCCTTCCAGCAAAAACAAGAACCCGCCCTGAATAATTCTTCAATTAGTTCAGCCATTGTCCCTGCTTCTGCTGGTACCCAACCTCCAGCAAAATCTAATGCTCTCGACTCCCTACAGAGTACTTTCTCAATGCTACCTGCAGGGAATCAGCCTCAGCAGCCACGGCCAGCAGCAAGTTCACAGCCTGCAGTGTCCTCACAAGGTCCATCCCCCGGTTTTTCAGCTGGAAATGCAGTTGGATCGGGCCATTCGGCTCCAGCTGGAAATAATCAGCCTCCATGGCCAAAAATGAAACCATCTGATGTCCAGAAATATACAAAGGTATTTATGGAAGTTGATAGCGACAAGGATGGGAAAATTACTGGTGAACAGGCAAGAAATCTGTTTTTAAGCTGGAGGCTACCCAGGGGTAATGATTTTCGATCTTTCAGTCCACTTTACATTCCCTTCGTATGTGAAATGAGCTGTTGCCTCTGTTATTAGATGCAATTCTGGATTGAAGAATCTTTTATAAACTTGTGCTCGCGTCTCTTTTTTTATGGGACAGACCATTCCCTGTTACGACAATTTATTTGTTACTCTCCTGAGGCTTCTTCTTATAATAATATCGGCAAGTGTTTATGCTAACATTTTTCTTTTTCTCGGTTTCAGAGGTATTGAAGCATGTGTGGGAATTATCTGATCAGGATAATGATACTATGCTTTCGCTGAGGGAGTTCTGCATTTCATTGTATTTGATGGAGCGGTATAGAGAAGGCCGTCCTCTTCCGACCACACTTCCTAGCAGCATCATGTTTGATGAAACACTGTTATCTATTTCAGGCGCACCTAGTCATGGTTATGCAAATGCTGGATGGGGATCTAGTCAAGGTATTGCTTACTTTCATGCATTTTAGTGATCTTTTCTTTTTCCCTGTTACTTCATTCTAAGTGAAATTTCTCTATTTGAAGGTTTTGTACAGCAGCCAGTAATGGGTGCACGGCCAATCACTCCAACGACTGGTATGAGACCGCCAGTTCCGGCACCAGGCCCTCACCCTGGCAGTGGTATACCATCTAACCAGCAAAGGAATCAAGCGCCAGGTTTGAATGATCCCAGTCACCTAGGTAATGGATATTCTACAAGCTCAAATCTTCCAGACGCAGCAGCTGATGGGGAAAAGGTGATCATTTATATTCACTTATAATATGGGGAAAAAAAATTATTTAAGCTTAGATGAGCGGCATTTCCATTTGCATTTCAGCATTTCCTTTTAAGCATGTGAAAAAAAAATTCTAATCTGTGTAGGTTGATGAAAAGCAGAATGCGTATATGGACTCCAGAGAGAAACTTGAATACTACCGGACGAAAATGCAGGATATTGTGAGTACTCCGTTATTAATTACTATTGTTTTTGAGAAGTGAGAAATGATCTTGATCTGTCAGATTTCTGTATTTGAATATAGTTAACTATTGTCAATGTAAACGTTGCTATATTTGTATTCATTAAAATCCGTGAAGAAATTGTTAGCTCTATTAAGTTTAAGATTAAGCTGCAGAACTGAATGTAATCTTGGTAATGGTCTTACATATGTATAAGTTTAAGATGGTTGTTCTCCTTGAGGTTTTGCTATCTAGAGCTTGATCTTTATCTTATTTTAGATTATATACACATTCTGTGTGTCAGAGAGTAAGGTTCCTGTGCTGAGATCCAATTTTTATTTTCCTTATATTTTGATTGTTCCTCTCTGTGTCAGGTCTTGTACAAGAGCAGGTGTGACAATAGATTAAATGAGATCTCCGAAAGGGCTTCCGCTGACAAGCGTGAGGTGCTAATTACTTAGAAAATCGCTTTTCTCATTTATTTAGAACTTAGAGGCAATTCTGTCTTATCCAAAACAATTTCTGCTGCAGGCCGAAACATTGGCAAAGAAGTATGAAGAGAAGTATAAGCAAGTTGCAGAAATAGGGTCAAAATTAACTATTGAAGAGGCCAGGTTCCGTGAGATTGAGGTATGACTAATTCGTTTGCCTGCCACTTGAAGTGGCAGCGCCTATGTTTATTCCAGCCATATATTGTTTTATTCATTTCATCTATGTGTTTTTACCTCCAATACTCGGCTTGTCTCTTCCACTTTTGCTGCTGAAGAAGGGGATTTGATTTATGTGGGTAACACATCTTTCACGGAAGTTTTTACTTATTGAAGTTTTTCTAACCCATTCCAGGGGAGGAAGACGGAGTTGAGCCAAGCGATTGTGAACATGGAGCAAGGTGGTAGCGCTGATGGTCTCCTTCAGGTACATGCTATTCTCTATTATTCTGTGATGCGTAAACTATCGAGTATCTCCTGTACAGTGTACATGCCTGAATTGATACTTTACTGGGAATATATAGGTCCGGGCTGACAGAATACAGTCAGATCTAGAGGAACTGATGAAGGCTTTAACTGAACGTTGTAAGAAACACGGGTTGGAAGTTAAGTCCAAGGCCCTTGTAGACCTTCCAGCTGGTATGACAGACAGTTCTGTGCCTTGTGACTTCTTGCTTTCGTTGTAAGGAATGCAAATTGCATGTATTTTGTTAACAAACAAATCCTTTGAAATCTGTTATGTTGTAACTTACAGGCTGGCAACCTGGAATTCAAGAAGGGGCAGCTCTTTGGGATGAAGAATGGGATAAGTTTGAAGATGAAGGTACAATGTTTTATCCTATCTTTCTATTACCAATATATTTAGATTTTTATCCTTATGAACATAATAAGGACATAGACTGATAATCTACCCACTATTAGGATTTGGCAATGAGATCACTTTTGACAAATCAAAAGAGCAAAACTCATCTGGTGAGAAGGAAGACGGTATGGTGGATGATGGTAATGGGCCATCTGATTCGCCGACTCATATAGATGAAAACTATGGACCATTTTCAGAAACCTCAGACCGCCACCATGAGTGTGAATATGGGACACATCACAGTGAAGATGATTCAGGCAGAAGTCCTAGAGACAGTCCTGTCTCTAGGACTGCTACTGAGATCCCATCTCCTGATTATTCTCAGGGAAAGAATTCTGAATTCTTCGATGACTCGAATTGGGCTAGTGCGTTTGACACTAACGATGATGTGGATTCAGTCTGGGGATTTGATGCATCAAAAAGCCAGGTTAGTACATAATCCGTTGTGTCTCTCGATTTATTAAATCATTCCATCCATCAAAATACTATATTAAACCTTTCAGTTGTGATTAATGATTATGTAGTAGACATTGAACTGATTTTGTACTTTATACAAGAGTTTGAAAACATGTATCTTTGTTAAGTCCAGACTTTCAGATTTGGAATGGTACAATTGCCTTCAGTATGATGAATTATTTAGTTACCTATTTGGAGTTGTAACCAAGCTTAGCATTTTGAATATGGACATTGGCAGGATGGAGATTATTTTGGATCTGGTGGCGATTATGGTGGAAACACAGGAAGGGCAGATTCTCCAAGTTCAAGAAGCTTCGGTGCTCAGAGAAAGAGCCCATTTTCATTTGATGATTCAGTTCCCAGCACTCCACTTTCAAGATTTGGGAACTCTTCACCTCGGTTCAGCGATGCTTCAGCGAGAGATAATAATTTTGATAGCTTCTCTAGGTTCGATTCCTTCAACACCAGTGAAGCAGGCGCCGGATTTTCCTCCCAGCCCGAGAGGCTGTCTCGGTTTGATTCCATTAACAGCTCCAAAGACTTTGGTGGAGGTGCCTTCTCCAGGTTTGACTCAATTAACAGTTCCAGAGACGTCACTGGAACTGAGAAACTTTCGAGGTTTGATTCCATCAACAGTAGCAGAGACTTTGGTGGTCCCTCGCTATCAAGATTCGACTCCGTGAATAGTACAAAGGATTTCAGTGGCAGCCATGGATACTCATTTGATGATGCAGACCCTTTTGGTTCCACTGGTCCCTTCAAAGTCTCTTCGGATGAAAGCCCCAAGAAAAGGTCAGACAATTGGAACTCCTTCTAGCCTCGATATTGCTATCATTCCTTTTTAAATCCCTTTTTTTTTTCCTCGCGTGATGAAATTTGTGATTGTTTCATAAAAGCTTATAATTTTTTCACCAAACTCTGGTTTTGCATGAGACAATCAATAGCATTAGTCTATTTGTATTTGTAAAGTTTGTCATTGTATGGTTTCCTACTGTATCTCTGTTCTGTTATGAATTCACTTACTTTATATGAAGAAATATTTGAGGCTTTCGTCGTGGAGAACGAATTAAAGGACGGTGAATTGTGTACAAGATTTTGTTGTTCTCCATTTTACCAATGTTCTCTTCTCCAAAATGTTTCATTATTTTGATCCATCATTAGCTCAAAAATGTCCATAAGAAATTGGTACCATTTAATTATATCGAAGCAAATACAGTTTTTACACAAAGGGGATAGCTACAAATATGAAAATCTGAGCTAATGCCTTGGCACATTCTAGCTCTCTGACTACAAGATATATATGATTTGCAATTCGCATCACCAAATTCCCCCATTATCAATGTAACTTTGTCTTTGAGATTGGCTCCATTCTGCATCCGCTGAATCCCCCAAGCATATTTCAGGATCAGGTGTTACTTAGGAACTTCACTTTTCTGTGATCCGCTCAAAGGCAGATAGCATAGATGCACGCATGTTGGCTATTTCCACAATAGTTTCAAGAGCTGTCCGAAAGCAAGAAAGAAAAAAAAAAAAGCTAAGCTGGAATCTATTTTGTGAGTATACTTGTGATGATGATTATCTTACCTGTCTCAAACGATAGTTGAGCGCCGCGTAGCTTAGGGGAGACTAAGCCTCCAAATACCGACAGAGATTTAGCTCGTTCTTTCTTGATCTGGAGATTAACACTCCGAATTTGTAAGATTTAGCTCGTTCTTTCTACACTTCGAAAAGAAGTAGAGTTTGTGCAGAAGGTTAAATGATTGCTCACCTCTTCATCAGCTGCTAAAATGGTTTCATCCTCGGCTGATGGTTTCTCTTCTATCAAATTACAAAAGAAAGAAATTAAACAACGACAAATAAAAGGCACATAATAATCAACAGATAAGTCTCGTTTACCAGAAACTCCTCGATGTCGTAGCTGTTGGCTGAGAGGTGAGCCTATCTCCGAATCTGTATCAGAAGTAGAGAAGTCTTCGCCTTTCCCGCTACCACCCTTGGAAGCCCACTTGGACAAAGCAAAACGTGGTACTGATCCCAAAGATTCAACTACAAGATTTGCATAGACTTATTATTATGTAAGAGGCTTCCCCGCATTTAAATGTAAGGCATTGAACAAACCAAACGCTCAGAGCATAAGTCAAACTTACCCTCTTGGTCTGTGACTTGCAATGTTGAAGCAGCGGGATGATACTTGAGGTCTAAGAGAGTGCTGTTGATACGTAAAGTTCCCATAGAGTGTCGAGCACTAGCTAGATCAAACCATCCCTGCAGAAACAACACATTTCAGAAAGTTTCTGTACCAATAGGTTTAATTAAGGCAGAGTACTATCCTAATATCAGTGATACAATTTCAGAAAAGGTTACAAAAAAAAAGAGGCTTCCAGAAGCTAAACTCATACAAGAAGTCTAAAATTTGAAATGAATTATAAGAGACCCAAAATTAATCACTCACAGACAAAGTAACACCTTCCATAGATAGAGATCATCTTATTGTTTATCGATCAACACAAGACAAATCAGCTTCGAATTAAACACAAAAATCATGTAAAGTAATGATACATACAAAAATCATTTTCGCTTGATCAGGAAACAAATTGAAACATTCCCATTTACCTCTCGAAGCTTAGAATTCAAGGAATCCATAAGAGTCAGATACCCATCCAACGAATCTAGAAAATGCAACACGTTCTCATCTTCTTTCCCTTCAGTTTTCATTGCAGCTACCTTATCCACCACATCCATGGATTCTTCTCTTTCCTCGTAAATCTCAGCTCCTTCATCTCCCGCCATCGCGATATAGCTCCCCACAACACACAAGAAACAACGAATCAAAGCTTATACAAACCGATCGAGCGAGAGAGACAGAGAAAGCAAGGCTCGAGACTCGAGAGTAAACGGGGCTATTTACGTAATAAATATTTAAATTAAAACTAAAAAGGCCCATTAAGAAAACTAAAAGCCCATTAAGCGGGTCAAAGCCGGGTATGTTTGTGGGTGGGTAGCAAAGCAAGTCGAGAGAGAGAGAGAGGAGAGAGTGTAGTGTGTACACACAGCAAGCCAGGCTGGTTGTCAAGTTGGCGTTTGGTGGCTCCACGTCTCTGGTCTCTCTCTCTCTCTCTCTCTTTGTCTCTCTCATGACTTTTCGATTTTAGTCAACCTTTCGTATTTTCTCTCTAAATTTTTCTTCAACCCATCTTCTCTGTTCTTTCCTCTTCGCTTTTACCCGTCTCTCTCGTTATCGCACGGGGGATAGAACAATTCGAGCTCGAATTTTAGAGTAGGGGCAAGCTCGATTGCTTGCAATTTGGATCCATGGATGACGAAGCACTCACACTTTCTCGCGCCGTTTTTCCTTAAAGGAGATTAAACAAGTGGTCTTTTTTTCAAATTGTCAACTTTGACGAATCGGTTTTTTTTTTTTTGTTCTCTTATCTGTACAAGCTTTGAGGCGCTTCTTCCATTGGAACTGGTTGGTGTGCTTTTTCCTCACTCTCTCTCTCTCTCTCTTTTGGTATTTTTGACATGCTCATTGTTTGTTTGTTTGTTTTATTTTGTGTGTTCCGGTGTCCATTATTATTGCTAAGTTTGGTAATCTTGCTATATTAGGGTTCATGGAAATGATAGATATTGGGGCACTCGTGCTTTTCGTTGATATACTGAGTTTTGTTTTCTTTTGCTGCCCAGGAACTTAGTTAAATCTGGTATTATCCCCTTTTTGTGTTTCCAAACTTTCTCCTTCACTTCCTCTCAAATTTGGACGCTTTTTTGTTACCTGACTATTTGCATTTTATGAATCCAGTTTCTTGCTTTTAGTTGGCTGTTATTAACCCTGCTTTCCGTAATCTTGAGGTATTTGCTTATTATTATTTGCAGTGAGTGTGAAGGATTAACATGGTTGGAAGCTCGGATGGTAACCAGTCAGATGATAGCTCTCAGTTTGAGCGAGGGGTAGATCATATCTATGAAGCCTTCATCTGCCCATTGACAAAGGAGGTTATGCATGATCCTGTCACTTTAGATAATGGTCGAACATTCGAGCGCGAAGCCATTGAAAAATGGTTCAAGGAATGTCGGGACAGTGGGAGACCTCCATCTTGCCCTTTGACTTCTCAGGAGCTGAGCAGCACTGATGTTAACCCCAGCATAGCTCTGCGTAACACTATCGAAGAGTGGAGATCCAGGAATGACTCTGCCAAGCTTGACATTGCTCGTCAGTCATTGTTTCTAGGAAATTCTGAGACCGACATTTTGCAAGCTTTGATGCATGTGCGACAGATTTGCAGGACCATCCGATCAAATAGGCAAGGTGTACGCAACGCTCAGCTTATCCGTATGATCATTGACATGTTAAAGAGTACTAACCATAAAGTGCGCTATAAGGCTCTACAAACTCTTCAAGTTGTCGTTGAAGGAGATGACGAGAGCAAGGTTGAATCTGATTTCTCTTGTTCTCTGCCAAAAATGGTTCATATAGCATTGTAATGGAAAATTAAGTGGTTGCTAATTAATGTTTCAGCATATTGCAGGCTATAGTAGCTGAAGGAGACACTGTGCGTACACTAGTTAAGTTCTTATCACATGAGCCATCAAAGGGGAGGGAGGCAGCTGTTTCCTTGCTGTTTGAGCTCTCTAAATCAGAAGCTTTGTGCGAAAGAATTGGTTCCATTCATGGAGCACTTATATTGTTGGTTAGTCTGACAAGCAGCAACTCAGAAAATGTTTCAATTGTTGAGAAAGCTGATAGAACCTTGGAAAACATGGAGAGGTCAGAGGAAATTGTTAGGCAGATGGCTTCATATGGTAGACTCCAGCCTCTTCTAGGAAAAATCCTTGAAGGTGACCAATCCCTACTTTCTTAACGATCAGCTGAAGGAATTCCTTTCTTTGCTTGGTTTTAGCTTAAATATATTTTCTCTGCTTCATTTGCACCAAACATAGTATCACCTTCCTTCAGTCATTCTGATGCATAACGGTGTTATGGTATTCTGCCTTATAATTTGTTTGCTCTAGGAATTTTACATGTTCGCTTGTAAGAAACTGTCCATTTTCTTGGTCAAATCTTCAATTATTGTCCTCTGTTATGGCGAGTTTCATGCATGAATAATGACACCACATGTGAAACATGATCTGCAGGTTCACCTGAAACAAAAGTCTCTATGGCTTCCTTTCTCGGGGAGCTTCCCTTAAATAATGATGTGAAGGTTCTTGTGGCTCAGACTGTGGGTGCTTCTCTTGTCGATCTTATGAGAAGTGGTGACATGCCCCAACGGGAAGCTGCCTTGAGAGCTCTTAACAAAATCTCATCGTTCGAAGGGAGCGCTAAGGTCTTGATCAGCATAGGAATTCTCCCCCCACTTATCAAAGATCTGTTTTATGTAGGGCCAAACAACCTTCCAATTCGGTTGAAAGAAGTCTCTGCCACTATTCTTGCTAACATAGTGAACATTGGGTACGACTATGACAAAGCCACTCTTGTTTCAGACAACAGAGTGGAGAATCTGCTCCATCTAATTAGCAACACTGGTCCAGCGATCCAGTGCAAGCTATTGGAGGTTCTTGTAGGACTCACCAGTTGCCCAAAAACAGTTCCAAAAGTTGTTTATGCAATTAAAACCTCCGGTGCAATCATCAGTTTGGTTCAGTTTATCGAGGTCCGAGAGAATGATGATTTGCGTTTGGCTTCCATAAAGCTTCTTCATAACCTTTCCCCATTCATGAGTGAAGAACTAGCTAAGGCCTTATGTGGCACTGCTGGACAACTCGGAAGCCTTGTTGCAATCATTTCAGAGAAGACGCCCATCACTGAAGAACAGTCTGCAGCTGCTGGGCTCTTATCTGAATTGCCAGATAGGGATTTGGGTCTCACTCAGGAAATGTTAGAAGTCGGTGCTTTTGAAAAAATATTCTCCAAAGTGATTGGAATCCGCCAAGGGGATATCAAGGGAATGAGGTTTGTGACTCCTTTTCTGGAAGGGCTTGTGCGTATACTTGCTAGGATTACTTTTGCTTTCAACAAGGAGACTCGGGCCATTACCTTTTGCCAAGAGTACAATGTTGCTTCGCTCTTCCTTCATCTGCTTCAGTCCAACGGTCAAGATAACATCCAGATGTTTTCTGCCATGGCTTTAGAGAATCTGTCACTAGAGTCTATAAACCTGACACGGCTGCCGGATGTGCCTCCTCCAAACTACTGTGGCTCGATCTTTTCATGTATGAGCAAACCACATGTAATAACCGGGCTGTGCAAGATCCACCAGGGAATATGTTCATTAAGAGAAACATTTTGCCTCGTCGAAGGAGAAGCTGTGGAGAAATTAGTGGCTTTATTAGACCATGGAAATAGTAAAGTGGTTGAGGCCACACTAGCAGCTCTTTCGAGCTTGTTAGAAGACGGGTTAGATGTAGAGAAAGGGGTCAATATACTTGGTGAAGCAGGCGGAATACTGCCTATACTAACCGTTCTGAAGGAGAACCGATCAGAGAAGCTGACGAGGAGAGCTGTTTGGGTGGTAGAAAGGATATTGCGGATTGAAGACATAGCAAGAGACGTCGCAGAGGACCAGACCCTAAGCGCTGCACTTGTGGACGCTTTCCAAAACGCTGATTTTAGAACTCGACAGATTGCTGAGAACGCATTGAAACACATCGATAAGATCCCAAACTTCTCAGGTATATTCCCAAGCATGCAATAGGGGGATTTCTTTGAATATGTTCAGTGAGTTTTTAGTGATTTAAAACTGTGGTTTTTGTTTTGATGGGATTACTTGTTAATAGGCATCCAGTTTTTGCTGGGTATATATATATTGTAAATTTCGATTCTTGTTTGCGTGTGCTTTAAGCTATTTGATTTGTTTGTTTATAATTACATCCTACGTTGGAACTCGTAATCAGTTGGTCGGCCTCAGAGTAAAAGCCATACGTTTGTAAAGGAAACTGTGCTTATTTTTCCATGACATATAATATTAAGGTCATTTGATCAAAAAAATAATAATAATATTAAGGTCACTGGTTATGATATAAGATTAAACCAATTTGTAGAAAACCTAAAGCTTCACATAGACTGATCCATCTATATCTACAACATGAATCGTCTAAGTTAAATCCCGCAAGTTTAACACCATGAAGTAGAATATCTTCAGAAAGCAGATATTCTATGTTTTTTTTACGACGATTTGTAATGGCATAGAGTTTGATACCCTGAAAGAGGCTAGAAGCATGTTTGCACATATTCCACTCGTGACACGATCTTGTCCTTCCTTGCATGTTAAAGAAGATCTTGGAAGGCCTCCATCATCTTGAACATTAGTTTCGTTGCTTCTTTAACATGAGTTTAGTTTCTTCTTCCTCAATCGATCTTTTTCTAAGTTGCGTTGCCTCCTTCTCCTCCGATGAGTTTCCAACAAGCAGTCTCATAATCGAGCTTAGAGAGGAGATGCGTTTATCATCATCACAAGGCTTCAGCTTCTCATCCAACCCAATCACAGATGAAGAGGACGGTGTAAACAGATAAAAGTCCCCGTTCGAACAGAACCACTTTGGAATATAGCCCATGACTCCCCACTTGTTAGCTTTCAAGTCGTACTGATGAACTACATCGCCGGAGACGTCATGATTCTTCTCCCTCAACATTAAAAAATTTCTGTTGTAAGCCACAACGTTCCAGAAGATGAGTCTCTTTGTGTCCGCCACTACGTTCCCTATCCGCCTCACTAGAACCCACTTGGGGTCAGTGAAAATATTCTCCAGGCCGTAAACGTAAATTACTTCGTTCGTCGGCCATATCAGTGTTAGTTTGTTATCAGTGGCGGCAAACAATGTTTTCACAGTACTAGGTTCTTGCGGAAATTTAGTTGAAACCAGCCGTGCCTTCTCTGTTTCGAGGTTGAATGCTAAGATGCTTCCGTCGTTTCTCAACCAGTGAAGAGATCCGTTTACGTAAACAGGTCTCGTACGCTTACCGAAATTGCTTGAGCGGCAAGTCACTGTGGTTTTTGACATTCTCCATGAATCTCCCTCGTTAATCTCGAACTGATACATTGTTTCACCTGGATTCCTAGCCTCGCTACCTTTTACGCAGACAATTTTGAATCTCTGAGATGTTCTATCAATCTGATCAACCGCGAAACCTATGCACGTCGTTTCTTTCCAAGGAACAACTACACGGTTAGTTACCATAGGGAAAAGATTTGACTTAGAGTGATCCAGGAATCGAAACTTCTTAGTGAAGGGATTTGCGACGCAGAGGCCTTGACCGAAGAGTAATAGAAGGCCAGAGCAAGAGCCTAGAACCTGATAGCTTATTAGGGTTTCCAGGGATCTCGTTGACGTAGAACCGAAGAAAGGGAGGTAGCAGACCAATTTGGAGCCATAGCTACTGATGTAAAACAAATTGGATCCGACCCGAGAATTGTATTCAGACTTAAAATACGGGTCTTCGGATAGACGTGAGCGGAAAGATTTATCTGTGCATTGCATCTTCCCAAGAGTTTTGAGATCCATTCTGAAGAGAATCTCATTGACGAGATGCGAAGGTAAGCTATCCATCGGAGAAGGAACACAAACTACAGAGCTGTTGCGTCGCCTTTTGATGTATAATTTATACTTTGTAAGTTGGTGCTTCTGGTACTGTTTAAGAGCATATATATGTACTCTATATATATACTGTATAGAATAAGCAAATTCAACAAGGAATCCAATTTGGCGAGATAAACCCATTCATATTAGGAAAAGGATGGGTTAATAAGACTTAATAGGTTTGACAAGAAAAAGGGCAACGTTTAATATTTAATTTGTTTAAAGAAGAAAAGTTTTCCATATATTGTCGCCAATCTCCTCAAGCGAAGAACTTCAAAATCACCTCAGGGGACAAGACCGCCTACATCTTGTCATCTTGACAAGGACTTGATTACTTTCTTATGGAAATCAAGCAATGACACTTTCACACTATAGTTCTGTACTTCCCAACAACACTTGGCAGCTCTTTTGTGAATTGTGATTCTCCCTACAGTTTCGAGGATTCTATGGTATGGCTCACTCACTTTCAAGAGGGGCAAAACCACTTACACTTAGAGTCCTTACTCTCAAGTTACTCGTTTAGGTGATTCTTTACATTAAAACCAAAACAAAATTTATTGACTATATGTTATGGATTTGTAAAATAAGTTAGAATAAACAAAACTATTGATCCCCACTTTGGTTGTTGTTAGGTTTGACAAAAGCATACTAATGGGTCCTTAACGAAAATTGTGTAAGGAGAAAGTTCTGAAAGCCCATGTACACACACTTACCATACTTCAATTCTACGTTGGATTAAAGACAGTAGGGTGAGGAAGGTGAGAAAAGATACACAGAACAGAAGACTAGCGTTACTAGAGAGTGAGAGATTAAACAATTTGTGAAGTCAGTTAACAATTTGTGGTCTCTCTTCTTAATTGTTTCCAATCGTTTCTCAAATTTTCAACAATGGTTCAATTTATTCACTTCAATTTTTTCTTCTGGTAAAATAAACGAGAAACTAAAAAAACATGCATACAGTAAGTAATATACTGCAAAATTACAAGAGAAACACTTAAAAGACTTCTAAACATTAACCAAAATAATTAGTTAACGCCATACGAATGTTTTTCTACTGGTTCTTCTTCTTTTGGTGATTCTCCTCTCGTCTGGGAAATTGAAAGAAGGCTCATCCATCACCATCTTCAATTCCGTATCTTCTTCTTCTTCAACCATCAATCTTTTTCCAAGTCGCTTTTCATTTTTCTTCAACCACGTTACAGCATAAGGTGAGATAACATCAATCACTCCCATAATTTTCCTTAGAGAGGAGATGCGTATACCATTATCACCTTGAACCATTTTCCTCTTTCCAACGTCCACCGTCTTAGTCAGTTCTATCGCAGAGGATAAAGACAGTTTAAACTGGTAAAATGATTGAGAACCATCGCACCATTGTGGAATCGAACCTATGACTCCCCACTTGTCAGCTCTCAAATCGTACCCATGAATAGTTCCTTGGTAACGTCGCTCCTTTATCACCCTCACCACTAAACTCTTGCCATCGTACGCCCCAACGTTCCAGTACTCCGTCCTCTTTTTGCCCACCGCTTCGTTCCGGATCCGCTTCACCAAGACCCACTTGGGATCGATGAGAATATTCTCAAGGGAATAAACGTAAATCACTTCCTCCGTCGCTGATATCAATGCCAGCTTGTTCTCTGCGGCGGTGAACAAGTTCTTCGGGCTCAGCTTTGGGGGGAAACTGATAGGGATGAGCCGTGCTTGCTCTGTTTCTGGATTGAAAGCTAAAATGCTTCCGTCCTCCCTGAGCCAGTGAATAGACCCGTCCAAGTAAAGGGGTTTCTCGTCAGCCATGAGATCGCTTACTCTGCAAGTAATAGTTGTCTTGGACAATCTCCAACAAGAATCACCTGTGGTTATCTCGAACTGATACATCGTTTCCTCAGGATTCGAAGAAGACTCTTTCATGCAGACAACTTTGAACCTCTGAGTTGCTGGATCAATTTGATCAACCGCAAAACCAATGCGATTCATTTCTTGCGATCCGAGACTGAATCTTACATTTCCCCTTCTATCAGCAACACGAGAAAGAAACTTTGATTTAGTGTGGTCAAGGAACCGGTACCTCTTGGTGAGCGGATTCGCGACACAGAGACCAGTCATGAAGAAAAGGAAGAGGCCAGAGCAAGAGCAGAGAATCCGAGTCGTGACCTCAAAGAAGTCTTTGTTGCTGAATAACGTAGAATCGCCATAAGGGTAGCCGAAGAGGGTGGTGGAGCCATATCTGGAGATGTGAAGCAAACCGGCTCCGACACGAGACAAGTACTCGGATTTGAAATATGGATCGTCGGATATGTGCGAGTAGAGAGATCGACCTGTGCATTGCACCATCACCAGAGATTTTGGATCCAATCGGAGGAGAATCTGATCGAGGAGATTTGATGGTAAGGTTTCCATGGTCGGAACTAGGGGGAAGAAATTTAGGGTTTTTGCTTACTTCTTTAATGTTTGATTTGTTGCTTCTGATGATGTTTGATGTTACAGTGATAATGTTTTTTTTTTATAGACTGTAATTAATTAATTATTTTTAACAAAAAAATCCAATAAGGAAAGGTTCTTTTGGAAGAAAAATGAAATATTTAGAAGGAAATCATGATTATTATTCATTTCCTTTTTTTTAACAAATTGACTATGTATTTTTCTTGATTACATTGTATGAGTAAATAAAGATGGATGACCAAAAGAAATTAAAAAGAGTAATAAAGATTTTTCTCTTGAAAAAAGGAGATACTACAATCTGTAACGCCTAAAGGTTTATAAAGTCATGCATTAACATTTTAAAACTTAAAAAGTAACACTCATCAGATTCTATTAAACTCAGAAAAATATTAGATAACATAAAATTATAATAAAGTCTTTTTAAAAAATCTCAAATAGATGGATTGTTATACGGAAAAAAATGTAAGAAACGGTAACAGCGTATTCTTCTTAACTAATCAACTACGTAGTTCAGTGGTAATGAAAAGTTGGAAAGGTGATAGAAATATCTTCAAACTTTTTTCCGAAAAATATGCTAATAAGAAGGATCATTAATTATGTATTTCTTCTGTACCAGAGAGAAAACAACATAAAACATGTGTCGCTAGTTTAACTTTTTGTATAACGTCTAACCAAATTTAGTCAGACAGACACATGCATGTATGTTTCTCACAAAGTGATACGAAATTTGTGAAGTAGACTCTTTAGTCTCTTGTTCTTTTGTTGGAAGAAGGCTCATGTCATGCATATATGATATATCCATCATCATATCATATCGTCAGTTTCGTTTCTTCTTCAGTTATCAATTTTTTCCAAGTGGCGTAGTTTCGTTTGTTCTTAAACAGGTTCTGAATAATGGTTGGATTTCACCAATCGAACTCATAAATTTGCTTAGAGGCTTAAGAGTGGCCGAGATGCGTTCATCATCATGATTCATGAACCATGCATCGTTGTAACTAGTTATCTCGACGTCCACCGTCTCGTTTACTTCTATCGATGAGGTTTTGGGGAACTCGGTTTAAATAAACAAAAATCAAAATTAAACACCACTATTTAATCGAATACATGACTCCTAGCTTCCCATTTGTTATAGTTTTCCAACTATAGCTCCTTTTGTTACTACTTGAATATTTTTTCTCTGCATAAGAAAACACAACTCTTAAAATTGTATTACACGTCAGCAAGAATTAGCCGCAACCGCAATACTTAATTTGGTCTACATGACTCTTCTTCTTTTGTTGATCCTCTCCACGTCTAGGAACTTGGAAGAAGGCTCGTCCATAACCATCATCATCGTTTCTTCTTCAATCATCAATCTTTTTCCAACTCTCTTTTCCTTTTTCTTGAAGAAGCTCTGACCATATGGTGAGATTTTCCCACTAATCAGTCTCATTATTTTGCTCAGAGAGGAGGAGATGTGTTTATCATCATCAGTAGCATTAACCATCGTCACGTCAACGTCAACGTCCACGGACAAAGACGGTTTGGACTTATAAATCACTCGTTTACCATCGTCCCACAGAGGGATCCAACTCAGAACTCTCCACTTGTTATCTCTCAAGTCGTACCCATCATTAACCTCTCCCTCGTCGTAACGGTCCTTCTTAAATACAGATTTGAAATACGGATCGTCGGTTATATGGGAGTTGATAGATCGATCCGTGCATTGCATCATCACTAGTGATTTTGGATCCAGTTTGAAGAGAATCTCTTCAAGGAGGTGATAAGGTAAGCTATCCATGGTTGTTTACTTGCTTCGGCTTCTCATGACATTACAGTGTTTATCTAAGTATTTATAGAGACGTAAGGGAAACTTGTTTGGCAAGATAGTCCCGTTAAAAAAAGGAAAATATTTTTGTATAATGGATACTCTCCTTTTCAATAATGTCATATGTTTTGCCTTTTGCCGTTTTGCGAGACCAAACCTAAAACTATGGTCAGCGAAAAGGGTACAAGGGTCATTTACAGCAAAGTAAGTTACAACGAAACGACTGTGTTTTATGGACGCATCGCTTCTTTTCACACTATCATTAGGGGTAAAAGGGTCATTGACTCACGGAACTGGGATATGGATATGGATATGGTGCTCGGAGCTGGGTTTGTGAACAGAGTTCTATGCTTCTTCATCAATGGCTTCAATCAGTAGCTTATACAGATGTGTATCGAATCAAGACGCTCGTCTTCCTCGAATCCGTTCGAGTTCTGAGGCCGATCAATCTCGACCCAATAATCAGATGTTCTCCATTTCGGTTCCCATATCCAGAAGAGACGCGAGTATTATCTTCCTCAGTTCGCTTCCATTGACGAGCTTCTTCTTTATTCCACCAAGCTCTTCAGAAGCAAGAGAGAGACGGAGCAGAAAAGTTATCCCTCTCGAGGAATATTCCACTAGCCGTTAAGTCCCTCGCTCTCTTCTTAGCTATCGGTTCGTATTCCGCACATACTTTCATAGTTGGAGTTTAGAATTCGTTATATCTGAGTCTCGATTCCTTTTTAAGTTTCGAAATTAGACTTCTTTGGTTTTGCCCATGATTAGTCTCTTGCTGTATTGGGTTGCGAGAGTTCTGATGATGCGACCAAATTGTGAATTTGGGGAAGAAACGACTAAATGATTTGATTGGCTTGTATGGGGAGTTTCTAGAGATTGTAAACATATACTGAAGCTCGTTATTCTTTTTTTTTTTTTTTTTCTATTCTTGCAGCTGAAGGGTTGAAATACTATGACATTGAGGAAGGCAAAGGTCCAGTAGCTACAAAAGGATCAACTGCTCAGGTCTCTCTTATGATTCACATAATTTCTCTAAATCGAAATTGAGTATTCAGTCACATTTACATTGTGTAATGCACCCTTCTTTGCCACATTTAGGTGCATTTCGATTGCCGTTACAGAAGCATCACTGCAATCTCAACTCGAGAATCCAAGCTTTTGGCTGGAAATCGTAGTATTGCTCAGGTTACCTTTTGTTTAAACTTTCTGACTTTGCTTAGTTTTCGAGTATTCTTCTCCTTTGATGGTGGCTCGCTTTCTCCTGTGAACAGCCTTATGAGTTTAAGGTCGGGTCTACGCCAGGAAAGGAAAGGAAACGCGAATTCGTTGACAATCCAAACGGGTTGTTCTCTGCACAAGCTTCACCAAAGCCTCCTCCAGCAATGTATTTCATAACCGAAGGAATGAAAGTCGGTGGCAAGGTTGAAAAACATCGCTGCATTTTCGCTTTCTACTTCGTTTCAAAATGTAGTTACTTTGCAATGTAAGTAGTTCTTGACCTTTTTGTTTTGTTTTGTTTTGTCTCTGCAGAGAACTGTGATTGTTACTCCTGAAGCTGGTTATGGCCAGAAAGGGATGAACGAGATACCGGTGAGAACCTACTACAAATTGTATATGAGGAAAGCTCCGTATTTTGCAGAAAACTAATTTACAAAATGTGGTATAGTGATTCGGGTTTGATAGAAAATAAAAACATGTATGTTATTGCAGCCTGGAGCTACATTTGAGTTAAACATAGAGCTGCTTCAGCTGAAGCCCCCAGAAGAGAAATGAAAACAGATAAGAGAAGTTTGAAGCTTCAAGCATTGTCCCAACATTTGTGTAAAGATAACAGAGGAGAAAAGAGAGAGAGAGATATATGTAATTTTTTGGAGTCTTTGGTGTCTGGTTATACACCAAACTCTGGTACACTAAATAACCGGTATATTTGTTGCACTAAAATCTAGCGTGGGAGCTTCTCGTTGTTTGTTAAACCTGCTTGTTGAGACTTCGAATGTGGGATTAGGTGGGTTGGTGTGGACATAGAAACCAAACCAAACCAAACCAAACCAAATCAAATAATTTCAAATGGTTTGAAATCACAAACAGAACTGAAGAAAACCAAATCGAATGTCTAAACCATTAGTTAATTTGGTTTTAGTTTGACAATATGTTGTAAACCGATAATAAACCGATATGGTTGTGGCTTTGCTTTGGTAAGTGATATGTCCCCGGTAGCTTCTTTTCCCGAGAAAATCAACTGAGAAAAAAAAAATGGAGACTTCTCTGAGATATGCTACCAATTCCAGGTCTTTGAAAATTCTTGCCAAGGAGAAGTTCCCGGTGAACTCCAAAACTCGCCTGCAGGTGAGTTTTTCTTCAAATTAGTGCCTGTTATGGAGGATTTTAGCACTAATTTTTACCAAACTACTTCGCTTTGTCTTGTAACACTCTTCAATTTGGTTGGGATTTCTTCTTTTGGTTTTCTCCCCCAGATGTGAGTGTTGTTAAATGCCCAAAAGCCTCTTACTTGAGATTTTATGTGCTATGATTTTGAGTATTTGAGTATTTAGAAAGTACCATTTTAGTGATGAGATAGGAGGCTATTAGAGGTCTTTAGTCTTTAGCAGAAGAATATAGCTGTTTAGGCTGAAAGAAGAATCTATAGCTTTTTGGAAGTTAATACTTTAAACCTGTTCTTTTGGCTACGTTTTATTCTCTTATCAAGAGATATATAGCAAAGACTGTTTGTGTTCTTACTTTTCTTTTGTTGGTTTGTACATTTGTGATTAGCTTCATGGAGAGCTAGATACAGGAGCTGGAGTGCCAAGTTACTTGTGTGCAATGATTAGACACCTTTTCCCCAAGGTTTTGATCTTACTTTTGTGTTTTATCTTTTTCCTTTCTTGAGCTCTTTGAACCTTTTACAACCAGTTTTAATGCCACGAATAAATTGCTTACAGGCTTCAACAAGCCTTGGAGTAGGCTTGCATTATGATAAACGCGAAAAGCTTCGGTGTCTTGTACGTGGGAAAAAGAAGTTTCCTGTGGTAACTGATGAGTTTGTGACCTTTAATATCAAAGGAAGATGTGATTTTGACCAGGACTTTGTTCAGGTTTGCCTCTTTCGTTTTACATCAGTAATATATGCTTCTTAAAAATCAACAATGGACTGAGATTTTGTGGTCAGAGGAACGCTAAAGGAGCTGCTGAATTTGACTGGAATATATGGAAGTTTCAAAAAGATCAGGATTTACGCCTCAGAGTTGGCTACGAAATGTTTGAGAAGGTACGCTTGAGCTCACCGTTTAACAGAAGAGAGCAATGGCTCTCACTGGATCATTGAACACTAACTGTTGGCTTCCCTCTGTTACAGATCCCTTATATGCAGATTAGAGAAAACAATTGGACTTTCAACACGAATTTGAAAGGAAAATGGAATGTGAGGTTTGATCTGTAATGAGTAAACAAGTGAGATCACATTTTCATGTGTATCCTTTTGAGAAACGTATTACTGATAGAAAAACTCACTCTGATTCAACCAACTGACAGCAAATTCAGAGATCGTCGCTTATCATATATCACTTTTACTCTTGCAACCATCTCTGAACTTGGATGTCTCCTAGTCTCATATAGCTTCCATGTGTAATAGAATCAGTATCCAACCAGGTTTGACTAAATGTGTGGTCTTTAAAACCCACTGATGTTCCTTAGAGATCTCCTTTTACTTTGTGGTACTGTTATAGGTAACCGGGAAATACATACCAAATCGAACCAACTAATCTTCTCTTAACTGTACCAAATAAGATGCACTTTGTATTCCAAAATTTCTAAACATAAGTATATTCACAACCAAACATCATAAATCCTGTCATCTCAAGTCGGTATAGTTTGGTTTGCTTCACGGTTTTGGTTGACTTTGAGATCGTGATGCTTCTAATATGAGCCTCGAACATCAACATCAGTACCATATTGACAAAACGAGTCCCACACGCACACATGTGAAGAAGATCTTGTTCTATAAAGATTTGCTTCTGATGGTCATGAATCAAAGATCTTTCATAATACCACAAGGCCACAATGACCAAGAAATCAACCATTAGTTTTCAAATCGAAGCCAACAGTAAATCGATTAAAAAATGACATAATCAACATATTTTGGTTAGTTGTTGGCGGTTTTTAACTAAACATCACGTGATTTCTATGCATATTAAAGTCCTAAACAACGATTTAGTAGAGGCAGCTTTATATTCCAACATAATAGGGTCTCTATAGTATCTTGTTTTATAGTCTACATATAATTATTAGATAATGTTCGGATAATCTCAAGTCATGATTAACCAAAAAAAATAATTTGACTACGATTGTGAAATACTCGAAGGCCATCTTGAAAACTAGGAAATTGCTAAAGTCATTGTCATGAACCGCGGGATGTGGCTTAGAGAAATTTCGTGCCCACAAGTGACTGAATTTGGTCAATTTGGCTGCAATATTTTTTCAAACTTGCAATAAACTAATTAGTGGAGGAATGAAGTTTCCTCCTCGCTCTGACTATTTTTATATACGCGAGATGATTATATAGACTTACCCCATAATCATTTATATATTGTCTGCAAAAAAAGTGTTTGTAAAGTGACATGTTATTACGATGTGATCTTCGTGTTAATTATCCCATATTTTATAAAATTTTAAAGAGAGAATGATAGAGCATGTGGGGAGAAGAAGAAGTGGGCGGTGCGAAATCTGAAAGTGGAGAGTGCACTGAGAAGAAGAGGGAAAGAGTCAATCAGAAAATTAATACTCAATTTTTAATTTTTCTCCGAGTTACTATATTTGGAAACCCCTGATTCACACGTTTCTCCTCCTTTGCTTCTCTTTGGAAGGTTATATTAACCTGTTAATTTGGTTTTTTTGTGTAACCCCTTAAGCTAATAAACTTATAAGTTATAATCATTAGTAACTGTAGTAGGTTACTAGTTAGTTTTAGTAACTTTCAGTTTTCTATCTATTATGTTAGCTTATCAGCTAATTTAGAGAAAAAAACATATATAATTGTATTCTTTTTTTTTTTGGCAATCATATAATAGTGTATTCACAATACATATTATTAGGGTAACAATTTTTTTAAGCGACGCATATAAATTATATTGATGAACTCGTTGTTAATTAGTGTCACGTTTAAGGTGTTTCCGTTGCTTCCCTCATTCCACTAAAGAAAACATTCTAAACAATTTTTAAAAACAAATGAACTATAAAATGATATCAAAACTAGAAAACCTTTAAGAGAAATATTGACAAGTGTATCTCCACTCTCTTCACCAATTCGTTGAGTCTCTTACACCTGTTATTTTAAAGTTAGTTATGTATCATCATCGGACACAAAAGGTTATAAAAACCATTGACAAGAGAGTAACGTAACACGAGGACGACCATATATTCGGCCGATTCTGGTTACTGTTCTCCACATAGTTGTTATAATTAGAACATATAGACTATATTATACATACATAAACCATACGACACTATATTTGTACATTTGAATGCACATTACATATGCACTATGTAATAGAGAGTATATTTGTATAAGGAAATTTCCGAAAACATATATAGAGTGTCGTACTGCAGTTTGAACACAAGCACGCAATCTTCTTTTCCTAAAGCCGGTTGACACGTATCAGTTAATTGTTTCCTCTACAAAAGTAATGTACCGCAAAAGCCATTCGCCATATTCGGCTATCAAAGGTAAACGAATAAGATAGTTGAAGCACGTAAGAAATCGCTTACAAAACTTGAGATTAACATAAATATATATTAACTAACTTAAATAAAAGTTTCCTTTGTTAAATAACTTAATTAATACAACTTTTCTGGTTTCCGAATAATAATAATAATGAATCAACTAGCATTAACGAATAAGAATCATACTATTTCTCTACAAGAGCGCAGTCGTCATTACTCTTTCCTACCAAAATCATCAGTTGAATAGATACTTAAAACTATCAAATTAGTGGTTCAACCTAATATAATTCGTTTAAAGAAATCGATTAAAAGTATAAACCAATAAAACGTTGGAAAGTTTTGTTGAGTGCAAAATGTAGGATCTTACTATGGACGGTTCGAGTTAAATTGGCATCTGCAATGCTCTCTTTTCTTTACCAGGGCATATTTGATCTTCACTAAGACTCTACCTTTTTATTGATTTTTTTTTTTTTTTTTGTCATAGCCTTTGTAATTTACAACCACCCAATCCATGGAGTTTTATTTATTTTACCTTTTTGGTCAAGAGAGCATTTCACCTTTGCACTTTGAATGGACCATGTGACAAAAAAAACACACACACACACACACACATTCGGTCATACCAAACAAAAATAGGTGATTTCTTCCATCTATTATAGTGATAGTATTAGCTAAAGTTATTCCCATTGTATACTTAGTTGTATAGTGTTTGGTGTTGATTGCTTACATGAGTTATTTTAAATTAATTTGATTATAATCTTTGTTTTTTCAGAGACAAAAGTGTTGTTGATCTTATGTTTATAATTTAAAACTGACGTTACATAGTAGAAAATATACTTAAGACATGCTCTTCGATCATTTTTAGGTGTCCTGGAGTCAAAGGGAAGTATTGATTAACTGACGGAAGAATCTTCGGTTACAGTTTGTAGTTCCCAACATCTCATGCATTGCCCAATGACAGAGAAATTCACAACAATCCCACAGTTTTTCAGTAACATAAGTCAGGCCATGCACCGAAATATATGGTCAGGCCATGCACTACTTTAAATATTGTCTTTCTATAGTTATTGTGTTCTGTTTCTTACACACAATCCAAACTTACCATTCACTCGAACTACAAAAAAAAAAAGAAAAAAAAAAATATTGAAGTAAGAACAATAGTATTAGATTGTGACGAAGACAATAATATCAATAAGATATACAAAGATTTAACATTTTCAATAAGTCTAGAGTGAGCGAAAGCAACGTAACAAGTCATACAAGTGTAAACATCAAATACTATTATTAAACACCAACAGAAGAAGAAAAGAACCGCGTACTAAAATAAATGACTGGAATAACCTTAACCGACAACGATAATTTTAAGACCAAACCAACCAAACTAGTAGAGAAGTCTCTCTCTATAAAAGCCTCTCTGCATCTCTTTCTCATTCCTAAAAACCTCTCATACTCGAAATTCACTCTTTCTTCCACCATTTTTTCAACAGAACACAAACCTATCTCTCTCTCTCTCTCTCCTCTTACTCGCTTCAATGGCACGTCTTCTCTTCCGTCTCCTCGTTGAATCCAACACTCCTTCGGCGCCGGTGGTTGATAACTCCGCCGCTGCTTTGAATTCCGATCTCGTCGTCATCCTCGCTGCTCTCCTCTGCGCTTTGATTTGCGTTCTTGGCCTCGTCGCTGTTTCTCGATGCGTCTGGCTCCGTCGCCATGCAGCCGGAAACAGAACCGCCTCAGGGTCTCCAGGTCAAACTCCTCAACCTCAGGTCGCAGCGGCTAACAAAGGACTTAAGAAGAAAGTCCTCCAATCACTCCCGAAGCTAACCTACTCGCCGGAGTCACCGTCGTCGAAGAAATTCGCCGAGTGCGCCATCTGTCTAGCGGAATTCTCCGCCGGGGATGAGCTCCGAGTTCTGCCGCAGTGTGGTCACGGATTCCACGTTTCTTGCATTGACACGTGGCTAGGCTCTCACTCATCTTGTCCTTCATGCCGTCAGATCTTGGTCGTTGCCAGGTGTCACAAGTGTGGTGGTTTACCCGGTAGCTCTACCTCTAGCCCCGAACCTGAATCCGTACCCGAGATTGAGATCCGAATCAAGCAAGGCGAAGATGATCCCAACTCATTCTTGCCATGATCATTTTTTTTCCTACTTAATTTGGAACTCATTTATTTTAGTTCCCTCTGCTTATTAGAAAAAAAATCTATAATTTAAATGCAGATCAGTGTTTAGTGGGATAGTGCTTTAATATTGTACATTATTTATTGTAATTGTAAGCTGTAAATGTTGTATGAAAATGGAAATTTAACCGATTTGCATTGAACCCTTTTTAGTGCTTTTCGTTTATCAATCAACTCATGTAAAATTGGTAAACAATAATGGATGGACAAGCTTTTGTTAAGTTTACATATTTGACTGGTATTCAAAAGTTTTACGATATATAGGCCGAAATATATGTTTTCCAGTTATGTATATGGAAAAGACAAGAAAATGTCTTTAGAGACGATAATAATATTAATTTTGTTGCATTATACTGTATATATATAATGTCGTTAGAGTCTTAATTTTGATTTCATTCATTTTTTTTTCTTTTCTGTGAAATTATGCAAATTGATACAACGACAATACTTGATTTAAATAAGAAACATAAATGATTTAGAGGAAATAGTATCGGGTCATTAGTGGACACTACAGATCGATAGCCTATTCTAGGAAGCTCAAGTTAGTCAATGGTTTTTGTTTATTCAACAATTAGTCACTAGCTGTAACCACTTGGGATTATTTAATTTATAACATAATGTCTGAATGCAATATTTAACCATTTGAATAAACTTAAGTTTATACCATAAATAAATGAAAGCACCAAAAAAGACGATTTAATCAGGTGATAACATTGATTATTATAGCTAATTAAGGAATATTCCATAGTAAAAATGGGAAAGGTAATCTTGGCCAGTGGGTATGGTACAATTGTATGTAATGTGTGGCTCGTTTTTCACTTTTTCAATTTTCATATTATTTAATATGTAAAGCAACAATGC
This sequence comes from Capsella rubella, assembly GCF_000375325.1. Classification (NCBI taxonomy): domain Eukaryota; kingdom Viridiplantae; phylum Streptophyta; class Magnoliopsida; order Brassicales; family Brassicaceae; genus Capsella; species Capsella rubella. The sequence goes on from NW_006238923.1 coordinate 7,240,995, forward strand.
TAATTCTTCAACTTCTTTCAGTTTTGCTTTTTAGTTTGGTTATAAAATTATTGGGAACACGTACGAGCCTGTGAATGATCGATTTAATCACATAATTTTGATGTGATTAGTGAGTTATCAATTACTATTTTTAAAAATAAAGAAATTATACATTACGCAAAATATCAAACATCACTGGTATTATAATATAATTGTAAAGAGTCAAGATGATTGCAAGAAATTCTCTTTGTCTTGTCTTTAAGCTTTTTATAAGTTTTGACCTAACAAATAGATGGCGGTATCATGCATGTATATGTATATATATTTAAATCAGTATTAGTGAATATATTACGCAGGTGATTAAAGATTGGGGGGATTAATTAATTAGAGTTATTTAGAAACTAATTAAAATGAAGATTATTCGTTTCTTAGGGGAGCCGTTGAATTAAAAATACGGCGGATGGTCCACACGTCACAAGCGTTTCCACTACGGAAAGTGCCCTACTATTTGTGCTTAGTGCTGCTAAACCATTTTGTATATATATATATATAGGGCTATATTTATTAATTTAATTCGTTTTCAGATCGACGAAAACTTATGACCATTAATCTAAAAAGTTCAAATTATAATGGACTGTACAGTGAGAGAAATTATATTATATATATACAGAATATTTTACGCATATTGTCAAATTACTGAAATTTTACTTTCATCCATATCAAAGACGATAATTTGATCTTACTGAAATATTTGATCTATTAGATTATACGAATTCACATGCCTTAATAAATTAATTAAATGTTGTTCATTAGTCTGAAATTCGAACTATGGATATCTCTTTTTTTGTTGGCAATTAGTAACGGATTTTGTAGTTGTGGATCACTTTGTCTTTGTGTGCATGTACTTTTAATCACAGAACATAAACACGATTCCCAAAAGCCATAAACAATTTTGTTGGTAAGACCAATTTTGGGAGGTGTATACAGTATACGGTCATACGGACTATAAAACCTCTTAAGTATTAGCCAAAATCAGAAAATGCGTAACTATAAGGTATAAATTTATCACTACTATTTTTGTTAAACTTGGTTTTATGATTCTCTAAGGATTGGTTTTGGGTTTGATAAAAAAAAAAAAAGAGAGTATATGAGCTTTAAGAGGTATACATGCATTTTGAAAACATTATAGGAGATTCATATATCATGTATAGGGGTTTTTGTTTTTTAGAGATCTGATGAGTATGTACATGAACATGAGGCTCGTGTGAGGTTTTTACGAGGTAGTAGGAATCAATCGAGTGTAAAACAGTCGTTGGTCCATATGTATTCAGTTATGAAGTTCGGTTCTGTATAAAACTAGGTAGATGAGCTTCACGATCATTACAAAAACTAATCTTTTACGTACGATCGATCATTATTTACAAGTGTTGTATATAGTGAAATTTTATCATGAAATTTTGAAAACTAACAAGTGAGAATTAGAAACCAGAAAGGTGAAGAGAATGCTTTATGTTTAGTCTCGAATGGCTATAAATTCGCAGACTAAAATGATGAGAGTTGTAAAGTTTACCAATGAGACTGGAGATTCCCTTATTTATAATGTTCAGCCACTACTATTTTGTGCATTATATTATACTGATTGTTTCTGTTTATTACGTGAACGATTAATAACCACTTTTTAAAAACACAAGTGTTGCAAAATAAACATTTCAATATATATAAAAGATATTTACCCGATCTAGCTTTATATATACCTCTGTTAATTAGTACATTGTCAAATGTTTCAAACTCATAAGTGTTTAATTACATGTCGCAATGACTATATTCACATATTGAAAAACACAACGTTTAACATGTTTGTTAAAATCTTCGTAAACACAATATTGGCAAACTTATTAGTTATTTTTTTTTCTGTTTACGTTTACTATTTGTAAAAACATCATATGAAAACCAAAAAGAAAAAGATTACTACAGTATTTTACATATTTAAAAAGTGTGGATTCATGTCGTGTGTGTGCGCATATGCTAAATAGAAACATAGACAGAGATATAAAATACACATAAAACAAAAATGGCAAAGGCAAAGAATCCATCAAACTCTGTAGTTTATATACTAAGTGTCGACCTTTTAGCACGACTAGAAAGTTCCATTTCTAGGCTAGTGGGGTGGATTCGATGATTTCACCTTTTATATATACAGACAGTGTTTAATTGATCCTTTATGATTTATTAAAGTTTTGTTTCTATTGGAATATTTGATAGTGGTGAAGAAAAAAAAAGAGGAATAAATTAGTTGGTTTATAACGGCCCAAGATGATCTCTTATTGGGCCTATATGTATAGATAATGCACTTATTGGGCCTATATGTATAGATAATGCAAAAAAGTTTTGGGGATTTCCGAATAATTTCGGGGTATTGAACCCGACGTGAATCGAACACGCAACCTTCTGATCTGGAGTCAGACGCGCTACCATTGCGCCACGGATCCCCTTGTTTTATTTAATACATTTAATTTTATATATTCACAAAAACATATAGAGAGACTGAATAAAACATGGAAATTGTTGGTCCTTCGTTTGGCATGAAATGGCGTCCATTGATTCTCTCCAATTCCATTCTCTCTGCAATGTCCAGGTAAAATCGAACCCATCTCTTCCTTCTACTCACAGTTACCACCAGTACTGCTGCGTTCTCCTTTGATTCCTGTTGTTTCGGGTGAATCATTACTTAAATCTCGCGTCTTTTGTTGACCCTAGTCGTCGATTAGAAGAGCCAAGCTTCGGATTCCTTCAAATCTGGTTGTGTTCAGAAGGAGACACGAAAATCTGAACTGGGTTCAAGTCGAAGCTAAGCGAAGGTTCGTGTGCAGAGCGATTGGTGATTCGTCGACTCCAGATGAAGACATTCAGAATACTCAAAATGATGATGAGGTTGTTGTTGTTGCTACGACGCAAAGTAACGTTCCCGGTGATTCCGAGAATTCAGTTTCGAGATTTCGGAGTATGATTATCACTCTCCCTCCTGTCGTCTTCGTGGTATGATTTTCTCTTATCGCTTCAAGTTTTGATTTTTTTTTTCATTATGTAAAAAAATCTGGTTTTGATGGATCTCTCCTTCACTGTGATATCATATTCTTTGATAGTGGAGTTATATATATCGCTCATCTATTATATGCTGTCTAAGTTTTGATTCTTTCCTGACTTATAGTTGGTTAGTTTACTCTGTCCTGAATTGGAATGTTACGCTGCTGCTTAGTATATGTTGTTGAGGTCTAGAGTGGAAAATGGCAAAAAGAACACAGGTTTAGATTCTCTTCTGTTCATTGGAGTCTACGGTACATGGATTTGGGTCTTTATAGTATTTCAAAATCTTCTTGTTTTAGATGAAAAAGTGCTCAGGGAACAGCATTTGGATTGGGATTTGTATCGCAGCTACTGTTTTGGTCGCGGCTATTAGGGTTTATGCAGTTAGAGAGTCAAGAGATAATCAACGTGCTGGCTCGGTCGCTGATCTTGTGAGACGTGGCCAGCTGAGATCTGGTGATAGAAGAGGCATGTATGGGAACTCAACACACTCTTTATCTTCTTTACGATTCTCATTCTAATTACCAAAACTGTGACTTTGATTTATGTAGATGGATGTGTTTTACCTTTGGTCTAACTTCTCTAATCGTATGATGCTTTTCATTTTCTTTCTCAGCTCCAAATCACTTAACTACGAGGATCCATTCAACAATCCTTTTGTGAAACTTGATAAAGGAAGCTCAACGGTAGAGATGTGCGGGAAAGTCTATCGGCTAGCTCCAGTCACACTTACAGAGAAAGAACAAACTATTCATCAGAAAAGAAGGTCAAGAGCTTACCAATGGAAAAGACCAACGGTTTTTCTCAAAGAAGGAGACGCAATACCGCCTGATGTTGATCCCGATACAATCAGATGGATACCAGCCAACCATCCATTTGCAACAACGGTTAGCGATATTGATCAAGACCTTGCCCAGAACAATGTCTACCAGAAGCAAGGTGTTCCTTTCCGGATTCGAGCTGAGCATGAAGCTATGCAGAAAAAGCTTGAAGCTTTACAGAATGTAAGCTTTTTTTCTTTCCCTGAGAGCTAATATTTGTATTTCACGGGGAATCAATCGAGTACCTAGAATAATGATTGATGTGTTTGTTTCTTGCAGGAGGAGAAATTGAATAATGTGAGTATTGACAGCCAAAATGCCAGGGAATTTCAGAGACCATACAAGTTAGCAACTAAGCTCGAAGGTGAAAATATCCAGAAGAATTCTCAGGAGAATCCTACCGGCAATTCATCCTCTGAGGAGACGCATAAGTCCTGAGATTCACTAAGTTGATTGTAAATACAGTTTTTCCTCGAGAATCACACTTGCGTTCCAAGTAACTGAGATTTTCTTTGTAGTTAAGCTCCAAACCCTATATCAATGTTTTTGTTCTATTTGCTTTGCCCATCAGAACTTGGAAGTCTGAAAGAATAGATAGAGCTTGGATCTCAAATTTTCAGAAATATCGGGGATGGATGTATATTGTAACTAAGGAATGAGAGAAAAATTGAGTAATTATTAGCTTGATTTCGATAACAAAAGAAAGGAAAAACAAAAGAAAATACGAAATGAAGGTGTCTGAGAAACAAACAAAAAGGGTTAAGTACACAGAGCAAATGAAGAAGAAGAATCAAGGTTACGAATTATATATCCTTAGACGGAGCAGGTGCTTGAGCTTGAGCTTGAGCTCCGAAGGCAAAGTAGTCTGTGATAACTTCCAAAGGCATGCCTTTAGTCTCTGGGACTTTCATGTAAACGAAGATCCATGAGATAACGCAAACCGCAGCGTAAATGCTGAAAACACCAACTAGTCCGATCGAGCTGAGGAGAACGGGAAGTGAGTAAGTGACGATAATATCTCCTATCCAGAAAACCATAGCGCAAATGGCAATGCAGAGACCACGGACTCTTGTTGGGAAGATTTCAGAACAGAGGATATTTGGAATGGGGCCGTAACCCATCACGAAGAAGCAGAAGTATAGCACGACACAGCTCGTGGAGAGCGCTGCATTCACGACTTTGCTAATGTGGACAAGCTCGCTAATGACTAGAACGATAAGTGAGACGATGAGAACTGGGATTGTCCAGAGAAGTAATGACCTGCAAAGTGAAACAGAGATGACTTCAGAATCATGAGAAAACAAGGAAATAGGTAAAATGTTCTTATAGGATTTGCTATATACCTTCTTCCGGAGACATCCATGAGTCGCATGGCAACGACAATGGCTGGGAGCATGAGTAAAGTAGTTAAACCACTGATGAGGAATGAAGCCGAGATGGAACTTAGTCCGAAGCTTGAAAGAAGAATATCTACACCAGCCCGTTCGAGAATCTGAGGAGTGTAGTAGAGAACTCCATTGATACCCGAAAACTGCATAGAAGGTTCACAATGTTAAAGGATATAAAAACTCGAGATAATCCGAGAAGTGATGAATGATAGATCCAAGAGTATTTGTGTGTGAACATTCAGAAGTTCCATCTTACCTGCTGTAGTATCTGAATGCCGACACCAACAACCAACGCACGCTTGACACCAGGTTCAAGAAGAGCAGACCAGAGTGGTCCAGCAGCAGCGATTTTCTCCGGGGGAACCATGGCAGATCCAAGCATTGATTTAGGACCAAGAACGGATCTGCTTACAAGGGCAGAAGCGTGAATGTAGCTGCCTCCACCATCAGGACCTCCAGGAACAGAAATGATCGAGCCACGGCGAGATTCAGCTCCATCTTCTTTAAGATAATACCTTTTGTATTCATCGTTTTCATATCTATATCCCATATGCCAACCACCACCAATTCCCATGCTGCTTTCACCATTGCCTTGCATAAGCGTACTGTGCCGTCTCATGCTCAGTGTGCTTCCGCTTGTAGGATGCGGGATCATGTCCTTGTCCATGCTCGTTGTCTGGCGTGACATTAACGGGCTACGCAGATCGTTATCCGAGTCATCATCATCACCAGCACCATCATCAGTAGCATAGTCATCATTGTCTTTGTTGTAATGGCTCTCTATGTCTTTTTCCCAATGAGCCGGTTTACCATGTGGCGCATCAGCATTAGTACTGAACATGCTTCCGAAATGAGGGAAAATCCCACTCCGCGTGTTTCCGCCTGCTTCTGGCATCTTCTCGTGGAGACTTCCGAATAGATTGACGAGTGGATCTTTAAGGATCATACTTTGGTTTGCCAAGCTTCCATGGCGAGAGCGTAGCACAAGTGAACTCTGGTGTTCTGGGACAGGTCTAGCAATGTACGATTGATTCTCGTGGGTTCCATAAAGCCGCATTTGTCCATCCTCATCAACAGTTTCAAGCGCATCATCTCCTTCATGATCCTCCAAAGTTACTAAGAGATCCTCCATGGTTTTCTCTCCTCCTATATCTAGTCCTTCAACTAGCAAAGCCATCTCATCTGCAAATATAAAAAAGAACCGTTAAAATCACAATCGCCTGATATAACCGAAGAAACATAGCGAGAAGAAACCTTACCGGTAACATCTTCTCTGCCACATAACTGTTGAAGAACCCGCTTAGCCTCGTCCATTCTTCCTTTACTAACCAACCAACGAGGAGACTCCGGCAAATAAAACACCGAGAGACACAGATAAACAAGAGAAGGGATCGAGAGGACACCGAGCATCCCTCTCCAGCTCGGCGAATCGCTCAGGGACATAGTGAAAACCATACAGTAAGACAAAAACATTCCACCAGAGCCAAGAAACTGAGGAAGAGTATTCAACTGTCCTCTGATCTCCGGAGGAGCGGTTTCAGAGATGTAAACAGGGACAAGCGTAACCGCGAGCCCGGCACCAAACCCATTAAGAAGCCTAGCAAAGCACAGAACATAGACATTGGGGGACCATAGCATTATCAAACCGCAGACGAAATACATAACTGATGACAAGATCAACATGGGGCGTCTCCCGAGCCAATCAGATATCGGTCCTGAGCAAGTCGTGATGACCGTGGCACCGATCAATGACATTGCAACCACAAGACCCTGAACAGAGGTTGGTAGATTCAAGTCTTTGTTGATATAAACCATAGCTCCTGCAAACAAATCCAATACACAACATTGCAACACTTTTAAATCTCAAATGATTCAATACGTTTGATGCTGATAAACTGATAATGATCCAAACAAACTCAGTTTCAGCAACAAGAGTGAAAGAAACAAACCAGCAATGGTGGCATTGTCCCATCCTTGCAAGAAATTGCCGATTGTGGCGGCGAGAGCAACGAGTGTCGCTCCCTTCATTGTTCAACCAACCCTACAACACCAACCAAAATACAAATCAGTCCATATTCAGTGATTCTCCATTTGAAGTTTCAAACTTTCAGTCAACCATAACCAAAAAAAAAATGGAAATATTTTCCAAATCCAGATCTAAGTCTTCAACAATTCACAAAATGATAAGATTGGTAAAAGCCAGAAACGTTTTACTCGATTACCCTAAACATAAAATCATCAAACAGTAATGATAAACTGCACTACCGTAGGTGGGAAAAACAAAAGTATTTGCCTTTATAGTTTCCTCAGTGAAAGGAGGAGCTATGTGAGAGAGCTACTCAAAAGAGATAAATACCTAAAAGATTGCTTCACTTTCTGGGCAAGAAGAAAGTCTCACCTTTAGTAGAGTTCTCCGACAATTACGAGGAAATGAGAAAGCTTTTCCTCTTTGCCTTTTAATCTCTCCAAAATATATATATATATATATAAATCAGAAGAAAAAAGGAAGCTTTGAAATAGGGGTGATTTGGTTTGGACTAGTTTGAATGATTTTTGCCAAGTTTAGAGATTTTTAATTTTTACTTTCAGACAAAGCTCCGGTGATGGAATCTACAATAAAGACAAAAGGCAAAAACTGGTTTTTTACAATTATTGCGCTACAGAAAAAAATAAAGTTTTGTTTTTTATTAAGAAACGAGATCGGAGCAAGTTCCCAAGGAGAAAGAATCTGCCGAGAAATTCTCACCGCCGGGATCAATTCTTTTTTTTCTCGGGAAGGTGAAAACTTTACAGAAATTTTACATCAGCTTCTTTTGTTGTTTTATGGAAAAAATCAGAATCAGTTTCGTCTGGCGGCTAAAAATATGAGGTGGAGAGCGATTTACGAAGGTATGTAATGTTTATATAGAAAACTCATTAAGATTAAGACTAATGGAAATTGACTAGTTAAAATAATAAAAATCTAGCCTTATTGTATTATCAAAGTTCTACGATGTAAAGATCTGAATTTTAATTAAAAAATCATTGTCATGACTCGTTAATGAGTAGATTTGAGGAGGATACTATATAAGTTTAAGGGGTCCTTATATTGCAACATGGATTACGACTAACGTTTTGGTTTTTTTCGTTTAGACATTTTTTTTCTAAGAAAGTTACATTCCTAATTTTATCGTTGATAAGAGTGGTCCGGTCGTCTGTCACTTTCTTGTAAAAGTTTGACCTTTTAGTCTTTGTTCTTTCAAATTTATTTGGATAAAACAAAATCTTAATCTCTATTTTCCATTGATAATAAACCTTTAAAATATGGGAAATATTAGTTAAGAAGACATAATATTAATAGATTATTATTAAGGTTATTGTTAAAATATTTACTAATATATATGATGGAAGAATTTGCCAAAATGTTGGAAATGCGGATTAATAGGATGACATTGCTATTAAATTCATCAGCGATCTAGTTTTAGTTAAGATGACAGTTAATAGTTAAAACTGATTTTTTTTTTTTTAGAAAACGATAAAAACAAATAAGATATATTAGAGCTTGTCGTTATTTGCAAATTTAACTTACGTGGAACAAAAGATAGAAAACAAGGAAAAAAATCATAAACTCGAGAAACCCGCCAAAATACGATGTAATATGATCGACTTGATGTTAAATTCATTCAATACTAAAACATTTCCATATCAATGAGAATTTTGTTTTCATTAGTTTTATTGAAAAAACAAATATTTATAGTATTTAATATGTATATATTTAACTTATCTTTCTTTCTCTTTTTTACTAAATTTAATATATAAATATGCTAAAATTTCTATTTATATGGTTCCATTGTTAAATTGTTACCTTCTAACCCTTGTAAATTATCTAGTAATAAGTTGGAATCTTAAAAGGTAAAGTGTATGTGTGTATATATATATAATGATATACAGATATGAGAAGAGAACAAAAAGAAACAGCAATGAAGGTGAAAACGTTTCAATAAACGAGTACTGAGGATCCACGTTATAAATCAACATTTCAATCGATGTCCAAAGTTAATAACGTGTTCACTGGTATCTTTTCCATAATATGGAACATGCAAAAACAGAGGATCCACGTTATAAATCAACATCTCAATCGATGTCGCAAAGTTAATAACGTGTTCATTGGTATATTTTACATAATATTCCTTGGCTATATGATTTTAAGCATTTAAATGTTTACATTTCAGTTTAGAACAATAAACACATCCTAACTTATTAATTACACAAACTATAAGATTACCAAACATATCATAATTACGAATACTAAACATAGTCCGGAAGACAACTTGTCTATCAACTTTAAATCATAGATTGGTGAGGATTCAGGATTAACATTTGGTGTAAATAACTTACAAGAATTCACATGTGATCATGTGGCTTAATTATATCGATCAGCTTATATAACTTCTAGCATAAAACACACACAAACACACACACAATCGTGGATCTTCTGTTAATTTTACGGTAAGAAAACAAATAGTATAGTTTGGGGGAATATTACCAAAGCTATTACTACAAATTATCATAAAAACTACAGTTAAAAATAAATTGAAAATGAAAATTAAGAGAGACAGATGGGGTTAGTGTAACGGGAGAAGAACATGGCGTCAATGAGAGGGCATGTGATTTTCTAATATTAGTGCTTTGTCACTTTCTCACGTACCCTTTTTCATGCCCTACCAATTACTTCGCCTCTACTTTGTATTTTCTAGTATATTAATTACACCATAATAATCAATTTCAACAATGACCTAATACTTATAGCATATATATAGAAAAATAGTTGTTCTAAAAAATATGTGGCAAGTTGATGCTTTTCTTTCTCAGAGCACAAAGATCTAACGTCCCTATTTCAGTATTAAAAACTCTGAAATAATAGATATGATCACATAAGTATATATATATATACGTTCGAGCCTCAGAAAAATAGACGACGGTCTTTTTTTTCATAGCTAGAGTTCGTGCTCCCAAATCATTCGAGCATCTCCGACCACGTGTCTCCACCTCAAACGGATCTTATGATATGATTTTTTATTTTCAGTTTATATATTTAATTTGTTGTTGATTTTGTCCCTGCAAAAGAAATAACATTTGTTTATTTAATGTGTATTTGCAAGTAGATAGATGTCCTGTAAAGTTAGAACCAGTGAGTTTTCAGTTAAACTTTTTACATGATTCATGTTTTAAATGAACATACTTTATGAAAATATATATATATATATATATATATGGTGTTTAGTTTTAGTTCATATATACTTCATAGTGGTTGGTGAGTCATTATTATAGAATAAGTTTTACGTATTAGGTTCATAACTATTCTTATGTTAATCAGCCATCTCTACATTAGTAAAAGAGAATTACAAAAATTTCAAGGGTCGGGTTATTTTAAAAAATTTTAAAAATATTACCCGATTAGATTAAATGGATACTTAGAAAACGAATCATATTTAGGATATAGATATGACCCGTTAATAAATTGACATTCTATAAAAGTGTTGGCCATCAATAGGTTTCGAGATTGCCTCTTCGATGCCATATTTACTATCCCACTAATTTAGGATACTTTGTTATTTCTAACAAATCTATTCACGGAAAACAATATTAAATGCTTATATTAAACGATTTTTCAAAATAATTGACTAACCTCTCAATCTTTACAGAATATCCTAATATGTAAACAATACCGTAAATATTCCAGAGCTCTACAATATTAATCTTTACTTCTGAAATTTTTTATAAGACAAAATATTTGATATAACAAACGAAAAAAACATATATATAAAACATACTTTAAAAATATTTAGTATAACAAATATAAAAAATGCACATAAAACTACATAGATAATGGTATTAGAAATGATAATCAGTTGGTTTTAGTTAAATGTTTCTTAAAATCATAAAATAAAATTTTAATATATATATACTATAAAACGAATTTAATAATAAGAATTAGTGTGATGTTTATAATTATATTTGATCCTTATTATTATTATTTTTTTATCTTTCCTGATATGTAAAATGAAAGATTTTAATCACAATAAAAATATATGAAAGAGGTTCCAAGATTATTCCATATCTTTATCAATTTGAATTACTTATAAAAAATGGAAAACTATTTTAACATTAGCATAATTAATGCAAAATTAGTTATGGAGCTCATATAATTTTATATTAATTTAGGGGGGGGGGGTGAAAGACTAAATTTAGGGAGCTCATGTCATCTAATTTTTTAATATAAAAAATATTACACAAATTATCATTACTATTATTTGGGAAGCAATAATAATAACTAATTAATCAATTTTATTATTTTAAAAAATACTATACTTATTTTTAAGTACTTTTGAAAATATAAAATAAAAATATAAAAATTTAGCTGAATATTAATCATAAAATATTCCTTATATTATATTAACTAAATCACTATATTTACTAAGAGTATACTCCATAAGTTTTTCTTATTAGGAAGTTAGTTAAGTAAATCAAAATTATGATTGTTATCATACGAACATTATGATTGTTATCATACGAACATTTGAGTTTTATGATGTAACTTTTATTTCAAATTTAGAAGCTAATTACACTCCTATATTATAGGGCTTTAAAATTTCTCATTTTTCAATTATACTCATTTTATGAGTAATTCAATTATATTTATTTAATTAAACTTCTAATTTTCAAATAATTACTCATTTTTCATGATTCTTTATAAAAATACACGGATCTTTACGGGTTGGTTCGTCACAATATACATTGCGAGTTTGTATTTTTTTAATATACGTTATTTTATTTTTTTATTTAAATATTGTATTTCATTTCTGAATACACATTTTCCCCAAATAATTGAAATCAAATATATATTTCAAAATAATAATTGTTGATACTAAAATAAACAAAATAATAACACATACGATAAACAATGAACCAAAAACATTCCCCCGCGCTGTAGCGCGGGTCCGAATCTAGTTAAGTCATTAAAAACTAAGTACTGACGAAGATCCTTATCCTCCTGACTTTGTTATCAGAAATCTTTGGTGGATTGACAGGTCAAATTTTGTTCTTTACAGAATAATTTATCAAAAGACCAACGAAATACACTTCACTGTGATCTCATGTTTTATGAATTTTATATAGTATGATCAAGAATTAATTACGTCTAAACAGTTTAAAAAGGTTAATAAAAGAAGAGCTAACAACTATGACATCGATAAACAAAAATTAGAGCCTTTGTTCCTATCCTACCTATTAAGACTATCATTCAATAGAGCTTGACATGCTAACGTTAAAGCCTACTAGACCAGACCAATGCTACATTGATTATTATCCTACTTTTGACCACTCCCATGAAAGGGAAAAGGCTAGAACGGCGTGTTGTTCAGGCACATGAAACATTTTGTGTTCTGATACCAACTTGTAGAGAATACTGAAACCTTGCACTAAGCCAAAAAAATCCTTATTTTCATATTGTTTAATTTTAAAAGTGCCCACAATAGGAATGGTGATTTCGAGACATGGTGAAGTTGCATTGCGTACCCATTATTCACAATATTTCATTAGTTAACTTAGTATTTGGGCTTCCTTATTGGTGAGAGATATCGAGGTTGCATCTTATCATCTGAATATATCAATATATCCTTTCTATATATATGTGGGCTCGGTATGGGCTTATTTAGGAGTAAGATCATATATCATCAATCATACAGGCCTCTCTTATATGGTTCCCACTGGCTGAGGTAGAGGCTTCTGGTTCTGCAGAGAACTAAATAAACTAAGGGATATATTGCTTGGAGTCAAAGTAACCTCAAGGAAGACAAAACTAAGCTTAAAGACACAGAGTCACAGACTTTACACATGATTCAGATGTTAGACAACTTTACTCTAAAGCAAAAAGAGCGACCTCTCACCAATCTCCAGCCTATATAAACAAACTCTTCTCTTCATATCACTCTATCCATATCAACTTACCAAAAATCAGTTAAACCAAAATGGCTCTCTCTTCGCCTTCAAGAATCCTCTGTTTTGTTCTTGCCTTATCCGCTGCATCTCTCTCCCTCTCTTTCGCTGCTTCCCACGATTACTCCATCGTCGGATATTCTCCCGAGGATTTGGAATCTCATGACAAACTCATCGAACTCTTCGAGAACTGGCTCTCCAACTTCGAGAAAGCTTATGAAACAGTTGAAGAGAAGTTGCTTAGGTTCGAAGTTTTCAAGGATAATCTGAAGCACATCGATGAGACTAACAAGAAAGTGAAAAGCTACTGGCTCGGTCTTAACGAGTTTTCGGATTTGAGCCACGAAGAGTTCAAGAAAATGTATTTAGGGCTCAAGACTGATATAGTGAGACGCAATGATGAAAGATCTTATGAGGAGTTTGCTTATAAGGACGTAGAATCTCTGCCTAGATCTGTTGACTGGAGAAAGAAAGGAGCTGTGACTGATGTTAAGAACCAGGGCTCTTGCGGTGAATCTAATATCTTGGTCTCTGATGTGTTAAACTTCCGATTCTTGGGCTAAATAAAATATTGTTTCACAGGAAGTTGTTGGGCGTTTTCAACCGTCGCTGCGGTGGAAGGTATTAACAAGATTGTGACAGGAAACTTGACAACATTGTCTGAACAAGAACTCATAGACTGTGACACGACCTACAACAATGGTTGCAACGGTGGTCTCATGGACTATGCTTTTGAGTACATTGTTAAAAACGGAGGTCTACGCAAGGAAGTGGACTATCCTTACTCTATGGAAGAAGGCACTTGCGAGATGCAAAAGGTTTTAGTAAAATGCGGAAAAAACAAAGATGAAACTTAAAAACATAATAATATTTAAGTTGGTCCGATTTTAACCCTCTCTGTTTTCTAAACAGGATGAATCTGAAACTGTAACCATTACTGGACACCAAGATGTGCCTACGAATGACGAGAAGAGCCTCTTGAAGGCATTGGCCCATCAGCCTCTCAGTGTCGCCATTGACGCCTCTGGTAGAGAGTTCCAGTTCTACAGCGGCGTAAGTACAATATTAACATACAAATTTCTTGATTCGGTTTAATTATACAATCTCCCTGAGGTTTGAATCATTGTGTTTTTTTTTCTATATGAAGGGCGTGTTTGATGGGCGGTGCGGGGTTGACCTAGACCATGGTGTGGCTGCGGTTGGGTATGGATCAAGCAAGGGTTCAGATTACATCATCGTGAGGAATTCTTGGGGACCAAAATGGGGAGAGAAAGGTTACATCAGGTTGAAGAGGAACACTGGGAAACCAGAGGGTCTCTGTGGTATCAACAAGATGGCTTCTTTCCCCACCAAGACTAAGTGATCACCATATCATTCTCTCTTATCTTCATTTGATCATCATCTTCGATCGTATCTACATGCATAATTCTTGTTGTTATGATACTATACTGTCTGTCTTTTCTCTCTTTTGATTTATCAATTGAAGCCTTGTAACAACCATGTGAAAATAATATCTATATATAAGTAGCAGAGAATCAACAAGTTTCTACCTAAATTTCTAGTCCTAATAAGTAAGAAGAAATGAAGTCAGAGCTTAATATATTAATGATGATAGAAGAAAAGAATAAACAACGAAGCATTAAAGTAATTAAAAAGTTTCGAATTCTAGGTTAGAAGTAAATTAAAGAAAACAAAGAAAACAAAGAAAACAAAGAAAACAAAGAAAACGTGGATTAAACAGTTTAAGTATACAGAAAAAAAAAACTCAAGTAAGACATAAAAAAAAAACCTACAAGCCATAAGCAGAAATAAACATTAATGAATGTGGTGTTCCTTTGTTCGAACTTGATCTTGATCATCATTGTGTCTGAAGCAAAGTGCTCGCCGGGGATTGCCCGTGAACAATCTGTGGCTCATTCTCGGGCGCCCTCATGATCATTATTATATTGTTCATGCTCGTTATCCTCTAAAGATCTTCCCATAGTCTCCTTGGTGAAGAAATACGTCACAAAGATTCCAGCAATGCAAACGCCACCAAGTATCAAAAAAGCAATTCGCATACGGTTCACTTCGGGATAAGCCTGGTTTATATCATCTCCGTCCATCTTCTTGGTAGCCCACAAGAACCCAACAGTGCCCACGATAGCCCCAAGCTTACCCACGGCACCGGATATTCCATGACAAGTAGACCTAAACCTAGCCGGGAACAGCTCCGCGGGAATAATAAAAGTGGTAGTGTTGGGGCCAAAGTTGCAAAAGAAGAAAACCAAACCGTAGAGAACCATAAAGCCTTTCTTATTCTGCTCATGCTTTGACCAATACCAACTGTACGGAATACCCGCGACTAAATAAAGAACGGCCATGAAGAAAAACCCCATCATCTGGATTTTGACACGACCTATCTTGTCGATGAAGTAAACTGTGAACCAGTAACCGGGAATGGTTGAACAAGCCGCAATGATGGCTCCTAATTCCGCCACTTCGAAGGCTGCGTCATAGACGTTCTCTGCGGCAGAGGAAGAAGGTGTATCGGAATAGTGACTGAAGATTTGAGAGAGGAGGAGGTTGCTTGTGTAAAAGACGACATCTACTAGGAACCAATTAACGGAGGCTGCAAATAGGTCCCGGCCGTGGAGGCTGAGGAAGCGACGAGAAAAGAGTTTGTATGAAGCCGGCGGCGGTAGATATGGTGTCTCCGTTGTGGTTTCGTCTGAGATATGAGATATCGACATGACTCTTTGCATGTCTTTTGCTGCTTGGACGATATTGTTTTCCACAAGTGCTGTATATCTGCATGCATGAGTACTCATTTTAATTAAACGAAAATTTTACGATATCGATTTAATTGACTCCTTAAGCTAGGAAAGAGTACGTGTGAGGATAATTTAATTAACTCGCTTCATTAGCTGGAGCTGATACGGTGATTACCTGAGGTAGATATAATAATATAGATGACCGAATAAAAAATTTGTATTAGTTAAAAATAAAATAAATGAATGATTGGTGGAAAAACTTGGAATGGCTAATGTTGAATAATGAATGCGCAAGGACAGGAGGCGTATAAAGGTATATACCATAGTGTTATGCTATCTAGCAATATCCCTCCAAAAGTCAATGACTTCTTTGAAAAATAAACTAGTACTAATTTGTAACCCTCAAATAAGTGATACAAACCTAGCTAGATAGCTATTTAATTATACAATCAAAGTAATAATTAATATGTTTTAAGGAATCTAATATTAAATACAAGTATGTGTGTGATCAGAACCATTATATGAAAAGAATATTCGTTTTAATTACGTCAAATTACTTACTAGTTAGTAGATGTTAATCTTGTTCTTCTTGGTTGAAATAACATAACATGTATATAGTATACAACTAGAGAAGAGCATACTCAAACTATTAACAAAGAAATAATGATATTCGTTCTCTAAGTCAAATGTATGGGTGACAAATGCGTTCCTTCAGTCATCAAAACATCAAGACAACTGTGTTTTGTAATAATTATACTAATGTAATTTTATTCAATACAACGATCAAATCTAGTAGCTTTTAGCAAATAAAAATATATAGTGCGAGAAGAACGTCCTGCATTACGTCCTTACTGATTTGTGATTGGCAAAATTATGGAGTAAACAATAATGATACTAATTAATTATCACGAAAGAAAAAAGAAGATGGACGGACCTTGCGGTTTCAGGCATCAACATGCGCCAATAAAACGTCAATGCAGCGGGAAGAGCACCGATCATAAGTATAAGTCTCCACGCCACGTCAGCTTCGGCCGGAGCCGTCGCATCCATCTCAAACCCACCACCTCCGCCGTTCTTAAACGCCACGCAAACAGCCATGGTCACGGCAGAGCTGACCAAAATCCCCAGCCCTTGCATCGAGAACACGGCAGCTATAAACGCGCCACGAGTTCTCTTATTCGAAAACTCCGACATGATGGTAGCGGAAAGCGGGTAATCACCACCGATACCCAAACCAAGAATAAACCGGAAAAAACCGAGGCTAACCATAACACAAGACCGACGAGTCGTGCACACGGAGAAGCCACAGCCGAAGGAGCTAAGGATCATGATGACTAAACAGAGTCCGTAGACTCGGCGACGACCGACCCGGTCACCAAGGTAACCGAAGATGATTTGACCTGTGGCTGTGCCTAGTAGAGCGATGGCGTAAGAAGTCGAAAGAACGGCTGTGTTGATTGAGTCGCCGTTGTAGTAAACATGGCTAATCATTTTCATGACCGGTGCGATGCAGAAAAGATCGTATGCGTCGGTGAAGAGACCCATTCCTGCGACTATGATCGCTTTGAAATGGTACCACTGTATTCGAGCTGCATCGAGCGACGACAATATCTTTATTGCCATCGTTGCTTTCTTCTTCTCCACTCTCTGTGATTCTGAATCCAGAGCTTTACTCCTTTCTTTTCTTTTCTTTCTTTTGGTTTTGTATATCGAGATTTGGAGTTCATGGAAGACCAGAGTGAAACATAACAATGATTCTTATAACGATTTAACAAGTGTGTTTTTTCATTAGTTTATTTCTATGAGCATGGAATATGCTTAAGATTTGACTCCGAGGAAGACTTGGTCAGTTTTTTACAATGCGATCCTTTTCTATTTATGTTGTCACGATGGGTACACAACATCATACTGTTTGAAAATTTTCAAGCAATTAGAATTAGTAACCAAGTCAAACCTGATTATACATATTACTACTCGGGTTGATACGGTTGGTTTTGGCTTAATTCACTTATCGAGAAGAGATGTAAGTAACAAAATTACTGCTTCGGTGAGTTTAAGACACAATCTTAAAAGATGATCAGTTGATGAGCAAGCAAAAATCGATGGTGTCATGTCCTAAAAGATAACCTTAGGGTGAATGATCTGTCCTTACATGCGGTTTGATTGGCCTACCTTCTGTATCCATTAACATAAAGATTTACAGAGACCTCGTACTTTTAGGAACCTCCGGTTTAGTTAGGAGTTTTTGTGTCTGATGATGACAGCCTCGAAGATACCATCTGATCGGAAATTAGGAGAGAATAGCCGCGGATCAACTGGTCCTGGGAGGCTAAAGCACAGCTTGAACGGTCCAGGGGGACTCAGCTTCCGGATATTCATCTCGAAAACCCGAGAATGCCTCTTGATCGTTTTCTCGCCTGTCGTAGTAGATCCCTCAATTATCACCTTACCATCTGATTCAATCTCACAGCTGAATTCACCTGCACACAAAATGACCAACCCAATTCATGCATGTGTTCATGACTTAGACCCGATGAGACCTATGGAAATAGTTAAATGGGGCAACAAAGCATGACTATACCGTAATCTTTGCGGACACCAGGCAAAGCAACTTGAAAGAAGTAAGCAACTTTATTGACACCAATGTCAACAACACCAACAGATGGTCCTAGCTTTTGTTTACTGGCTGTTCCGGTAGTGACAATCGATGCTTCTGCATCACGTTCCTTCATGACAGGAGGAGCAGGTAAAACTGCCTGACTGGTGGGTTTATCTGTTTGATCTCTTTCCATAAGAGCTTCGCCATTCTTGTTTGTTACCTTTTTTGGTGAGTTCTTGAACCGTTTTCTCTGGTATGTCTCCTTAAATCTTTCAGGGGTTTTACTCACTCCAGAAACAGCAAGACCAACAACTGCTTCTTCTTCCTCTTTCTTTCGCTTGCATGTTTCTCGAAGCTCTACAAATGAGTAGAAGTCTTGGTCAGAGACAATTCCATTGGATACTGTTCCTTCGTTTCTTGAGAAATCCTGCACCACTCCCTGGCTTTCTGGTATGTCCACCGAAAGTCCAACTGGTTTATTGATCAGGCAACTAACAACTGCTTCTTCCTCTTTCTTCCGCTCGCACGTTTCCCGAGGCTCTCCAGATGAATTGTAGTCTTCACTACTGAGAAGTCCATTAGATGTCGCTTCCCCATTTCTTGAACAGTCCTGCTCCATTTCCAGGCTCTCATCCAGTAGCACACGCCGAGGAGATAAAGACATGACTCTATCGATTTTCAGGTCGTTCAAATGCGACAAGGATCTGAATCTTTGAAGTGTTTCCTTGCTTATGAAGTCCACTGCAGGGTCATCGATAACAACAATCCCTTTCACAATCTCGTGGCTCTGGGAATACCTTTTCTGCTGGTGAAGATTCATGGGGAAAAAAGATGTGAACTGAGGAAACTTTCCAATGGGTTCCATAGGTAGATATCCCTTGAGATACATATAGATCATGTCCGGATGGAGAAGGAGGCTGGACTTGGCGTTTCTCAGTACGTTATAGTAGAGGTTCTGTAGCTGCGCGACAGTGAGAGAGGAAGATCCAACGTGCATCAAAGTGTAAGGTGGTAAACCTTTAGCTAATCTCTGAGAAGCTGAACATCTCGGGTTATCAGAATACACATCAGGACCCAGATAATTGCTCATGATGAAGTTAACCAAGAAGTACTGATCTTCCGATAATCCATCGCTACACAGACTCATGTCTTCGGTTCCAGCAAATGGGGTTAGATATCAATGAACCTGCATTACAGATGAAAGTGGCAGCAGTGTCACATATATGGAAGCAACAAGGACATTCCCAAAATGTAGTCACATGAAATAAATTGAGTGTCTCTCAAGATTCAGTCATATATAGCTTATATAAATTTCCAACTTTTTAAGTTAAAATCTTTTGAACAGTGACTACCATATTTTGTCTAATCATTACTAGGGAGTAAACATAATTCAAATCCTAATAAAATTTTCACTTATTTAACAGAAAAATCTAACTAAGAAGGACACTGAATCTCAAAGAAATTGTGAGAAAGCTAATCTGATGACTTTTTAGAAGCTCTCCTACATAATCAACAATTTGCCAAAAAAAATAAAAAATAAATAAATAAATCCAATTTTTACCCAGTGAGGCCATAAAAGCAGAAAGCAGAAACCCATTCAAGTAGCTAGTTCAAAGCAAAAACAAAATTTTCATTAAAATGTCAAAGGTCCATTACGCTTGAAGAAGACAGTGTTGGTACTCTTCTATCGCAAGAATCGAACCCACATTGTTCACAAATACACACAACACAGAAGATCAAAAAGGGTTTCTGCAATTTTCAAACTCCTACTTAAAAGACAATCGATTTGTGAAAATCAAGCCAACATTGCAATCGGCATGTCACTGAGAAAACGAGAAGAAACCCGGAACTAAACATCAGAGGGAAACGATCAAAAATGTGAGCTTTCTCTCGGTCCCTTTGATTTTGTCGCGATGCTTGCTTCTAAGCTTGGGGGAGGAGGAAGAAGAAGAAGAGAGATTTTTTTTTTTGGTTTTTTGTGTGCTGCTGACTGCTGCATATCAATTTTTGGGTGGGGGAAAAATGCAAAGGGGATGGGGTCCTTCTCCTCGTTACACGTGGCTACCACGTGGGTCCCGCTAATAACCGCATTTGGAGGCATCACTTGTCCACCTCGCTCACCACGTGCCGTCTCGTTCCTTTTGGGCTTTTATTCAGCCCCCCCCCCCCCGAAAGGCCCATTAGTCATTACCTCGATATATGTACTATCATTAAATATTTTCCATAATGGTATTATCTAAACCAAATCATATGGATCCATGGATTTGTTGAGTACCTCAATAACCTCAAATGATAAAGTAGGATTTTATTATCAGATTAATTTATCAGTCTAAAACTCTGTACAGACATGGACAAGAGAAGAATCCTTGAGCTAAAAATATATGTACAGACAAGAAGCTACGCTAACACAATAATCAATTCATTTCTTTACTTACAATGCAGAGGACTCGACTTTAAAGGGACATAAGAATCTACCTTATAATCTTTACTAACACCCCTATGCCTTAAGAGAGTGTTTAGTAACATGACTACTTTAACTACCAAAAGAATCAGATTTTGATTCCACCATTCTATATGCGTCTGTATCTGTTATGCACTTTCTTTATACACCAAACTTACTCCTACCAGTTTACCGTGAAAACCCTTGTTTCACATTGTTTATGGCAGCAAGCTTTTCGTGGCTATATACACATGATGATGAGAGGTTTACTAAAACAGAAGCACAACCCCTGAAACTTCTTCCATGGTTCTTTGTCCTCCATCCGCTTTCCCAAGAACAATCCTTTCTTTACTTCTTCAGTGAGCAAGAACTACTTATTACCTGTAACAGCGGTAAAGTGGTGAGTCTGAAAATTATTTGCAAGTACTGAAACTAAAAAAGTCACCTAATGTACCAAACCTTACCTCTAGAATGCAAAAATAAATAATTTGCTAAGCTTAAACAGGTAAGCCTGCCAATACTCAGAGTAGCTTTTACGTTGTTGTCCTTATTTGTTTTCCCTTTTCTGAAGTCTTCAAGGGTTACTTAACTGAAACCCAACAAATAACATCAATGTACTGTATGTAAGTGAGTATCATCTCCTATCCAATTTCTACCCAAAAAAGTCCAAAATGGCTTACGTTGATCGATTCTTCACCCTGTTGTTTGATCAGAACCGCTACTATGCATATACTGTGGAGTCTGGACGATGATACGTTGCTGCGTTGGAGCTGAAGCTGAAGGATATGGAGATTGAATAGCAGACATAGGTGAAGTGCCACTAAGCTGCGGAACATGACTTCCTGGATGTGAATAACCCTGAACTGCTGCATAACCGTGGCCACCGGGAATAGTCTGGCTCAATTGCCCGTATTGATACCCTGGTGAGTTAACTCCACCAGGTAGTCCATAAACCTGAAGGTACTGTTGACCCATGTAAGGACCATAAAATCCCTACAACACCATGAGGAGACATGATTTTATAACTAAAATCATAACAGTTTAAAATACAAAAAGAAAGTAAGGACAGCAGCATATTCAGACGCCTACCTGAGCCTGTGAGTACATGTAGTCAGGTCCATATGGTGCAACCCTGAAAGAACACAAAAAAAGAGCAACTAATATTAGATACAGATGAGTATGGTATTTTCCTAGACACTCTTTAAGAGAATACATATAAGAGGAGTAGCAATTATACATCAATGGCTAAAGAACATTATACTATGAAGGGGAAGGTGCTAAGCTAAGGGAAAAAAACCTAAAGGTCTACTCCAAAATGTCCATTCCGGAAAATTAGATCATTTAAGACCTATCAAACTCCAAAAACATTTCATGACCTTGCCTGTTCAAAATAAATTGAGTTCAGCCACATATCCTCTGCGATTATATTTTGGGTTCCTGCAAGTTACCAATCACAACATGTCACATCATAGTGCTACACACAAGACCCTAAGTGGCAGAAGATAACTATCATTAACCCCTAGCTCGACAGAATATCTAAGTGACTGGGCATGCTGTGATTGGTAAATGCCACTTATTCAGAGTGATTGAACAAATGTTCAACCTTTGTGAGATAGACTAGCAAGTTGAATTTAGAACTGATACGCTTGTCACAGTATGTATGTTATAGCAGATTTAACGCAATTTTGTGAGCTTCAAATTGCGCAACTCACCCATAAGGGTACACCAATCCTTGTTGGTAGTTATAAGCAGGTGGTTGCTGATACGGATGGCTTCCAAAAAGTGAACCGCGAGGACTCTGCACACTTCCAACATATGGGGAAGCAGGTCTTATCCGCCCTAACCAAAAAAGGTAAACAATGCAATAATTAAAGGTTTACACCGTCACAATCCATCGAAAATTGAAATTATAAAGGTTTCTGTAAGTAATGAGAAGAAAATAAATAGATGAATACTGAAGCGAGACTGACCAGGAAAATTGGGTATCATGGCATATTGCATAGGGGGCCGAGGTCTCCCGATAGAAGCGAGATTGCAATTGGCGCGTCTGCCATCTATAATAGGTGTTGGGTCGACACAGGCTCTCCTAGCAGCCTCTGGATCTCTAAAAGTCACCTAAATCCTCCATAAAAATCATAAACATAGCAATGAGTCACTATACAATCATGAACATAAACAAACAGAAATGTTAGTCTAGAAAGGGAGTCTCTGGATCTCGAATTCAACTTCTTTTTGTTTATTCAAAGAAGTAGTAATCCTAAAAAGCCAAGCAGATCATTTACCAATTACCAAAAGTGTCACTATAGTTATAACTTTCAAGCACATTAGGTACCTAATAACCTCTAAGCATACAATGGAAGCAGATGATGTTGTTCATTACAAGCAGCCAGAATAAAACAACTTGAGATACGAGAAACATAAAAGCATGAAGAAAAATCAACAAAAGAAAAATTAGGATACTCACAAAGCCATAACCTTTGGATCGACCAGTGTTCTTGTCAGTAATAACGACAGCCTCAAGGATATCACCGTATGGTTCGAAATGGCGACGAAGAGTCTCGCTTTGAGTCTCCCACGCAAGGCCACCAACAAAGACTTTAGTAAAGGTTGTATCACCAAAAGGAGAGCTCAAGTAATGAAACCCAGAGCCAGGAGGAATCGAATGATACGCCATGATTGATTAGAACCAAAAGACAGAAACTTTTTACAGTAGAAATCAAGTAAGGAAAAAAGACCGAATCTAAAACTAGACCCAGTAAACCCTAGACAAAGTTTTGAGTGGTGGTTAAACCTAAAGATGAAGAAAACAGAACAAATCGAATTTGGAAAGAGGAGATTCTAGGGTTTACCAGGGTATGCGAAGAGAAGAGGAAGAGAGAGGAAGAGAGAGAGATCGGACCTAACGATACCTAATAAAGGATCATACTTGACAAGTAATGATCATGACAGAGCAAAATAAAATAAAGAGATAAAATTTCCCGGGAAAAAAAAACAGAACAATAACCAAAACAAAAAAGTTGGGGGAAAAGGGTTTTAAAAACTTTGAAAGATGAGCCACGGGAAGAAGAGAAGAGTCTGTGCCGCCGGTAGGTACAACGACGGGCGAGTTTGTCAAATGGTAAATTAAAACAACGGAAACGAGAAGGACGAATCGCTGACGAATTCGAATCAAGCCATTGGGGAAAGAGTGAAAAAAGAGAAGAGAGGGAAGAATTAGAGTGAATTTAGGGATTTAGATAGAAAGGAAGAGTATAAATTTTGACATTGATGATGATGAAGAAGTTGGTGATGACGAAGACGATGATGCGTGATTATTGTGATTCATGAATTGTTCGAGAGAGAGAGAGAGAGAGAGAGAAAGTGAACAGAGTTGTTCTTCGCCCCCTCATACTAATGGGTCCCGCTCAAAATCGTATTATTAATACTAATTTCATTTAATTTTAAGAATTGTATAATCTCGTTTGCTTCTTCTAATTACTCCTCCCAAAAGATAATGCGATGTTGTGTATACTTTAGAATTCTTCATATTTTGGATAGAAAAAGTCAAATGGATAAGCGTTAAGAGACGGACCATACTTAAAAGAAAATATCATATAGAATCATAAAAGTTGAGAGACATCGGCAACAGTTGTTTTGTCTCTCTAACGAGAGTATGAGACTATGAAAAACTGAAGATGATACAATAATATTAGATGAACAAACATCAAAAAGCTAATATAGTAACAAGACAGATATGTGAGGAACAAACATCAGTCTGTAATTAACTATGCTTCATTCTTTAACGATCACGATCTCCATCTTTGATTACAAGATTAGATGGGAGAATCCGGGGAAAAATCAACGCGGCCACGAGACACAAAACTACCAAAACCACCACTGACCAGCTTGAGTAAGGGATGCCTAAGAGTTGTTCTTCACAAACTGTAACCAACGAAGAGAGTTTACAGACTTTAAAAGATGCACTTTCATTCACTACAACTTGTATGTTGTGAAAAGAATAAACATTGATGATAGCAAGTGGATAAAAGAGAAGCTTGCCTATGTTGTAAATGATGAAGGACCTTTCTTTGATTTTTGGTATAGCCACGACTCCCTCAGGTTCAACCGTCACCAAAACATACAATCCGTCCTAAATCAGAAACAGAAAAAAATTGACTCATGGACTTTATCTCATGATTGTTTCCAAGTCGTAAAAACTGATTGAAGATGATGAGCCAATACCTTGTTCTTAGCTTCTTCAAGAGTTTCGGTTTTAAACATCAATTTCTCAGTGTTGAGTAATCTCCTCATCTGGTTCAGCTTCAAACCCACCACACCGTTCTTCAGTAGTTGTAGAGTAAATAAAGCCGGTATCTGTGATCACCAAAACAAAAGATGAGATTTTTCAACAAGGACAAGAAAACTTGGAAACATAAAGCAAGAACAAGATAACAAAATCTTGACATACAGAAGCTGGGTATGATATCTTCACTTCATACCAAGAATTTGACTTAAGCCCTTGTAATTTGTAAACTCGAGAACCAGATTGCAATGGCAATGTCTCCCTCCAAAGTTCCTTCCCAGCATATAAAGTGTTCCCATCAAACCTAAGATATATACATTACGTAATCACATCATTTCTATTGTACAAATAAAGAATCCAAAAATTGAACATTTATAAATACACACACACTTACAGTCTCTCATGGCTGTAACAAGGCACGATATTTATGAAGACGATTAGACAGATAAGCAAACAACATTCTCTATCACGTAACTCGAGCATCCTACAAGTCCTGAGTATAGGGATGTTGCCGTGGGTATTCACTCTAAGAAGAAGAAATTGTCTCTCTATTCATATAGATCTGAGGGAAGTGAATACAAAATAACAAACCAACGCAAAAATGCATAACTAACACAAACACATACCAAGGCAATACACGTCGTTCTGCTATAATAAGGATCACGTTCTGCTATGATCTCTCACCAAAACGAAACAGACTTAACGAATCTGATTCCAGTAAAAAAAGCTGTCCATGTTTCTTCTAGCTGTGTCAACAAAAGAAGAAGAATTTTATAAGTGAAACAAACTGCATAAACCAAAGATCAGCAGCATTGTAAACCCTATTCTCAAGACCTCAACATTGTAAATCAATAGCAGCAGTGCTAAGCAAAACGAAATCAAATGTGTCCAAGCTTGTCGGTTAAGTCTCACAGTGAACCTAATTACCAAGAAACAAGTCTGAATCTGACGCTTTAGTACCATTACGAAACTCCATTACTTGTTCTTCTACCGTACTAATAGCTACTCCTAGTCTTCTCCCAACTCTGCAAATCTAGCTAATTTCCCTAAAAGCTAAGAGTTACAGTAACCAAAAAAGCTCAGAGATTTGTATAAGCTTTCACAATTATAACAACAACGAAAAGCTTGAATCCAACAACAAAATGCAAGAGTGAAAGAGCTTGAATCCAGAATCGAATTCTCATAATCCAAAATGCAACAACGAAAGAGCTTGAATCAAAAGTCGAATTTTAGAAGAAGACTAACCAAAATTCGTAAGCCCACTTCGAGATAGACAATATAAAGCTCAATTCGTGGCCAGCAATGGCGGACAAAGAAGACTCATATGCAAACAACAGAAATTGATGAGTTTGTGTTTGTCTTCGGGATCGACACAATGGAAGACGAAGCAGCAATAGCGAACAATGGCCGACGAAGCAGCAATAGCGAACAATGGCCGACGAAGCGGCAATGGGTTTCAATGGCAGCAGTAGAATCGATGTCGGAGTCGAGGGGAAGAAGAAGATACGTAGCACGTAAGCACCTCGCCGGAGACAATAGAGTCTCGGTGATCCTTGGATCGACGGCCAGAAAAGGAACACGATTCCGGCGACTTCGGAGCTTGATTTGAACCCACTCGATCGATAAAATGCGATGCTGCAAGAGATTTGGGCCTTCTATATTTAATGGAGCTATAAATAACTTAATTGGACTACATTAAGGCCCACTTATAAGCTTGTAGAGACAAAACGCAAGTAAAGTATCAACGGATCCTGATCGTACACGTCAAAGTGACTTTAGCTAAATCAGCAATGAAAAGACGGTTTTAGACATCCGTTCATAACTCAACTAAACTCATGTAACTGTTGGTAATGGTACGTGAGGTTTCATAAATTTAACTAAACTCATTACTTCTTTATTAAATACAGGCTATACATCAAACTCAATTTTAAGTTAACGATAAAAAGGTAGCGTCAAATACAAAGGAAATTAAGAACACAAGAGTGACTGAAGTTATAATCCTTGTGTCTTAAATAAACCAAGCAACACAAACCAGAAACGTGTATCGATCCTACTAGAAAGAAGATTATAAATAAATAATTAGAAAGCATAACAGCTTCGATTTATATTCATAAGTTATAGCCACTCACAGCTGCTAAACCAGATCAAATGAATATTCTCTGTTGTGTTGTTCCCGTTAGCACAAAAGCTCCTGCTCTTATTATGCTCTTATTAAAAACACAAACCAGACACAAGAATTGTAACAAAATCAAACACAAAACAGTTTCATCATCACTACAAATCTGAAAATACATGATACATTTTTCACTACCTTAACTTAAACAAAACATGCTTAACTAAACAAGCATGATTAGAATATGAAACAAGAACTCCCAAGACATTATTAGAATCTGCAAAAACAAGCTGCAAAAAAATCAACAGACCAAGTGACCAACACCAATTGAGATCACATCACATGCGTAACAAATTAAAGCTGCAAACAAGTGTTGTAGCTGCAAATTAAACCCTTATTCTATATTAATCAAAAAGTAACCGAGTAAAACAAGAGATCAGCATAGTACAAAGCCAAAGAAATCAAAGTAGAGAAGCAGTCACAAAGTGAAAGAGACCCTAGACCCTAGAGAAGCAATCAACAAGAAAAGGGTTTCAAACAAGAACCATTAGCAAAGAATTTCAAAGGCATAACTTCTGCCACAACAACCTATATATATTCAAAAGGCATGAACTCGCCCGTTTTAAACTTTTTTTTTTTTTACTGAAAAAGAAAACAGGTCCGAAATCCCTATATTAATAAATATGGGTTTCGGGTACCCGTCGAGAAACCCAACTTTTAACATCCCTACGTCAAAAACCTTACGAGAGGATCAGGTTACAAACCGGTCTTGCCACGTGACCACGTCGTTGATATCTACGTGGCGAGTTGTGAGAATAGTGTTTTGTCCTGTCTTGGTTTTGGCCTTGGGTGTGTGTAGTAGGG
Organism: Capsella rubella; assembly: GCF_000375325.1. Taxonomy (NCBI): domain Eukaryota; kingdom Viridiplantae; phylum Streptophyta; class Magnoliopsida; order Brassicales; family Brassicaceae; genus Capsella; species Capsella rubella. The sequence continues at coordinate 7,269,295 of NW_006238923.1, forward strand.
ACCTCCTTGAATATGGGCCCAAAAGGCTTCGGACACACACTAACTCAGAAAGTCCAAAAGGGGTCAGGTATACATGTAGGCTCCATTTCTAAACCAAATTGGCAATTTGCCCATGTTGGTGTTGCTTCCCTCCCCTACTTAAATAGTTCTATTTCATATTTTTCTCTCTCTATTCAGTTCAATAATGAAGTAAATCATCTTTATATGATTCACTATTATCTTACCTCAATCAATTCTCTCCTTTACTTTTCACAAAACATCACTTGGGTGCATTGCACAAATATAAACTATGAAGGTCAAAATGTGACTAGAGAAAGAAACAAATGAAAGAGGCATTTAAGTTTTGAAAAGACACTTGGTTTTGTTTTCTTTCTCTGTGCTTTATACGAAAATATATAATTTTAAAAATTGGTGGATGGGGGGTGGTGGTGGTGGTAGATCACAAGTCGCCAAAATAAAGATGTGAGAATGGGATTGGCCATTATCAGAGAAAGTTGACGCGTAATTTTCTGATTGATCACGACTGCTTTTTTTAATTTGTTTATTTTTAAAGAAAGTTCATAAGTGTAGAGAGAGTCTGGAGACCACTAATTATCATCTGATTTTTACTAGCTTCTTGTTAACTTGTGACCATTGATCATTACGTTGGTAAAAGAATATTATTATTATACAAAAATTAATTTTATAGTAACATCATAGGTATATTTGGGAAACCAAGTAAGTTCTCCAGATTGATAGGAGCAATAAAATACATATTTCATCTTATTTTAGTTTTCTATGGAGAATAAAAATATCAAGTCAAAGTCCTAATAGTTAAATAATCTTTTATATAATATATGTATGTACCTTCTTCATATAATTACATATAAAGAAAACAGAAGTGATTACCACAATAACAACGTAACTATGAACAAGGATAGGACCATGTAAAAATATTGATCCTAGATTTGTGAAATATATTGAAAGAGTTCTAGGCTTCTAGCTTAGTTTAATATAGTATTGTATATAATTACGTGTGTTTTACGAGGTTTAAATTTAGACAGGATCTCACTGACGGTATTAATCTCCAAATAACTAAACTACATGTCATGGTCTCCTAAATCTAACTTTAGATATTTATCGTTCGAGTAAATTCATATCATACAATATGCAGAAATAGTAATTCTTTCAGATGTCATGTCAAAATTTTAGAGATATACTTATAAAACTGAAGTACAAAATATGTTGTAATTGAAAAAAAATAAAATAAATAATTAAAAGAAGGGGTTATTCCATCCATCCATTTCATGAATGACGGATTTTTTTTGATTTTTTTTTTGGTTTGCCATATTTGTATTTTGTGCCAAATATGTTTTATTACACCAATTAACTTAATTAATAATTGTAGACCTCATCATATGTATTTCTTCTTGTACAAAGCAAAGAAGCGGACATGTTAGATTCCGTGCGACAAACCAAAAAAGTATGATTTGATTGACAATTTGATATAAAGAGCTCGATTAGACTTGTTTGATTGTTTTTTTTTCATGTGAAGGATTTTATACATCCATAATAAACTATATCAATAAATAATATATTTGTAAAGTATTAATACTAGTGACCTTGATCCTGATAAGTAAGCCAAAAATATATCTAGCTAGTACATACCGATAAAACTGGCTACAATATATACCTGCTCTTTTATTTGGTCCCAAAAGAATAGTACTAAATTCTGAGTTTCTAACACACTTTAGAGTTTAAACAGTTATCATAACAACAAAATTAATATTTCAAGAAACAATTAGCTATTTGTATGCGTACATAGAACTCGGTTGGTTATATATTTTCTTTAAAAATAGAACTTTTCTTCAAAATACACAGTACGTTTAGAATAAAAACTGATTCATAACTTTTTATATGCGTAAAGTGTAAACTATAGAATGATGCTAGCCTTACTATCTCACATATATATGGAGCGTGGTGCTTTTGATTGATAGAAGAAAAGCTAAAAAGAAAAGAATTAAGCGTACTGATGAATTACTGATTAATGGGTGTCACGTAAATCTTAGGGAACCATCACAATTTATTGCCCGTATTATTGTTGTTTTAATGATTCAGGACAGAACTATATAGTTGGATTATTTCTCTAACAAACAGCGTCCTTAATTATGAGTATTTTAGTTGCTGTCCGCTGACCAACAAAAATATTGAAATTTTGATCAGTGTGTGCTTGTCGGAATAATTATAACTGATGTATTCCATGTTTGGTGACAATATAATAAACTCTTACGACCGGAGATAAAGAACTTAACTTAAATCATCTCTTGACACATGCCCGGTGAGTTATAGTAGGTTTTAACATTAAATTCCACGTGAATCTTTAACTGGACATATCGATTTTATTAACACATACAAGCTTATATAATCTTCAATTATAAAGAAATGGGTTCATCGGTCTTAGACGACTAGTAGTAGTGTCTAGCTAAGAAAACTTAGGACAGTCGCATATTTACAGACTTGCATGAGGATGCGCTTAATTTGGCGTGTATATAGCTCTCGCGAGGGATTAAACTAGCTATATATCACAGTACTACTGAACTCTTCCCGCTTGATATTCTAAGTTTCTCGAATGATTGCACATATTATTCCATTTTCAATGTACGTATATGAGATAATAAAAATATAAATTATTGGACTAGTTAATATTTTTGAAATACGCAAACAAAAGTTCACTTCACGTCTTCACGTACGTGTTTTTTTTTGCTTTTGATAAATTGAAGAAATAGGGGGCAAAAGAAGCGAAAGCAAGTTAGATAGATTGGGGAGGAGGAGTAGTGTGATTGGATAAGGTAAACTGACCAAGTACCGATGATTCCGACCGCCTCCACGTGGTCACGCAGCTTGCCTTTCACTTTCATGCTCTGACCTTTTGACCGCACGTGACTTTTGTCTGTGCACGTGCGAACCAAGCTAACGTGTGCGGTTCAAGTACATTGCACCGAGCCCCTGACTCGCCAGGGTTGCGCCGATTAAAACGACGGGTCCCGCATGCCATGAGGGATCGATGAACGGTTTGATCCGATCCTTTTTTACTACTACTACTACTTTCACTTACTGAGGTTCGGTCCCACCATGGTTCAGGCCACATGCCTCCACGTTGAAGGACCTCATGTGTTACTACTATATGGGTGCAGTTCACAAAAAGTATGACAACCAGTCACGGTTCCGATATGAGGTCATGCATTTATTTATGGGTCGGATTGAGTTAAACCACTTCAATAAATCACTATATCCAATTATATTTGGTTTGATGGGTTGATGCAATTGGCAAGTGTTTAATTTAGTGTTTATCCTTTTTTTTTTTTACGTATATTAAAAGTGTGAAAACCTGATATACATTTTTAGAGGAGTACTTATCAATTTTTATTTTTTTTCAAAATACTAATAGCCCTAGCTATCATCTAATTTGACATTGTGATATTTAGTATTAACTAGTCTTTCACATTAATTGAACATTACAACTTTCTCCAAATGTATCATTAAAAAGGGTCCACTTCTTTGTCTTACGATATTTGAGGGAATGAATATAGATCTCATTCTGATAAGGGGCCATTATCTAGATTTGATTGTTCTTTGCTATGCGGCTTATGCTCTCTCCCATGACAATTAAAGTGGATATACACAAATATCAGATGTAAACTTTAGTAAGAACATCGATTCTTTGATATCTAATTAATTAACTCGGGTTTAACAAGCTAATGTATAAGTAATGGTAATAAACAAACACACATATAGATATAATGGGATGGATTATGAAATAAATTATATAATCAATCAATAAAGCGAGGTTAATCAATTATTGTTCTGCAACGCTTAAAAGTGAGTACTAATTCTCTTTATTTTTTTTTGTTAAGTAAAGCTTGTTCCTATCCGTTTGTTGGGTTCTTCTTAATTGTTGTATATATATTTTGCAAACCATATATGTACTAATTATGTTTTGTTATTTCTCTTAAATTAAGGTTTAATATATATTTTTTCCAAGTAAGAGAAGACAAAACAGTATATATTTTTCGGTTTAAAGTTACTAAGAAGAAGATAAATAAATTAGTAACATGATCAAGTGATATTTTAGTAGATAATTTCTTTGTTTTAGACATATAAAATAACATCCACGCGCCTTAAAGGGAATGTGGGATTCGTTTATAAATTATAGTGTGTCTTTGTACCCAACTTATCCTTGACATTTTGTGTTGATTACTTGTTTTTTCTTTTCAAATAATGCATTTTCATTATCTCTTGATTCTCTTCTATATAATTTCACAAAACTAAAGCTGACCAACTTCTCTTCTCTTCTGTTAATCTTATCTTAGGCTTACAATAATACAACTTATTATAAAATCACATATTCTTTTAAAAAAAAGTATTCATTCTTATAATATATCCGGTTGGAACCGAAGTTGAAACTGCGACGAACCCGTTGTTTTCTTTGGGATCTTATGTAAGGATAACCACTTATACACATATTATTTTTGTCGGCTTGTGTGTGCATATGTATTAATTCTACTTAAAAAAAAGAACAGGAGTATTATTCATAATAGTAGTAATAATTAAAATAAAAATGATATAATAAAGAGGACTGTTTCTCCGCTAAATTCTCGGTGTATGTCTTTGCTTTTACTTTCCTCGTTCAAGGAGAGGACCAAAAATTTATTGCAGAAGAGTCGCACATGAATCTCACTCAAGCTTCTCTCTCTCTCTCTCCTTTTTCCTCCAGACCACCTCAGAATCATCAGCTATAATACGACTCGTATGCAAGAAGACACTGCTTCTTCCTCTTGCCCTAAATTAAGCCACACCTAACTAGGGTTTCTTTCCCTTCCTGTTACCTCTTTTACACAGAGTAGTACTGAGAAAGATCATTTTAACATTTAAGTCACTTGTTGTTTTTTCTTTAATCTTTTGCTTTGGTCTTTTAGTTTAGTTCTGTTCTTCTTGGTCTGTTTCTATATTTTGTCGGCTTGTGTAACCGATCACACCTTAATGCTTTAGCTATAATTGGTTCCTCAAAATCCTGAGTTTTGACTTCTCGATCTGAGTTTTTCTTCTTTTTCTTTTTTTTTTCTCTCTTCACCTCCCAAATATATGAAGCAAGAAAGATCAAGAATCAAGAAATTGATTTGAGCTGGCGAATAAGCAGTGGTGGGAGAGAGATTTAGTAGATGCGGCGGCGATGGAAGGCGGTTACGAGCAAGGCGGTGGAGCTTCTAGATACTTCCATAACCTCTTCAGACCTGAGATTCACCACCAACAGCTTCAAACGCACGGTGGAATCAATCTTATTGACCAGCATCACCACCATCAGCATCAGCAACAACATCAGCATCAACAACAACAAGAGCAACCGTCCGATGATTCCAGAGAATCTGAACACTCAAACAAGGATCATCATCAACAGGGTCGACCCGATTCGGACCCGAATACATCAAGCTCAACACCAGGGAAACGTCCACGTGGACGTCCACCGGGATCTAAGAACAAAGCAAAGCCACCGATCATTGTAACGCGCGACAGCCCCAACTCGCTTAGATCTCACGTCCTTGAAGTATCCCCCGGAGCTGACATAGTTGAGAGTGTTTCCACTTACGCTAGGCGGAGAGGGAGAGGCGTCTCCGTTTTAGGAGGGAACGGCACCGTTTCTAACGTCACTCTCCGTCAGCCAGTCACTCCTGGAAATGGTGGTGGTGTTCCCGGAGGAGGAGGAGGAGGAGGAGTTGTGACTCTACATGGAAGGTTTGAGATTCTTTCACTAACGGGAACTGTTTTGCCACCTCCTGCACCGCCTGGTGCTGGTGGTTTGTCAATATTTCTAGCCGGTGGGCAAGGTCAGGTGGTCGGAGGAAGCGTGGTGGCTCCCCTTATTGCATCAGCTCCAGTGATACTAATGGCTGCTTCGTTCTCAAATGCGGTTTTCGAGAGACTACCAATTGAAGAGGAGGAAGAAGAAGGGGGCGGTGGTGGCGGAGGAGGAGGAGGAGGTCCACCGCAGATACAGCAAGCTCCGTCAGCATCTCCACCGTCAGGAGTGACCGGTCAGGGACAGTTAGGAGGTAATGTGGGTGGTTATGGGTTTTCTGGTGATCCTCATTTGCTTGGATGGGGAGCTGGAACACCTTCAAGACCACCTTTTTAAACTTGAATTTTTAATGTCCGGAAAATTTATGTGTTTTTTCATCATCTTGTGGAGTCGTCTTCTCTTTTGGGATCTTTGGTGTTTAATGTTTAGCTGATATGCATATTTGATTTCTCCTATTTTTCTTTTCTTCTCATCTTTCTTGGATAGATGTTAGAGAGAAATGCATATTTTGTCGCTCGTGCTCTTAGTAAAACTTCTCCAGTCTCCATGTATGCCTTTATTTCATCCATTGCTAGGGTTTCGTGCTGCAGTGCCCTATTAGTGTTATTATAATTAGCTGGATTTGATAGATGTGTAGGTCTATTTAATAATGTGTTCGTTACTCCTTTAAGAATTTTTGAGCTTCACTACGTATTCTTGATGAAGTATATATGTGGGTATATCTCAGAAGTTGCACTTCATGAATCTATTCTACAATACGTTTCCAAAACGTAGTCTAGCTCATATTTATAGTTTGATGTTTATAACGCCTAAGACGCACAATATTTCTCATAACATTCATTTCAACTTTTTTCACAGCTTCAATGTAAGAGGTCAAAATTTTAAACTTAGTGTGTGTATATTGATCAACTGTTCTGTTCATATATCTAAAATCTATAGCTAAATTATATTTTTATAGATAGCATATTTAAAGCCGCTATACCAATAAATAACAACTAGTACTCTAATGCAATATGTATCTATAAAAGTTAGGATTAGCTCTCATATTGATCAAAACGTAATGCATCCCCAAATAGGGTAGTTAAATCGTGTGACTGTCTATAACGTAGTTTAGCCAACAATTTATAATCCATTGACTATGTGTGATTAGTTATCTCAAACTGTTTAGGACATAACCGTCTAAGCCATCTCTAAGCTTGTAATACTCTCTAGGGAAAAATCAAGGCAATTGGAAAGATTTAGCGTTTAGAGAGTTGTCTAACCTGTGTTTAATAAATACGACATGCATGTATGTATACTAGCTAGGAGCTAATAGTTATCATTTGACCACTACAGTTACTTGCATGCATAAAATATATACATTCATGCTTTCAGTTATAGCTAAGCCGATTCGATCTTTAATTCCAGGAGAGCTGCAAATCTAACAACATCATTCAAGGCACAAGTAGTTTTAAGCAAATTGTCTAACTAGCTAGAGAGATAAAATATAAAGTAACGAAGTATTCGATCGGTCTATATTCTGCTAAAATCTAATCAGATTCGTAATATAGAATGGAATTATCATCTTACATGCCACTGAAAAATAAACAAATTCATAGAAGCATATTCTTTTGCATAATGTTTTCATACCTTGTGTTATCCTTGTTCATTATATTTCATCGTAACCATTTTAGAGCATAATATTTTAGCCAAGGTATTATATAGACAACCGTTACAGCATAATAGTTAGTGAAAGTAGAAACATGAAGTAAATGTTCACGTACGTCGGTTACATAATAATTAGTGAGACTTGAAACATGGGAAGGAGACTGACTAAAAATGAACATGAATCATTTGTAGTGTCAGTTAAGTGAGACTCTCTGCCGCAACATAACAAAATTTGGGTTTCGATTACCAAGATATGTGAAAAAGAGGAATGTTCCAATTCCCTAGGGACAAATTTATTTACTAGCTAGGAACAAAAAAAGGTAGCTCATTATTTAGTACTAGTAGTATTTGTTTAAGAATGTTATTCAATAACAATATTTAAAACCCAATAAAACAAAAGTATATAAATAATCAGTTACATAAATTAAAGTCCAAAAGAGTGTTAGGTTTGTAAATTGTAAAGCTAATTAAATTTGATGAATTTGCATGATGAGAATGAAACTTCAATCAAATTTATGATGATTGTTAATTGAATTTGTTCTAACTATTGTAAGATGAAAATGAATGTTCAGTCAAATTTATGTGTGTGTTTGGCAACTAACTCTCTCATGCATGTAACAAAATTGCAGATTATTCCACAAACTACAGTTCCAAGATAAATACAGTATTATGGTGATAAAAGTAACTATTATAGTTATCAGATGCTTTTCCAGTAAAAAATAGTTTTTATCTTTAGAAAATATACATACTGTATTTTGTGATTCCATATGGCTTTTTTTTTGGGGCTTGGAACATTGTAGAGAGAAAAAGCATTCTAGTTGTAGATATTATCAAATTCCCATGCGGTCATGTCATGTGCCTTACATGCAATTGAGCTACACCAAGTTGAGAATAACCAAAACCAAAACTTTGAACACTGTGAACTTTTTGCATGATTACAAAGACTGAGTTAATAATTAAATAGTGAATATATGTGATCGTGTATATAATTTATTACTATCTTATAGTAATCAACTAAGATTGATTTACTTATGTTATTTTATTTTATTTTTCTGTAAAATTAATATTGTTTAAAGCAAAACCAATATTTTTTTCTGTCTAAACACCCCTTGAAATTGGAAGGCATTCTCATAAACTCATACCCTGCAGTATTCTTCTGATGTCATAAAATTAGACTAGTCTTCACAATTATGAACTTTCCTCATGATACATATATTTAAAACAAATTATGAACTTTTTTTTTCTTCTTCTCCTTAATCATATGTTCCCGAAAGAATAGCTTTTTAGATTCAGGAAAATGTCGATAAGTTTTTGTTGTTATTGTTATTGCTTTAATAATAGGCACCACCAAAAAATTGCATATTTTTCACTTTTTGGATAACAAATCATCTCAGGAAAACTTTTTGAAGAATTAAAAAACCTGAAAAGAAAGCATGAGAATCTAGAAATACATATATTAGAACCAGTAGATGGGATAGGTTAAATCTAAGGGATTCATACCAATATAAAAAACACAAAAAAGCATGTCATTCCAATTTTGGTTCAAAAGCATCACACTATTGGTTGTATCCAAAAATGGCTTTGAACTGGAGCAGCTTCACCTACTAATCTCAACTTTTACAAAAGAGAAATCTTACAGTAAGATCAAATGTTTGTTTGCAAGTTCCTAACTTCAGTCTTCAGACTCAAAATCAAAGTTACAAAACTGCTAACAGTCGCCTAACAATTTGGTTTTGAAACACGTGAAGTTCCTAAAATACACTAAGAACAAATGCCGCACTTACTCTTGAAATCAATCACTGCTCAAACGGAACTCGTATGAATAACCGCCCGTGCATGCTCATGACCGCAGATGTGTGAAGCGGATCAATCCTTGCGGATAAGTCAACAATCTGGTGAAATCATATCACAATGACAGGACGGTTCTTAGGTTGATACACAGGTTTCTCAGTAGTTAATGGAAATGTCTGGAATATACAACAAACTTTTTACCTTTTTGAAGGGTGTAATGCCCCAAGGATTGTCAAGCTGCTCCGGCTGGCCTGTTATAACCACCTTTCCCACGGGATCTGATTGAATTCGAACCTGGGAAACAACAACTTATGTTCAATAACTGGACTCTGTAATGATTTTATCAGAAAATACTTATTGCCGACAAAATTGTGTACTGAGATTATGGAACTAAAAGTAAAAACTTCCAGATGTCTATGCTGCTTCATATCAATATCGTAGGAAAACAATAGTCAAACGGAATTGCGTCGGTAACCTAGCAAATCTCTTAGTGCTTACTGTGTATTGCCACAGTAATATGCATACATACAAAATTCAAAGACAAACACTTATCAAGTGGCTTTACAGAGACAACGTTACAAGAAAGTGCTCACCTCCTTGCGAAGAAGTCCAGGTACCAAGGCAAATATTTCAAAGGAATCCTTCTGTGAATACATTAAAAAAGAAAACAGATTTGGTAAGAATTCCATACTGGAAACAAACATCCAGTTTGCAAATTTTTGGCGTTTCCTTAGTTAGCTGGCAGAAGTTACTCACAGTTTCTTTGACATTTATCTTCACCCAGTCTGCAAGGGGTCCAACATCAACAACCTCAGCAGCCGACCTATTACGACAAAATAGAAACCTTAACGTCAATTTACAGTAATATGTTCAGGTTAAAAACATGCTCTGTTTTCATCCCATTACTGTTAAGAGGAGTTAAACGCAGAAACAAAAAAAATATATATAACTCTCTAAGACTTGCAAACAAGCAGGAGAGAATTGGCTTTCCGTAACTGTTTGTCAGCTTCATTTGAAACAACAAGGTCCATGCTAGTTTGTAATTTGTGTTTCTCCAGCCCTGAAAAATTCGTTTAACACAAAATGTTAACCTACCCCGATATACAAAAATACCAAATGCCTTGAGAATTTCTTTTACCAATGCTTTTGAGTTTCTTATGCTTTGGGGTTGAGTTTAATCCCTTATCCTGAAACAATAGGAGAACAGCATCCTGGTTCAGGACAAAACTCTACATAATGGAATCACAATGTGCAGTTAGATTTGAAGGGAAACCTTAACAGCAGGCGCAGTAAACTCTCCAGATCCAACAAGACGCTGTGCATGCCAACCTTGCATAGCACGAGCTGCAGAATCTCTTCTTGCCCTGCCTGACCCTGAACCTTGATGGCTACTTGCCTACATCAAAGTCCTTATATCAGAGAAGAAAAAATACACGGAGAAGGGGAAGTAAGGAAGGTGCATAAAGAATCTACGATTCATGGAATTTACGGTAATTTACAGGCCTATGCACATGGATTTCATATGGAATTTCGTATAAGACACAAAAAAGGTAACAGCTTTTTGTCAGTCGGATTACAGATAGTATAGTTTAACAGGTTTAGCTGCTATTGAACATTCCAGAAGTCCTTTCTACATTTTTGGGGGTAATTTACCTCTTTTTCGCTGTTGGAAGACGTAAGGAATGTTGAACCAGGGAGGTTAAGCTCACCATTTTTCCTTAAATGCTTTTCATACTCCAAAAGTGCCTGCAATTGAAGCAAAAAATACAAATCAAATGAACCTCTATATGAAAAGATAGAAAAGAACCAGTGCATTCAAAGTGCCAAAATAAACTGCCATACCTAGGCAAGACAAAAAAAATCAAACTAACTATTATAACACACCATACCAAAAAGAAGCACAAGGTGAATTTTCTGAAGTTGATAAGTAAAAATAAAGACAGGATATATTAATGATACTTATGCACCAAAATAAACTCACCTTCTCATAGAAATTGCGGAATGTGTAGGAGACTGTTGTGCATGTCCTGAATAAAGATAGTTTAACCAAACGTGGAAAAGATAAGCATAATGAAAAATCGGCAAAGACTAATGGAGAGTCTAAGGGAAACATCAGCCGTACTTGGGAGGATGGAAGGATTCTCCAACTTGTCGCCATAGCTTAGATGTGGTGACCTACATTACCATGGACAAAGGAATCTTGAATACCATAGACATTTAATTTCATCAAGATTAAGAAAACATTGAATTTATACTCCCAAATATAGCTAACAACAGTAACATAAATCAGTTTCTCAACAAGATATCAAACATTCTTTAATATACCTGCATAATTAATTCATTGATGTTAAATAATCTCCTCTCTGAAAGTCACATGGTTATAGATACTCTGATCATCAATTCACATACCGATTTAAATTTAATACCTTATTCAGTTCATATGTTATTCACAACCCCCAAAATTAGAATGTGATCATACAGGTCAACTTAAATGACGCATAAAGTTTAAACTGCCGAACTAAAAATGATATGGTCTGGGATTATTACCACGTCATAGCCACCTAATTTGATGACTGCTCGCCATAGCCTACATTGCATAGTAAAACATGCAAATTTCAGGCACTGATGAACAACCTATATGTGTTCACTTATGATCAAAAGCAATACTTTCAACTCACTTGAGAGTGTTTAGAGGCTGTCCATAAAACTTAGGAGCTTTAAAATCCAGGTAATTCTCTTTGTGAAAGGTCTCCAATTCTCTTAGAAACATCATTTGTTCTTCTGGTGTCCCTGCTTCATCAATTCCCAGTGCCTGTAGAGAGAGAAGAACTAGTAAGAGAATAATCAAAACAACAATGTTTCACCGTAAAGCTCCTCTCTTTCTATAACAAAACCATGCTGAGAATACAGAAACATACCTCAGAATCAGTCAGCAGCCAAGACTTCCGCTTTTTGGCACTCACATCTTCAGGCTTAGGAGTCAATATTTGCACCTTACGAGTCTTCCTTCCAGAGTGGTCACCATTCATCCCATGACCATTAGCCTGAGCACCTCCATTAGTTAAATGAACATCACTCTCTAGAGTAAGAGTCTTATCCTCGAGAAGAAGGGGCTGGGGGTTTTCACTAGGGTTTTGATAGTTTTCTGTCTGCAGAGGTTCTTCCTCTAAATATTTGGTGTCAACAAGGACAGCTTCATCACCAAAAAACGCATCTTGCTCATGCATTTCGGAATCCGCCATCTAAAAGCTTCGATTTATGTTCTGGAGTAGTCAGTCACAGCAAGACAAAGTCATAAAAATGAAGACAAAATCGTGAAAAAGAGGATAAAACACAGTAAATGACTATTGGCGATTCAGGAATAAACAAAAAAGAAATGTATTTTCGCCGCCTGGAAACCATAGTCTATCTCTCTATCACTCCTTGGGAGAATTGGAGCAAACTCACTCCTTTGTCTATATGCTTCACAGCCTCAGGAGTAATCAAAACAAGCTGATAAAGAACCCCGACAACCTTCCAGAAAATAAGGAGAGCAGCATAAGAAAAAAAAAACAAGTACTTGCCTGTTCCGCAGCGACGGCGACGGCGAGAAAAGCAAGGAGTGAGAACGCAGGACCTCCGGCGGCGGCGCTAGGGTTTGGAGGCGGAGGAATTGAAAGCAACTGTGGAAGAGAAGAAGGAAGATACAGAGAGAAGAAGCAGCAGCGAGAGAGAGAGAGAGAATTTGAAAGAGGAGAGAAACAAAAAAATCTTTTGTCAATTTTGGTTTAAGATGAGATGAGATGGATGTGGTCTTTTCAAAACTGCTGAGCGACTCAGAGACTTCGCCAACTTTGTTCCCTTTTTTGTTTTTCACACTGAAAAGTAAAACACTAATTTTGGTTCTTCTTTTTATTTTTTGTGTATTTAGTTATTTACAGAGTTTTTTAATATTTTTTGGAAAATTTTCATAATTGTAGGTTTTGTTCCTTTTTATTGTTGTTGGGACAGCTATAAGCAAATAACGACGATAGAGTTATGTTAATAGATTCTGCAATGATTGACACACGTACAGTATACAGATTTATGTTTGATACTTTTTTTATTATTAATCTTTAGCTAATAAAATTTTGTAAGTCTTGGTCAGAAAATTTGTGACTACCTAAATATATAATTCATATTTGCATATATTACCAAGTATAGTTCATATATACTTATTTTTCTAAATTTTTTCTTCTAGATATAAGAGATTTTCAAACAAATAGTATATAAGAAAATATCTTACTTCAAAAAAATTGGAAACTATTTTTAGAAAAAGTATATATTAAAGAAATAAAAAGCTGATATCTCTTATTGGGCTTTAGGCCTAAAGAGATAACTAAACTTGTTATGTGAGAAAGTTGGGCTTAATATGGATCCAAATCAGGTCGGCTACACGGAGATGCTAATTCAGTTTTTTAAGAAAATTGTCATATGTGAGAAAGTTGGGCTTAATATGAGATGTTATTTAAGAAAAACCGCCATCTCAGTTTTTTTTTTTCCTCACAATTACCATACGTTTAGGGTTCCGACGTTCCTGTTCACTCTCGAATCTTCTATTAGCTTCTTCGTCTTCTTCATTGAAGATTTATCTGTGTAAGCTTTTCAACCTTGTTTGTGTCTATTTACTGTTCGATTAATCTGATATTCATTCCTCCTCACACATTGATTCTGATTCAGGTTGCTCAGGCGTAATTTTGCGGTGGATCATCGGGGCGGTCGAATTTCATTGATTTTCCATTGAATCTGCGTCGTTTTCTATCCAGATTTCTGTTGTTGGAGCTGAATTTAAGGAATGGAGGAAGATAAGTCTAAGTACAGGGGAGATGATATGGAGGTAGAGGAGGAGGATGATGATTTGAAGAAGAGTCGGCGAGATCGTGATCGCAGTAAGGAGCGGAAGAAGGATAAGGGTTTGGAGAAGCGCCGGGAGAAGGATAGGCGGAAGAGACGGTCTGAGAGAGTTAAGAGTAGTGATTCAGAAGATGATTACGATAGAGATGATGATGAAGAGAGGGAGAAGCGTAAAGAGAAGGAAAGAGAGCGGAGACGGAGGGGTAAGGAGAGGGCTAAGCGACGGTCTGAGAGAAGGAAGAGTAGTGATTCTGATGTTGACGATGAAGAAGATAATGAGAGGGATAAACGCAGATCGAAGGAGAAGGAGAGAGGACACCGAGAACATGAAAGAGGCAAAGATCGGAAAAGGGATAGAGATAGAGAGAGGGAGGAGAGGAAGGAGAAAGAAAGAGAAAGGGAGAAGAATAGAGAGAGAAGAGAACGTGAAAGAGAAGAGCGGGAGAAGGAGAGGGTTAAGGAAAGGGAAAGGCGGGAGAGGGAAGATGGAGAGAGGGATAGGAGAGAACGTGAGAAAGAAAGGGGTAGTAGGAGGAACCGGGAAAGGGGGAGGTCACGGGAGGTTGGCAATGAAGAGAGTGATGATGATGTCAAGCCCGACTTGAAACGTAGGAGAAAAGAGAGCAGCGAACGGAAGGAGAAAGAGCGTGAAAAGAGTGTTGGTAGGTCTAGCAGGCATGCAGATGGCAATGGAGATAGTCCAAAGAGAAAGAGTGTCGAGGAGGATGGTGAAAAGAAAGAGAAGAAAACCCGAGAAGAAGAACTAGAGGATGAGCAGAAGAAGTTGGATGAGGAGGTGGAAAAACGGAGGAGAAGAGTCCAGGAGTGGCAAGAATTAAAGAGGAAGCAGGAGGAAGCTGAAAATGAAATTAAGGGTGATGGGGATGGTAAAGAGCCCAAGGCCGGTAAGGCTTGGACTCTTGATGGAGAATCTGATGATGAAGAAGGCCATCAGGAAGAAAAATCAGAAACAGAAATGGATGTTGATGGGGAGAGTAAACCTGAGAGTGGTGGAGATGCCAAAATAGTAGACTTGGAGAATGAGACAGCTACTACTGTCCCTGAGAGTGGAGGTGACGGAGCTGCAGATGAAGATGAGATTGATCCATTAGATGCTTTTATGAATACTATGGTATTACCTGAGGTTGAGAAGCTTAGCAATAGTGCTCCTTCTCCAGCAGTGAATGATGGTATTTTGGACTCTAAAATGAATGGGAAGGACAGTGGTGACCAGCCGAAGAAAGGTTTTAACAAGGCCCTTGGTAGGATAATTCAAGGTGAAGATTCTGATTCCGATTATTCAGAACCAAAAGATGATGATGATCCAAGTTTAGAGGAAGACGATGAGGAGTTCATGAAAAGAGTAAAAAAGACCAAAGCAGAAAAATTGTCCCTTGTTGACCACTCAAAGATAGAGTATGAACCTTTCCGGAAAAACTTCTATATCGAAGTGAAGGATATCTCTAGGATGACACAGGAAGAAGTTAACGCTTACAGAAAGGAATTGGAGCTGAAAGTTCATGGAAAAGATGTTCCAAGGCCCATAAAGTCTTGGCACCAGACTGGGCTAACCAGCAAAATTTTGGATACTATGAAGAAACTTAATTATGAAAAGCCAATGCCTATTCAAACACAAGCGCTACCTATCATCATGAGCGGTCGAGACTGCATTGGGGTTGCAAAAACCGGGTCTGGTAAAACTCTTGGGTTTGTTTTGCCAATGCTGAGGCATATCAAAGATCAGCCTCCCGTCGAGGCTGGTGATGGGCCAATTGGGCTTGTAATGGCACCTACTAGGGAGCTTGTTCAGCAGATTCACAGTGATATCAGAAAGTTTGCAAAGCCGTTGGGTATACGATGTGTCCCTGTGTACGGAGGATCAGGAGTTGCCCAGCAAATTAGTGAGCTTAAGCGAGGTACTGAGATTGTTGTGTGCACTCCTGGTAGAATGATTGATATCCTTTGCACAAGCAGTGGGAAAATCACTAACCTGCGAAGGGTCACATTTTTGGTAATGGATGAAGCTGATCGTATGTTTGACATGGGTTTTGAGCCTCAAATTACTCGTATTATTCAGAACATTCGACCTGAACGTCAAACTGTGCTCTTTTCTGCCACGTTTCCTCGCCAAGTTGAAACTTTGGCACGTAAAGTCTTGAACAAGCCTGTAGAAATTCAGGTTGGTGGAAGGAGTGTTGTGAATAAAGATATAACTCAGTTAGTTGAAGTCAGACCGGAGAGTGATAGGTTCTTTAGACTTCTGGAACTTCTTGGGGAATGGTATGAGAAAGGAAAAATTCTGATCTTCGTTCAATCGCAGGAAAAATGTGATGCCTTGTTTAGGGATATGATTAAACATGGTTACCCTTGTCTATCTCTTCACGGGGGTAAGGATCAGACTGATCGTGAATCAACTATATCTGATTTTAAGACCAATGTCTGTAATCTGTTGATTGCCACAAGTGTTGCGGCTAGGGGTCTAGATGTGAAAGAGCTTGAGTTAGTTGTAAACTTCGATGCACCGAACCACTATGAAGACTATGTACATCGCGTTGGCAGGACAGGCAGGGCAGGGCGGAAAGGCTGTGCTGTGACATTTATTTCTGAGGATGATGCTAAATATGCACCAGATTTGGTCAAGGCCCTGGAACTTTCTGAGCAGCCAGTGCCTGATGATCTCAAAGCAGTTGCTGATGGTTTCATGGCAAAAGTGAAACAGGGTATTGAGCAAGCTCATGGAACTGGTTATGGTGGTAGTGGCTTTAAATTCAACGAAGAGGAGGAAGAGGTTAGGAAAGCAGCAAAGAAAGCACAAGCGAAGGAGTATGGCTTTGAGGAAGATAAGTCTGACTCAGAAGATGAGAATGATGTTGTAAGAAAGGCAGGTGGTGGTGAGATCTCACAGCAGCAGGCTACTTTTGCTCAGATAGCCGCCATTGCTGCTGCTGCCAAAGCTGCTATTCCCGTGAGTGCTCCTGTGACTGCTAACCAGTTGCTGCCAAATGGTAGCGGGATTCACGCCGTGCCAGGTGTCCTTCCAGTTACTGTTCCTGGCAATCCTAGTGAAGGGGCAGGCCGTGCTGCAGCCATGGTTGCTGCCATGAATTTGCAACATAACCTGGCAAAGATTCAAGCTGACGCTATGCCTGAACACTATGAAGCAGAACTTGAAATCAATGATTTCCCACAAAATGCTCGCTGGAAGGTCACCCACAAAGAAACTTTGGGTCCAATATCAGAGTGGACTGGAGCCGCCATTACCACTAGGGGTCAGTTTTATCCTACAGGACGAATCCCTGGACCTGGGGAACGCAAACTCTACTTGTTCATTGAAGGGCCTTCTGAGAAATCAGTTAAGACAGCAAAAGTTGAACTCAAGCGTGTTCTTGAAGACATTACAAATCAGGCCATGTCACTTCCTGGAGGAGCAACAGCTGGCAGATACTCGGTGATATAATGTAAGTCGAGATTTCTAATCTAATTTACAATCATATAGGTTAAATGCTATGCTTAAGCCTTGCTTGCTGACTTTTTTAATTTCTTACATATTTCTTATTAATCTCGAGTTCAGACTTATGGATCTTAGTTTCTCTCTTTTAACAGGAAAGCAACCATGAGGTGTGTGATTATAATGGATTCAAATCACTTGAGAGTTTTATTAAACCAAGTATTATTGGTTGATGTTTCAATCTCTGCACGTTTGCTAAATTTTTTCTTACAGACTTGAACTTGGTGTGACATTCCTTACTTCTTTATGGTGGTCAAGTATTAGTAGAATGATGGGTGTCGAATAATGAGTGCTTATTGTTTCTCATCCTACAACTCTTTTCCTCTTTTAATTTTATTCTCTTTTTCTTTGTCATGTTTATACAATGTCCCGATGGGTTTGCTAATGCGCATTACCGCGTGGTGGCTGTAAAAGGATCGGTAAAATCTAGTATGATGCAGTTATTGTGTTTGGATTTAATCATGAATCGAACAGCACTAGACTTGTTTCTTGCATCAATCTCCCCTTTTACAGCGTTTGGCATCTTTTCTGCAGGGGAAATCTGTCAAACATGAAGCTCATAGGAGAGATGATATTGAAATTTTCTGATAGACAAGGTGACAGCGATTTTACCTCCCCAATGGGTAAGACTTGAAGCTTATTCAGTTTTGGTGTCTGGATGCTTTCTCTGTGAAAATCCGTCTATATCTGCTTTAACCACTAGTCTTAGAGAGAAACTTTCATCTGCTGGGATTGTCTCAATCGAGATCATGGACTTGCAACTGAGATAAACGCTAAAGGAAGCTTTCTGAGTAACGGTCAAAGGTGATGTTGCATCCAGTATGTAGTAAACATCGGATTTTATGATCAAAATAGTACTCCTGGATGCGTTTGTTTTGTTTTGTGGATCAAAATTATAAAACTAATGGGTTTGAAACAGTGACATAGGTGACACAGATTGTATATTATAAACGGCAATTTGCGTGATGATCTACACAGGAAAGGTTGTGGGAGACCAAACTTATTTTGTGACCGCACCTTTATCAAACAATGGAAATATAGAAGGGGTGAAACTATTGTACTTTTCATGGCATCATGCCATCATCAACTCCTATTGGTGGGAAATAGAGAAATAAAGCGTAGGTGTAATAAGCACTGCGTAACTCTAGCAGATTTTTTTGTAACAATCACCAAAACTGGATTTCACAAATTATATAATAAGAGACCATTTTATAACACCGTCGAAGGTTGCAAAATGAAACAAAAAGACACTTGTGTATTTCGATTTTTCTTTTTGCTTATAAGGAAAAAAATGATATCATCAGAAAGGGGTCGTCAGATAATATATTACAAACCAATTGCTAAGTCATCATTTTAACTGTATGTCTTCTTCAACATACTCCAAAAGTGTATACTATATCATAAAATAACATGGTGTAATTAAACGGTCCAAAGTGAATAATACATAAATTTTTTCGGTAATTAACTAACTAGTACTAAAACTAACCAGAGAGGCCATGCAGAGCCACTAGCACTCCCAAGTTTCTCATCTTCTTTGAAATCTTTTGGCTGTTACGTTTGATACTCTGTTTCTTAAGAAGAACACAGATCGATCTCTTCTATTCCTCTCGATCCTCCCTTGGTTTCAATTCCGTAAGTCATCATCACGATTCACGACACGATCTCTCTCTCTCTAATTGAAAACACGATTCGTAATTTGCTTTTTCTTTAGTTTGCTCGATTTAAGTGCAGAAATGGTGATTCTGTAGAAGCATTTTTGGTTTTGGTATTTGGTATCAGATCACAAGCGACGATGACGATGAGGCTTTTGGATTTGTTCATAACCTCGTCGATACCAGTTGCCAAGATTCTGATGATTACAGGAATTGGATTTTACTTGGCTATGGATCGTGTTAACATTCTCAATCAAGATGCTAGAAAGCAACTCAACAACGTGCGTCAGTTTTTTTTTTTAAAACGAATTTGATATATTTAATTTCTCTGAGTTGTTCTGAGTTTCTTGTTTTGGTTTTCACGTTTCTTGCAGATAGTTTTCTATGTGTTTAGTCCTTCACTTGTTGCAAGCAGTTTAGCTGCGACTATTACATACGAAAGCATGGTGAAAATGTATGTCTTCTTGATTCAGAGAACTGATTCTGCTCACGTACAATGAAAATTTATTTTGATGGAGCATGCAATGCACTTTAATTCAGGTGGTTCATGCCAATCAATGTGTTGTTAACATTCATCATTGGTTCGTTTCTTGGTTGGGTTGTTATCAAAATCACTAAACCTCCTCCGCATCTCCGTGGCATCATTGTTGGTTGCTGTGCTGCTGGTAACTTTAACATCATCCTACAAATCTTGTTTGTTGTTTCATTCATGAAGTTTTATTAGGAATCCTAATCAGTGATGCATGAAATTGTATAATCCTACAGGGAATTTGGGAAACATGCCACTCATCATCATCCCAGCTATATGTAATGAAAAGGGAAGTCCTTTTGGAGATTCTGAGAGTTGTCAGAAATTTGGACTTGGTTATGTTGCACTCTCAATGGCGGTATGTCTCCATTTCTTTAACTACTTCTTTTGCTTCTCTGCTGTACTGGATGCTCTAAATGAATATACAAGTCAAAACGTTTTGTGATGTATATCAGATTGGAGCCATTTACATATGGACTTATGTATACAACCTTATGCGGATGCTAGCACATCCTGCTGGAGAAATCGCAGTAAACAGTACCTCTTCTACAATGCCACTGATTGCTCCCAAAGTTGAAGTTGGGGAACAGGTCTTTTTCCTTTTATAAATCTTGTGAGCATTATTTGCTTCAGCTTACTGATTTTGGAGAGCATGCATATGTGGCAAGGTTGGGACATGGAGCAAGGTCAAGCAAAGAGTGTGTTCTGCAGCAGAGAAAATCAATCTACGAACAATATTTGCTCCTTCAACTATTGCAGCGGTTTGTTTCAGTTGTCCATTCAACCAAAAGAGTGCTATCTTCTGTATGTATGTACTAATTAAGTAACTAATCCACCTTCTCTTCAGCTTATCGCACTTGCGGTTGGGTTAAATCCTATACTAAGGAAGCTACTAGTGGGCAACACAGCTCCACTCCGCGTGATTGAGGACTCAGTATCTTTATTGGGGTATTCAACAACATATTAAAATCTCGTTCGTCTGTGATAATCAATGCTTACTTACTTGAGTAGCTTAATTTCTTGAAGGGATGGGACAATTCCTGTTCTGACTCTGGTTGTAGGAGGAAACCTTCTCAAAGGTAAATAAACAAGAAAACTTTTTGAATTCAAAAGACAAAACCTTAAATAATTGCTCTCTTTCAATAATCACAGGTCTGAGAGGTTCAGGAATGCACAAGTCAGTCATAGTAGGTGTGGTGGTTGTGCGTTACGTTTTACTGCCAATATCAGGTGTTTTAATAGTACAAGGAGCCCATCACTTTGGTTTGGTTACATCTGAACCGCTCTACAAGTTTATTCTTCTGCTTCAGTATGTCGTTCCACCGGCAATGAATCTTGGTTTGTTCTTCAGGCTGAAAAGTTACTTCCGAAGACGCATACTGTCTTTCTCATAGTCTCACTCTTGACCTTTTGGCAGGTACAATCACTCAACTATTTGGGTCAGGAGAAAGCGAATGCTCTGTGATTCTATTCTGGTCTTATGCTTTGGCTTCGGTTTCTCTCACTGTCTGGCCAACATTCTTTATGTGGCTTGTAGCCTGAACCACACACACACATACACACTACAGACACACTAGGGCAACATTTGCAAAACTCGCTAATTCGAAACATTAGAGAAATTGATATATTCTTTCATTGTTAAAGAGGTTGGAGGGTTATACAATTGGGAATAGAGACCCAATCAAAATGGAATATTAAAACTTCAATCATCCTAAGATAGCAGAAAAATGCTTGAGACAAGCAAAGACCAAGATGGAACAAAATATCCTACTGAGAGAGTTCATAAAGAGAGCCTCAAAGAGAGGATTTGTCAGGTAGATCGTCAAAGTAAGGATGCTCCATAGCCTTCTTCGCTGAGATTCGTTTCGCTGGCTCATACTCCAACATTTTCTGTGCCCAAAGAAAAACGCATATTACTATTAGCTATGGGCCTGGGTAATTAGGCAAGGTCTGAGTGGTGTGTTAGACATTGGGGACTTACAGATAAGAGATCAAGTCCGGCCTCATCGAGGTTTGGGACAGCTGTGGAGAGACTCAACGGTTTCCATTGTGGGTATTCATGCCAATCCTTGAGTGTGCTCACTCCAGGCCACACTTCTTCGTTTGGTGTTCCCAGCAACCTGAATTTCCACAGAAAAAGCAAGTGAGTATGCGAATGTCATGTATGTGTGCTATAGAAAGGTAAAGAGGAGCACAAAGACTTGCCTGAAAATACGGAGGAGCTGTTGGAGCTCAGAGTCTCCAGCAAAGATTGCTTGCTTGGTCACTAGTTCAGCTACAAATAACAAAGAAACAGAACTCTTAGTTATCGCAGTATTGACATTGAAGAGAAACCAATGAAACTAAAAGAGAAGAATTTGTACCAAAGATGCAGCCAACAGACCACATATCTACTGCAGTTGAGTAATGGGTTGCTCCAAGAAGGACTTCTGGAGCTCTGTACCAAAGAGTTAGAATCTGTTGCAATGGAAATCAAGGGAAAACGACATCATTAGTTAAAACTCCAGAGTTCAGAAAAACAAAGATCAGATCTTAAAACACTAACATGAAGTAAGACTAATGATTTATAGACATAGATTTTCATACCTCATGTGTATACTTTTTCATTGGGAGAGTGAAGGCTCTGGCTAATCCAAGATCTGCTATTTTGAGGGTCATTGTCTTCCGGTCCATCAAGAGATTGTGAGGCTTAAGATCCCTATAATGAAACAAAGAGAAGTAGGATCAGTAATCAGTCTCAAAATAAGTTTCGCTCAAAGGCATTGTTCTCTCAAAACAAAGACGATATTTGACCTGTGCAACACTCCATGGCCATGACAAAAAGCCATGCCTTTGCATAACTGGTACATCAAGCACTGCAATTGAAGACCATGTTTCTTTTAGCTTATCGCGTGAGAGTGTTAAAAGAAAAAAAAACACAGAACAAAAAGCTAAAAAAAAAAATGAAAACCTTGACAGTATCCTGCGGAATGTTCTGTCCAGCTTGACGAAAGCTTCTGATAAATTTCTTGAGATCAGTGTCAACATACTCAAAAACCAAGTAGAGTACAGTTTTTCCTTCTTTGTTTATCCCTTGCTTAACATCCATCAACCTGGAGAAGAAGAATGATTAATTATCTCTGAGAAGAAAATGCAATCACCCAAAGCACACTAAGATCTAAACACAAAGGTTCCATTTTGAAATTTTATCGTATTTGGATAAGATAAGATTTCGTATACAGGAACAACACGATTAGTCTCAACCGAAGAACCCATTTGATCTAAATCGCAGCACACAATCAGATAGTGAAACCAATATCTACCACTACCACATCAGAGTGACATAAAAATCGAGAATCGTAGAGAGATAAATTGATGGGGGAATAAACCCTAGAAATCGAAATTTGAGTCCTAAAACCACAAGGCAGAGATTACGGACTAATCGATAGGAAGAGAAGCGAATCAGGAATCGAACCTAACGATGTGGGGATCACGAGCGAGCATACGCAAGATAGAGATCTCGCGAAGAGTAGTGGGAGGAACGCCTTCTTCATCCTCATGGAGACGGGTCTTCTTCAAAGCAACGATCATCCCAGTAGCTTTCTCTCTCGCTCTGTAAACTTTGCCGTAAGTACCTTCGCCTACTTTCTCAAGCTTCTCGAAAGCTTCCATGGCTGAAACAGAAGGTTTAACTCCATTGTTGTCCATCTCCTATTTCTCTCTAAATCAAATGAATATAAATCTCAGGTTTTTTGTTTTTTTATGTTTTGGGGGAAGGAAGAAGAAGAGAGAAGAAGATAGAAATGGACAAAGGTAGAAGAGAGAATGGTTTAAATAGGAAGCAGATATTTGTTTATTAGAAATATATTAATTATTATTATTCCCTCTTTGAGAATTCATTTCAAAATTCAAAACCGGAGCGTCAGGCACTATTTGCCTTCTTTTTTATTTATTTCTTTCTAATACTCTCTCCTCTTCCGCTAAAAGTGTTATTTTACTTTGTTATTTTATTGAAAGTGTCATTCTAAATTCTTAATGCAAATTTTACACTACATTTCCAAATTTTACTATTTAATTTATAAGTAACTAAACCATTACCAACAAGAAATGTATATGTATATTTGAATTTTTTCTTAATTTATGTGAAATATGTCAAAATGACATTTTTTATATAATAGAAAGAGTACTATTTTAAACCATATGACGTGGAAATACCGATACAGTCATGCTATTTATGTGTTTTTCTTAATTAAAATCATTTTTGTTGTTTTTAATTAATTATAAATTATGATTTTACATTCGTAATATAATAATTATGAAATTTTCATAACTCAAAATTATGTTTCTGCCATTTAATCCAAAACCTTTTCTAAAATATCAATTTATCTATTTGTGGCAGTGTCTATTAGAACTGCGTTGATAGACACTCTGTCTTTGAGCTTTTCCTTCATCATAACCGCGAAATTAGCTATTGTTATTGCTCCCTGTAAAATCAAAAATGTATGTTACGTTTTGACATGTATTTAAACAGTTATAGTTATATATAAGAGGTATGTGGTCAGATAAAATAAACTTCACAAAACGGATAACAGACGTTTTGACATGTATTTAAAGCTATAGTTATATATAAGAGGTATGTTTTCCAACTATCTTAGCTATAAGTTTTGATCCCGAGTGATTAAAGATTTAAAACCTTTTTGTTAAGGGATTTACGACGAAGAGGCATTAGATTAAATATTGGTATATATGTAGGTTTTCAATAATGCAAAATAATATAATATATTAGTTATCAATTTCGAAAAATGTTTAAAACTTTTAAATCTTTTGATGTCAAAACATTTCTTAATAATGTCTAAAATAGTTAACTAATATTATATATATATATATATATATTATTATATTTTTGTATATTGACACACAAATAAACAATATGTAGTTTTTAACTATTGTATAAAAATATATTTATATTTGTACATTAAACAAAATGTATGGTTCATATTATATAATATTGTTTTAGTGGCATGTTCATAAATAATATATTTTGATGAGGGTTTAAAAGTTGTTGAAATAGTATCAAATAGTGAAAATGAATATCAAGAAATTGTATATATGATGTGGTGTCAAAATTAAATTATAAGATCAAAAAATTGTATATATTAAGGTTGAAAATATGTTTAAATAATGTTTTCACTTTATATTTCCTTCTAGGTAGGTCTCAAATGGAAATATAATAAGAATATAAGAATAAATATTGTCATTTGTTTTTTCAGTTGTATAACTACTTTTACAGTTTTACTTAACAACTATATACTTTAACTTAACAACTAGGTGGAATAGTGGTTCTGTGACTGATCTGAAACCTAGGTGGAATAGTGCCTCTGTGACTAATCTGAAACCTTCTGTCTTTTATAAATCTCTTTCCAAACTCAACAACTTTTAAAAAAAAATAACAACAACAAAAGTTACATCTCAGACGAAAGAAAACAACAGATACGACGTGTGGAATGATTATAAAAGAGCTTATATGCAAAAGCTCATGAGAGAAATTATTACAAGAGTTTTCTTGACTCTTACGTTTGAGTTAAACTATTGACCACCAGTGGAAGAAATAGTAGTAAGAACATCAGTCACCGAAGCCATCACACTCAGAGCTGCCTTCAATACGTCTTGAGAACATCCTGGTTTCACTATCTTTCTCACCTGACCGACCCCCAAAAATATGTTAGGATTATGACTATATATATACAATTCTATTACTTTTCAAAGATGACACACAGAGAAATAAGTCTTTATTTTTTACCTGGTCTAGATATTCCTGCAGCTTCTTTATACGGCCCATGTAATCTTGATCTTCAACACAGAGGCTCACTGCTTTAGCATCCGCACCCGGACCATCGTACTGAAGCGGTCCCGGGTTTCTGTACAGATCCTCCATCAAGAACTTTTGTGCATTCTGTCTCAAGAGGCTGCAAAAGAATCATTCACATTAAAAACTATTGAGAAACTTAAAGGCAACTTTGTGAATTAGTGTGTTCATGTTCTTTGCTATAGCTAGCTTACTCGTATGCTTTGCCTTTCAAATCCACCATAGCTGGATGAATTGCAGGTCTACCAATTGAAGTTAAAGTAGAACTAGCATTTTGGGACCAATGCTTCACCGTCATCATCGCCTAAAGGTTGTACCGGAGATGAGGGAATTAGTATAGAAAGAAACTGTAGTAACTGCCATCTTTTAAATAGAAAAGAACACAAAACTCAACTGTAATAGGTGCAGCACCACATTTCCACTTGTTTACTGGACTTTTCAGATTGGTTACAGTTGCCATGTAACCATTCAGACCAGCTGCAAGGATGTGGTAACATATATGTCCAAGAACCTGCATGATTTTCCCATTCAATAGTGTGAATGAATATTCATCCTAATTATTAAGCAGCATTGATATTGTGTTGCAGAGTGTTAGTGACTTACATAGGCATAATCACAATCAAATTTCGATGGAAGAGATCCACGAGCTTGGTAACCAAAAAAGTGACATATGGCATTGAATTTCTTCCCCTTGTATGTGCCTTCTTTCTGTCAAGTTCACAGATTCTCAATTACATATGCAAGAAGTAATGTTTTTGATGCCAATGATGAATCCAATTATTTAGATAAGAATACTGGGAACAAATAGAAATCAGTGACAAACATGGAGCATACCAAGCGCTTGTTCATTTCAGTCTCCACGAGATACGCAAGTAGTTTCTCTGTCTCAATCTGGAGTAGAAAGCAAAAAGAGCATTTAGGATTCCAACCCTTTTTTAAGACATATTAGCTCCAACATTTTTCTTCTTCTTATTCTTACCTGGGATAGCTGAGCAGAATCATCAGACTCAGGACGTAGAAGTAGCTGCAGCAACAAAGATTGACTATCTTGTCAGCATTCACGCTCATTTGCTTTGGAGAAAAACAAAAAGAAACCTCGAGTCAAAGAATTCAAACCTGTTTCTTAATAAATGGAGGAAGAAATTCGAATAAAGCAGATGACCAAGGTGAAAGCTGAGTAGAAATCTTATCAGCAGGTACACCCTGCCTAAGGAGCCCGTGAATTTCCTACATCACCAAATGTCAAACTTAGACAAGGTATATACTACAAAAGTACATCTTGGTGTTAGATAAAGAAGAAAAATAGCTTCAAATGATAAATACAGATGTCTAAAACTATCAACTTATTACCTTTAACAGAGCGTAGACTTCAGGGATACTCTCTATGATTCCTTCCGGAATGAGGATGACTCCATGGTTCTTGTCTGGTTCAAACAAATTTATATGGCACTAGAGTTAGTGAGCATTTGGATACATGACACCATCATATTTAGATAGTTTTGACTTTTTGTTTTAAGACCTTCTCCTGCTCTTGCTTGAACAGCATCACAGATCTGTTTTGCTATGTCAAAAATTGTGAGCTTCGATGCTGCAACCTCCTCGCCCAGAATCACCTGAGACAATCGCATAACACACAATTGAAACTCTGGAAGACAAAAGCATACCTACAGAATTCAACTGTTTATGTTTAGAAACAGAAAAAAATACAAACCATGTTTGGGTGAGACTGTAGTGTACACTCAAGGGCAACATGAGAGTGCTTCCTACCCATGAGACGGATAAAATAATAATACTGCCAAGATACAAAGTGAATTTGATATCAGAATCATAAATTATACAACTTTGGATTGCTCACTTTGTAAAAGATTACATCCTTAATGGAAATACTTTTCTTATCAGAATATGAAGATGATAAAGTGCAGTTAGGCTACATAATCCCATGGTTATGAATGACCTAGCAATCTCTTAGTTCAGCAAAAAAATAGCATTTACCTTCTCTGCAGAGAGAGCATCAGTGCAGGCATTGCTAATGAGCTGTGAATTCACCTGTATGACGCAAAATTTCATTAGCCAACAATAACATACAGTTTATGTAAAGACTTACGAGGACAACCACAACGTGTTGGTTGAAATAGTTACAAAAATAACCAGAAAGTTAAAGTTTACATTTACCTTGCATATGGTGTCAAAACCTACGTTTGTCTCCACAAACTGATTCTTGAGATCTCCGTTTGTGGTAACCGGAACACCAACAACCTGAAATTTTATAAGTAACTTGTAGTATCAAATTGGTTTTTCCATTGGCACATGCAGTTGAATTACCAGAGCATTTATAAAGGAATTCAAAAGACCAATATCAAAATAGAAAATTGGGACCTTAGTTGGACATTTTGCTTCAACAAAAAATTCAGCAAGATGAGCTGCATCTGTGTTTGATGTTACACCTTTAAAAGACCATATAAATTCATGATTTAGAAAAAAAATTACGACAATAATTTCAATGAATAGAAATATAAAAGGCTAGGTACCTCCAATGATAACAAGGCCATCTAACTTCAAATCTGTGCAAGCTTTGAGTGCAGCGTTAACCTGCTCAGTTGTTTTGATCTGATCCTTGGTTCTTCCGAGCAAATCATAACCACCTGACAACATACATTTCAAGACCAATATATCAGAAATTTGAAGTAATATCACGGCAATGCCTTCTCATCAAACAACCTACCTTGGTTTTTGTAAGTCTGGAGTATATCATCTGTGATCTCCAGAGTCTTTTGTGCAAATAGACCTTCGGAGCCACCTATTATTATCAGGTAACAACAAATTTTACTTAAATCTATTGTGACGAGAAGAAATAGTTGATGAATGGTAATACAAAAGGTAGAAATCTCTAATAGCAAAAGATGCAATGCCACAGATAACAAAAATTATACCCAAAAAACCAAGCAAAGTGCTTTTAGAGTTGTGCACTTTGAGAGCCTCGAAAAGACCCCAGATCACATTGTGTCCACCAGGGGCTTGCCTTCCACAAAACACAATTCCAACTCTACAGTAGAAAAGATCTAAGATTAAAATGAAACTCCCTTCAAAGGTGAATCAAAAATATAAAGCAAATCCAGAAACATATGACACAGGGAGCAAAGGGATTCACACACCTAACAGATGGAAGCTCGGTAATGATGTGAGCATCAGTAACTTGAGCAGTTTCCCTGAGGAAGTGAGCCAAAGGCTGGCCTAAGGTATGGGGGAAAGCGCGAACCATGGTGTGGGAATCAGCAGCCTCTGCGACAGTGGTCCCATCGCCAAGCTCCACGCGGACAGTAGTCCCCTGAAACGAAATATCAAACATAAAGTAGAATAAGAAAATAAAAAACGAGAGATAGAGAAGTGAAGTCATTATTAAGACTGTAAAATCCAAGCAAACGAAACACAGGGATCCGAATAAAACAGATCGAAGATCATTACAAACTAGAAATCAGATCTGATTAAGCAGCACCAACACTGTAAGTTGCTCGAGCTAAGATAAAGAAACAAACATGAAAAACATTTTGGTGGGATAGTTGCAAAACTGCAGGTAGTAATAAGACAAGTAATGAAAAGAAGTAAAGGAAGTCATTCAAATAGATCCAATGAGTGGAACAAGTTAGAAACAATGGGAACGAAGGCAGTAATAGATCTATGGAGGAGGAGTAGAAGAAGAAGAAGGGACCTGGAGACAAGGAGGAAGCTCGGGTTTGTACTGAGATCGGAGTTGCTGAAGAGGGGAGAGTTCTCTGGGGATTCCAAAATCTGAATCCATGGCGTTAGGTTTTATGTGGAAACAAGTGTTTGGTGTGTGAGAGAGAGAGAGTGGCTTTGTTTTCTTCCCTTTTAGCTTCAAAATATATAGTGAGGAAGACTGAGGAGGAGGAATATACCACCAACCAAACACATCCGTTTCCTTTCTTCGTCTTTTTCAGATTTCGGACCAAATCTATCCTTCTCTCTCTTCTGACCCCCTCCACTATTTACGATAGCGCCATTGGATCTCTCCTGACCTTAAAATTACCAACACACCCCCGCTCTTTCCCGCTATTTTGAAAGTTAGTTTAATATCTCTTTATGTTATATCTTTGGTCGTGATCGGTAAACTACCAAAATAGAAATAACGTGATTTTTGTGTGTTTTCAATTCATTTCGACTTTTTACTTTCTTATTTATTTATTCTTCTTTTATGTGCAAATATAGTCAATTATAGTCCATTTTAGTTTTAAAACTCGAGTAACCAAGTAAAGAGTAGTAATTTTACAAGTCTCAACACTCAAATTTTGCAAATTAACACTGGTGTGGTGCATTTCTCTCAAGTCTCAATCAATCTCAGTTATCAAAGTCATTTACTCGAAATCAGTTTTCACATAGGCTCTCCTCTGCTTCAAACAAAACCAGGAAACAAGCCATACATAGGTCTAAAAACTCGATGCATGGGCATAAAACGAGTAAATGTAATCGTAGTAGTATTCCCTAGACAGGTCAGACAGAGAGATAGTAAAAGACCAGAACAACGATTACACCTTAATATAATAATATCTTTTTCCACAAAGTTGAGTTTGCAGAGACTCGAATGGTACCCGGAGGCTATTTGGAAGACAACTTTACCTCTCTCCAGAATCACAGCATATGCCTGCAAATAACATAAAAAATTATTGTGTCATTTTCTTGGATTTCTTCATACAAAATCTATAATCAACTATTTTCAAGGAAAACCATGTGAGAGATTTATGAGACATGATTTAGAAACCAGTTTTCATAGTAGTGATGTGATGCACAGATATCAAATCACCATCCAATTTTACTACTTGACTAATTATTTTACAATAATATGTCATCATATACCATGCACAATACGCAGTCTTACTTGCACAAACATTCCTGTATTCCAATACTCAGATACGAAAATCAATGGTAAAGATCAGACCTAATGCATAGCGGATGGACAAATTTCTTACACCTAAAGTTTCCATGAAGGATGATGCGAGACGGTCAATGCACAAAGCAGAATCTACTAAAGCCAAACTCGCATACAAAAAATAAAATACCACCAGACCTAATTCCAAAAATTATGACCAGAACACTGCGAAACTAACCTGAATAACAAATCATTCTTCCATGTGATCTCCAGCGCCAGATCCTTTGACATCAACAGAGAAAGAGTACTCTTGGTCACAGCCCAAGTAAGAGTCGCACATGAAGTATAGTGTGTATGACTTCTCTCCTGATTCAGTCGGTACTGTGAAATCCAGCTTCACCTTCGCTTTCCGTTGCAATGAAACACGCTTGATTGCCAGCAACTGATTCGTCTTGGTGTCGCCCACAACCAGCCACCATCCTTCTTCTTTGGTCTTGGGATACCTGAGTGAATCCACAGGTCCCACTTCTGTCCTTCCGTCCATGTCTCTCTCAAGCATCACTTGCAACGTAACCTCTTTACCTGGGGTCACCTCTTCACTGTCCACAACCTCGTAAGTAAGGTCGATGTTTGGGAAGCGGTTGCAGAATCTGGCAATGTCTAGAAGTTGCACGTCCTCCATCTTAAGAAGCTCATAGCGTTCTTCGTCCTCCATCTCCACAAGATCAAATATCGTTTCAATGTTTTTCCCCGGGTTCTCCTGGCACCTCTTGGCCAAGTCCTTTGTGAAGTGAGGGAGCTGCAGAAGCATGGAGTCCCGCTCCCACATGCCTTGAGTCACCATCTGGCTCACTTCCATAGCTAACAGAGCAAGATTCAGCCAGCCATTGCTTGATATCACATCGACCATCGCTTGAAGAAGTCTAGTTGCAGATAGAAGGACATCACGCTGATCCATTGCCAAGTTTCCGCCAATGTTTTGCCTTGAGAAATGCGCCTGGAGAAGTGCGTTTG
Organism: Capsella rubella; assembly: GCF_000375325.1. Classification (NCBI taxonomy): domain Eukaryota; kingdom Viridiplantae; phylum Streptophyta; class Magnoliopsida; order Brassicales; family Brassicaceae; genus Capsella; species Capsella rubella. Next base: position 7,300,868 of record NW_006238923.1, read on the forward strand.
CCTTCACATGAGGGTCTGTGCATTTTGGGTTTTCAAAAGAGAACCTCTGGTGATTGATTAGTCTCCGAACAGTGTCCTCTTCGCCAGGCCGTATAGGGATCATGTCATACTCTGAAGCAGAAGTTAGGATCTCAAGAAGACCCTTCATCTTGGTTTTAGAAGACAACAGAGAACTGAAGCGCTCAATAGTGGTATAACTGATGTAATAATAGGATGCAATCATACCAAGATTAAGAGGAGAGAGTTCCATTTCATCCTCTATCTCAATGCATTTACTGGCTTCAAGATCAGACAAGGTGTTCTCAACCAGCTCTGATAGGTGATCAGATAAATGCCTGTGGCTAACACCTTGGAGATTGTAGTAGTTAGGGTTCTGGGGAAGCCTCCTGTACATGAAAGTCCATGTAAGATAATCCACGGCATCTTGCTTGTTCTCTATAACCCCAGCAACCACTTCTGCGTTGAAATTATCATGCAAGAAATGCTGGAGATTACTTTCCACAGGGAAGGCTTCGTACAGAAACTTCTTGTAATACTCTTTCTGAGGTGCGTGACAAAAGATCACACATTTCCCGGCATTGTCAAGAAGTGGTCGGCTAGCACGCCCCATCATCTGAAGCAGATCATGGACGGGATAATCAGAATGTGAATTTTCTCTCCCATCGTAATACTGTGTCCCCATTACAACCACCAAATGCGCAGTTAATGGAGTTCCCCAACACAATGAACTGCTCATCACACAAGCCTGAATCCGTCCAGCTTCAAAGAGCTGTGTCACAATCTCCTGATCCAGATTGCTTAAACCCTCATGCAAGTACCCAATACCATGGCGCAGTGTCTCCTTCAGTGTTTCCTCACGGATTTGCCTAACAAAAGGGTCCAGTTCTTCCATATTCCCTAATAGGAAGTCAGGACTCTGCGGGTTATCCATGTGAGAATAAGCCATTAGATCCACAGCAGTCAAGCGGACATGTTTACGGGTTGGGACGAAAACAATAGCCGGCTTCTTGTTCTTGGCGTGCTGGACTATGGCAGTATAGGTTGGCTTGGTCATAGCCTGCATCCTGGCTTCAAAACTGGATATATCCACTCCCTGAATGTGGATCTCTAGAGGAACAGGACGGACACCAGGAGGGAAATTGAAAAGGCCGTGGGAACTGGCCCCAATCCACTCCCCGAGATCCTTCGCATTTGCAAGGGAAGTGGATAGCGCAACAATCCTGATCTTGTTATTGACCTGACTTGAAATATATCTCATTCTGGAGACTATGACCTCCAAAACCGGACCACCTCGACCTCCAATTAGATGGAGTTCATCGACGATGAAGAGACTAACCTGTTGAACGAATTTTCTCTGTTTCCACCTGCGAGAAAGAGCATCCCATTTCTCAGGAGTAGTTATGATTATCTGACCTTTCTCAAGCAGCTTAAGATCCAATGCTGTCTCCCCAGTTAGCTCAACAACCCGTAAACCAAGACCCTTCCCAAACTTCTTCTCCCAGATACGAAACTGCTCCTTGGCAATAGCCTCAAGTGGCGCAATATAAACAACACGCATTGTAGCAGGTCCTTCTTGATGATTCCTTAAAATAGCAAACTCCGCACAAATAGTTTTCCCACTTCCCGTTGGAGCAGCAACCAACACATTGTCGTTTGTGTTATACAAAACAGTAAAGACCTGTGTCTGCACTGGATTGAAATGCTTGAAATCCTGATAGAGTCTCTCGTAATTTGGATTCCTTAGCGCCGTCACTGGGAGGGGCTGCAAGTCCAGTAGTTCCGTCGGAGGTGGATACTTTTCTGGAAGAATCAGATGCCTGAAAGATACAGGCAACACAGTCTGCGAGCCAAGCCACTTGTCTGAAACCACACGGACAAAATACTGAGGTGGCAGTGGTTCAAAGATAGGCACAGTGAAGCTCAAAGTGTGATCCTCATGTATATACTGCTTCTTCAAAAGAAAATACTCATGATGAAGGATCTTTTCACCATCATTGTCTTCCACAATTATCCAAAACGGCTCAACATATTTATGAATTTTGTCGTCCCACAGGAAATCAGGTGTAACTGTAAGCTCTACCTTCAAAACAGTACGAGTTATAGGCTGAACATGTGCAGAAAGAGTCAATTTTGGGAACTGGTGGATGAACTTGTGAAGCGGCCTGCCCATCTTAGGATTACGAATAAGCTCTCCTAGCTCCTGTGCGGATAAATCATAGTACCTCTCCCACACCAAATCCTTCTTCTCCAACCTCATCAAAATTTCATTGGGAATTCCATGAAACTGACGGAGGGGTGTCTGGACACTCCACATCCTCTTCCCAACCATTTTAGATAAGTTCAGAGCCTTCTCTGCCAGTTGAGCCCATCCCCTCTTCAATACAATTTCATAAAGAGCTCGCACAAGACGTCCAGCACTCTAAACATGATAGAAAGAAAAGAGATATAAGTACCAAAAAATAGATACAGCAAACATATCAATGTAACAAGAAGAGACAAGAGAAGAAAGTATAGAACAAACCTGAGTAATGTAAACCATGTCAGATGTCAAAGAAAGACCCTCAAGCTTTAGCTGCGAAATATATGCCTGCAGCAGTACATTTATCTTTGCACTGGGCTCCTCCAAAGTTTCCTTGATCGGAATCGGAACACGATCCAAGAGTTTCGCCAGTTCCATCTTCTCATCTTGCCGAACAGTCACATACTTGAACTCCTCACTCAGTGAGAACAGACGATAGAGATCTATATCACCCATTGTAGGCTTCAAATGCTCATTGTATGTAGCTATTGTCCCATGGGTTATGTAATAGTAGCTAGCTATCCGTCCCAAATCTGTAACTTGGAAGTATCCACTTTTCCTGTCATACTTAACCAAGTTGTTTTTGTCCAAGATAGTAGCAGCCGAATGTATCTGCAAAAACAACATATTCAAGAAAGCATTAGACACAGCTCGCCATTAAGAATAACTTATAAAAGTAACTTTATTACAATGATATTAGATAACCAAATGCAAAACTATCATTCTGAAATCTCAAAAAGATATATGAAATACTAAATTTGTGATCAGCTTAAGAAAGAGGACAAGGCAAGCACAAGGATCCACCAGTTCATCATGGAATGCATGTCATAGACAGTGAAAAAGCTAATGATGCTACGAACAATATTTACAGGAATTAATATCAAATAATAAACGCAATTTTCAGAGTACTAGAAAACGAGATCACGATTAGGAATATCAAATAAAATAAAATGCAACTAACAGAGAAATAACATTAAAGAATCAGATCAAAACAGAAATTTATGATACTAGATTAGTAATCAAAGTGATGAAAACACAAGTGATCCCAACAGTTAATCATGGATTACACATAGTCGGCAGTGACAAAAGCTACAGATGCGAGGATGATATTATGGGCAATGATACTACATGAAAAACAAACGCTCAGAGCATTGGAAACTTGTCACTAAGAATACTACACAAATAAAAGAAACTTTCGTAGCAGTGACAACAAACACACACAGTTGATCCCAACAGTTAATCATGGACTGCATATAGTGGCCGTGTGAAAGTTCCAGATACTAGGCATAACAGTTATGTGCATTTAACAGTAAATAAATGATATGACTGTAGATAGCAAAAACACAAAATTATGCAGATGGAAAAAGCACGTACCAGGTCAGCTCTTCTTTCCTCCAACACTACATCTTTTGCAAGGGCATCAGGCGCTAAGCCATACAATGTTGGGTTACGAACCATACGGATATATAAATACGTATAACCAAGCCAATGGCAAGCCTCTCTAGCATTCTGAACGGTTCCAAGCACAATTTCAGCATTAAGCTGATCAGCAAGTTTAGAAATAAACTGGCTTTCAATAGGTAGTTGCTCATTCATCAAAGAAAGATAATATTGCAGCTCGCTGTAGCCAGTGATAATTATACCCTCCCCATGTTGATCATACTGAGGCCTTCCAGCACGACCAAGCATCTGCATAACATCTAGAGGACTCAGTTCCATCCACGCCCCTTTTTCAGGATTATACACTTGGGTTCCTTTTATAATAACTGTATGTGCAGGCAGATTCACACCCCATGCGAGAGTTGCAGTGGAAACCAGGACTTGCACATGCCCCTGAGCAAAAAGATCCTCAACAATCTCACGATCACTCCTTGTTAACCCAGCATGATGAATTGCAAAACCGTAAGGCAGAATCTCTTTCAGGTCACTATTCTTAACAATCTCAACCTGACTCTGAAGAACTTCACGACTTACACTATCTTCCTTCAAGAATCTGCTGACGGTATCATTCGACATTGCGGTGTCCCGTATTGCTCTTGCAGTTTTTGCTGTTTCCTTTCTCGAATGAACAAAAATAAGGACCTGGTGCTTTCCAGCACCAGCCAATACTTTCTGATAACATAGATCATTCATCAACTGGAACCTCTGCAACGGTTTTTTCACACTGATTCCAATATACTGCTGATGGAGAGGCACGGGTCTGTAGCTGCGGTCAAATTTAAAAAGACCTTTCTTAAGATCAACCCGCAAAAATAAGGCCACGTCTTCATAATTTGGCAGTGTAGCAGATAAACCCACCAGACGAATATTCTCTTTTGTGGTTTCAATTTGCCTAAGGGTCCTAGCGACAATGCTTTCAAGCACAGGCCCTCGATTATCATGAAGGAGATGAATTTCATCGATAATAAGAAGTCTCACAAGCTGGGTATAAGTTCGATCTCCAGACTTTCTAGTGATGATATCCCATTTCTCTGGTGTTGTAACAATTATCTGAGTTTCTTCAATTTCTCTCCCAGTTAGGGACTGATCCCCACTAAGTTCTCTCACAGTAACTCCATAATCCTTCAGACGATTAGACAAATTACCTACAACTTCAGCAACAAGGGCTTTCATGGGTGCAACATAAACAATTTTGTAATCTCCATGGTTATAAGTTCCATCTGTATTCCTATTCATTTCAAGTTGCTGCAGTATCGTAAGCATAGCAACATTGGTCTTCCCAGCACCAGTTGGAGCACAAAGAAGAATGTTTTCTGCCTTAAAAAGTGCAGTTTCATACACTTTGCTCTGAACTCTGTTTAACTGTTGCATTCCCTTAAAAGCCGGTTGAGCCCAATCAGGCATTTCTGTAATCTTCACAAGCTTCTCATTGATATCCACCTTTTTAGAAACCCATGGCACATGAACTTCATCATATCCCTTGCCATGACTTCTGTACGAGCCAGGGGGGAGGTCACACTTCTTATTCGCCATCAGGAGACCACCTTGGTCAAAAGCCAAGCTCTCCAGGTCCAGCATCTGACGCTGACCCTTCACCCAACCACTCTCTAAATCTCTATCAGCAACATCTCTCCTGCCTCTGCCTCCATCATCACCAGTTTCGTCCTTCAAACGCCGGGCTTCTTCGTTAATACTTTTTTGCAGATTCTCCTCCCTCTCTTTTGCTGTTGCTCTTGTTGCATGCAACTGCTCCACAATTGCTGTCAACTCTGGGCCCAACCCCCTCATCTCCTCCTCAATCCGATTCCTTTCTTCCTGATCTTCGGCCCTAGCCAAACGAGTGCACCACACAATTTTAAGACGGTTCTGCAGCAGAAATTTAACAAGGCTGAACTTTTCATACTGAAGGTGCACAAGCAGCTTGTTCTCAACATCCCTGTCATCCCCTTCAGCAAGTGTCTTTAGCAGCTCTTCTGCGAGTACCTGGCATTGTTGTGGATCAATCTGCTGTTCATATGCTTGAGATATTTTTCTCTGGAGCCAATATGCATCAATGTCTTGAACATTAAGATTTGTGCCCTCATTAACATCTCCTGCATCCTCGTCATTTATCCCTGCACCAACCTGCATACCTCCAGTTCTGGTAGGCTCTTCATCCTCCTCCTCATCTTCCTCTTGAACCATATCAGGATCACTCTCCTCATCATCTTCTTCATTCTCCTCAAATTCAACAGCCACACCCAAATCATCATCAAGTCCTTCATCCTCATTAGCTTTACCACCACCAGAATCACCACCCTCCTGAAAGTCTGTGATCAACTTTCCAATGGAAACAAGCTGATCAAACTCTTGACTCCCAATACGGTTCAGCAACTTCTCAATCTCCATCTTTTTCTCAGGGTTTCTAAATGTTTCGTTCTTGAGAACCGCCAAAATCTCATCAGCCGCACCACTAACAATATTCAGAGGTTGCCCACCCAACTGCTGCTGAATAAGACTAAGCATGGCCTCATAAGCAGCCCTCGTCTCCTTGGTCTTGGGCTGATAAACCGCATCATCAGTATCAGTAAGAACGCTTTCTTCCCTAAGACGACGCCTCTTACTCTGCCGAACATTAACAGTATCATCTACAGCATCACGTTCCTTCTTCTTTGACTTTTTAAGCTTATCCTCCAACTCCTGAGGCCTTCCCTTAGCAACACGGTCACCAAAAGACCTTGGATCGATTTTCCCCCAGAGAGTTTCCGGCTCTCCTGTAGGCTCGTGTGTATCCCGAGGACGATTATCAGTGGTTAACACCAGACTTGAGTTAGCTCTGTACTCATACTGCTTGAACCTGGCATGAGCTTCCGCACCGCCTCCCAAGTTCGCCATTACCAAATCCGAAAACCTAAAAATCAAACCAAACAAAGAGACAGATACAAAATGTCAAACTTCGAATCGAAGAAACAACCCCAAAAGGAAAACAAAAGTGAGACGAAGAAACTCCCAAGAGCGCAGATGATAAACCCTAATAGAACCAACCAAATCGAGTAAACAAAGAGAACGGAAACTTACGGAAACAGCAACGAAGTCTCTTCTTAGCTCGAGACTCGCTGCAGCAAATGAATCAAGTAGCAGAAACCCTAATGGGGAGATGATTAAGAGTTCTCACTTCTCACCTCCTCTACCTCCTAAGAATCGATGAATCGATCTAAGAATAGGTTGAACAAAAAAGGATAAATATGTATAAGGAGTGTTCCTCGGAGTGTTTGTAGCTACCGCCTTAAGGTGACAAGCATTAACGACGCCGTTTCAGACTATGGATCCGATAACTAGACCGACCCATCCATAATTTTATTATTGGGTTGGGCCTTTACATACTCCTCAAATAAGCCCAACGCAATAAAACAATGGTCCGGGAACTTCATGCTTCTTTTTTTTTGTCTGGTTAATCTGAGAATGAATGCAAGTGTTTTTTTCATATTTTTTGTTTCTCTCTCCACAGACACTTCACTATAAATAATTAAAATTGTCAAACCACTATTTATTAAAAATACCTCACATTAAAATTCGCTGACAAATATAATGTGTGTGTAATAATGAAAAAAAAAAAAGAGGAATGGGAAGACTTTAAATTGGCGACAATGACATTGATGCATATTACTTTGAATACAATCTTAGATTAGTAAAAGAAGATGCACATGCAGATGCAGCATATGAGACCAAGGGCTCATGTGTTATCATGTGAGCAAAACTGGGCACGCGCAAAAAATATCCAAAACTTATATACTTATTTTATCTGTTTTTGTCAAAACTCAAAAAAAAAAAAGAGAGATCTATTGATCTCAGAGATAATATAGTTTTCAAACAAGTAACACACACATCATTTCTAGTATATCGTTGGACGACCAAACATCAGTGATGACCACAACAACGACAAACAAGAAAACTTGTTTCATCCATTAAAACTCTTTGTGGAAGATTTAGACTAGATTTTTTAACTTTCGTTTACTCTTTATGTTATAATGAAATACAGAGAATGGTGACAAACAAATGAAAGAAGTTGAATATAGAAGAAAACTCACATATGTAATGTATAATGTGCAAGCGTGTGAAATATTGAGACGTGGAAAATCAAAATGTTCCCAAAAGAAGGCCATGTGTGGGAAGTCCACGTAACTATAGCAATAGCAACAATTTTTGTATTCATGTCTAATATTCTAGAATGCACACTACAACGTACAAGCACTCCCTATATACATTGTGTTTTATTTATTTGTTCTATATTCATGTATTTTAAAATTGTATTTTAAGTGGTTACCAAAGTTTATTATATTAAAAACTACATACACTAAAAACCATTAATATACGTGTTAGTTTTGTCATATATGTAATAACAAAACATTTTGGTAAGCAGTCGCATGTCGCATCCATCTAGATTCTGTTTAAACATACATGGGTGTAGTGTAGAGATAGGTAAAGCACATATAGTGCGGGTTTAGAGAGCATTGATCATGTGACATAGTGTGGCTCCATTATCTTTAAATTTTTTGCCGGAGATATTAATGACAAAATTGGTGTACTTTATTCCAATATTTTAATAGTACAAACACTTTTTTATTCAATAGAAAAAAGAAACAAATTGCCTTTTTATCAAAACAAAAAAATATATATATTACAAAAGTGAGGAGTTAAGGTACCACTTTTCAAATCATGAATACGTGAATTTCCATTATATAAGAATAAGATAAGAACCGCTAAATAATGGAATTTTGATAAGGTCAAAAGATGTAGCTCATCGTGACGTTCCACCAACCTAAAGTTTCACCTCATCTCACCGCTTCACGCATGACCTAAACTAAAAATATTTTACAAAACTCAAGAAAACACTAAAACAACGTGTGTAGAGGTGATAAATTTGAGTTACATATAATTACATATATAGATAGAAAGAGATATGGTATATATATATACGTTAACTGTTTGTTACTAAAAATCGATAATTTTGATAGATATAGCTAGCTCGTGTTTGCGGCATCTACATATTGACAAATATAAGTTTTTTTGATGTGTTGATGATAGCTGTCTCTTAGGCGAATTGTGTAAACACAAGTTGGTATATTGTTTTAATGAGTTTTTACCAGCTAGCTAGCTACTCACCACTTTAATTGTCGTCGAACTATAGATAGTGCCACCAAACTAATTTATAATGGCGACTAGACTACAACAACAACAACAACAAAAGTCGTATCCGTGATCCGTCGTATAACTATTAACGTGTTTTTCAAATTCTATTTTACGTGTATAAGTTCTTTTCGTCAACTATTGAGTAGTGCTGCTAGATCTATATATAAATCAAACGGTGGAAAAAACTAAATAATTGTTGATCATTATACATATATTTGCATGCATTAAATAAACATAAAGCTCATTAGATATTATAAAATGGTTGTATTGAATATACTGAATCCTTCCTACTATACCGAAACCGACATATCCATAAGTTTGATATTTTTGTTTGTTCTGTAAACACGTCATTTTCGTTTAATATAGTGTTGAAAAAGAAAAATTCTCATCCTCAATATGAAAAATGTATAGGATTTTCGTTTGATGGATTTTTTTTTTTTATGAACGTTAATCTCTTATGATCCTTTGGTTAAGTGATGACAAGTAAGTTTTAGCAATTAAAATAGATAGTTTTTTTATCAGTTTCATTTTTTATTTTATTTTACCAAATTTATATGATTAAAAGAAATTGTAAAGAAAAATTAGTTTTATGGTTATAGATGTTAAAAAAAAAAAATGATTCCTAATAAGTAAGTTAGGCAAAATAATGATTTAGTAGTAATATAGGTGTTGTACAGTAGTTAAGATAATGAAAGAAATGAAAATAATAATTTGATGGAGAAGGAGAGAAGGTCGTTTTCCGTGCTCAACAGAAAAGCGCATATCCGTTTTGGTAAAAACTCCCGGGGACCCAAAATCCTCCTCACGCGCTTACTTTATCCCCCACCCGGACCCGACCCGATTCACACTTGTTAACTATTTTGCTAAATATGTGATTAGTGTTTTATAATTAATGATGTTGATGATGTGAAAATTTAGTGTTTCATCCTATTACAAGATGCCACATGTATTCTCTGTTTTTTTTTTCCTGCCCATAATCACCCATTGATACGAATGTGCATTTATCTTTTCTTCTTCACTTTATGAAATAGAAATCATTGCATTATCCCATTTGTACAAAATGAAAATAAAGAAAACTTTTGTTCTTGATTAATTTGATAGATACTAATTCAACTAAATTAAATAGTAGTACTAATTATGAATAATGATGATATTCATAAACAGATCTTGAAGTTAACAATGTTTTGTTCGCAGCACTTATACAGTATATTTTTGGATAATTACGCTATCTGTATATCTATTGGTAATTGTATTCATTAAAAATTTACCCCAATTAAAATGATTCTATCTCTATAATCTATATACACGAAAGGCATTGGTTTGTTAATCAAAGGAAATAAAATAAAAAATAAAATTAAATCTGAATAAGGAAGCCCTCTGTTCAACAAAGAGGCTTCTTCTCTCTCGTTCCTTAATTCCTTCTTCTCTCTTAAGCCAGCTGTTTTCTTCTTCTTCTTCTTCTTCTTCTACTCTCTTCTCTTTGCTCGCTTCTTAATTCCTCATTACCATCCTCCGTTTATCGCCGGCATTGTCTTTTGTTACCGATCTGACTATCTCTGCTTTCGAATTTTCCGGCGACAAAGCCTGATCTCCAGGTTAGTTTTAAATCCTTTTTTTTTTAATTGTTTTCCCGGGACTTTTTTTTTTTCTCTGATCTCCGTCCATGTATGTCGGTTTCGTTTTTTATTTTATTTTGGGTCCTTGAATTCTTTTTTTTTTGTTAGATCTGGCTGCAATTTCGTTTGATCTGATCTATTCCTTACTCGTTTGATTAGCTTTTCGTTCGTGGTTCCGTCGGTGGAAGCTTTGAAAAATGCCGGTGGAGGTTGAGAGAGAGCAAGGTGAGGTGTCGGTGAAGGTCGATTTCGATAATGCGACTGAGATTAAACCCGAGGTTGTTGTTCCGACGACTGCCAAAGAGGACGTCGTGAATGGGATCAGCCATGCCGGTAACAATGGCAACGGGAACGACACTGATGCTTCTTACGTTTTCATTACGGAGAATGATACCGTAGCAGATGATTCTGATTCCGTTAAGCCTGTTGACGTCAATGTGGAGAAAGATCTTAAGGAAGGACAGAGTGTGAATTCTGGGGAAGTGAAGGTAGAGGCTGCAACTAGTGCCGATGATGTTGTTTTGGGAGTTTCTCAAGGTAGTCAACCCCTGGAAAATTCTCAACGAGAAAAGGCAGCTGATGGACCAGAGGAGGTCGTTGGGATCCCAAATTCAGAAATTGAGGATTCTCTTGAAAAAAGTGTCGAGGAGAAGCATCCTGATAATGGGCATCTGGAAAGTGAGCATGAGGCTAAATTGGAATCTACAGAGGAAGCGGAGCAACTTCAAGATTCTGAAGTTGGACCCAGGGATCTGACAAAGAATAACGCTGAGGAAAAGCCTGATGGTAAATTTGAATCTGATAGTAAAACAGATGTGGAGGGACATCAAGGGGGCAGTATTGAAACGCAAGAAAAGCCTGATCTTGATGTTGATGTTTCTGAAGATCTGAAAGATAACGACGATTTAGCAGAGCACCTTGTTGACTCAGATCAGGGAAAGGTGTCTAAGTTGGTGAGCGCTAAGGTTTCTCCAACTGACCCCAACGATGGAGACATGGGTTTAGGACAAGATACGCTAGCAGATCCAGCTGATACCATCAATGGATCTGAATCTGTGGATGATCGAAGTGGATCAGAATCCGTAGCAATTTTAAAACCTGTTTCTGTTGAAAATGGTCATCCTCCAATAGAATCAGAGTCGGAGGAAATTGGTGATGTTCAATTTACTTCAGAGGCGGAGAAAGTCAATGCTTCTGAAGTTGATGTCTTGCCAGACTCTGGATCCGTGGACGTTGCTGCATCAGAGGTAAGTAGTGATGTCCCGGCTGAGACTCAAACTATTACTGCTGCAAGCTTGAATTCCAACATTACTGGTATAGATAGTGTAGTTGAAAATGGTAATAGCAAATCGGAATCTGAAGCAGAAATTGGAGCTGTTGATGGTGTCTCCGTGTCTGATGGGAATATGAACACTCATCCAGAATCTCGAGATGCAAGCAATCCTACTTGTGATCAAGATGGAAAACAACAGATAGCATCTGAAGTTAAGGAACTTCTTGACGCCCCTGCTTCAGAAGAAAGAAGTGATGCTGTTATTGTTGCCAAAGAGAATGTTTCAGAAGCTGCTATTTCTGATGGCTTATCTTGTGCCAACCAGCAGGCACCAGAACGGGATGAGATATCTGGGCTTGTTGAAAATATCCCATCCCATCCGCTGCATGAGAATGCGCATTCTGGGAATGACTCAAGTGTAAATGTAAGCGATGACAGCAAAAGTCAAGGTTTATCAGAGAATCATGAGGTTGACACAAACCAGAAGATCCAAGATGATCGTAGTGCTCAGTTGGATGAAGAGACCAAAGTGAATGTAAAACATGCTCCAAACGAGAAAGTTCAAGAAAACAACAGTGAGAGTGACTTGGATGTTGGTGCTGGTGATTGTCTAAACGCTGCTGAAGAAGTGACAGAATCACCTACGGAGGATCTTTCTGGGAATGCATCCCATGAGAGTGCTGAGACTCTCTCTACAAACATCAACGAACCATTGAGCTTATTGGAATCCAAAACTGCTGTCTCTGACTTGGCAGAAAGCTCAGCAGAAGGAGTGGCTGACGAAACGGGCGCTGTTGCCACGGAATCTGAAGCTGCCCCGTCAGTTAAAGAATGCACTGAACCACAAATTGCTCCACCCACTATTGAAGTTGGTGAAATAAATAGAGAAGTCAATTTTTGTTCAGAAGTGAATGTGACGAAGACCACTCCTGTTGATGTGTGTGAGGATCCACCTAAAGAAGTTTCTGAGGTGAAAGAATTGGACATCAAAGAAAAATCTTCGATAAATACAGATGAAGAAGTCGCTAATGCCTCAGTTGCATCTGAAACCAAAACCTGTGCACAGGACGTTGAATCTAAAGTGGTTACATCTATTGCAGAAGCTAAAGACTCTGTGGACAGCCAACCTGCTGAAAACAAAGATGGTAATAAGTTAATTGAAAATGAAGCTAGGCTATGTACTTCTCTGGTTGAGGATGAGAAAACTGGAGTTGACGGTTTATCTAAATTGTTGTGTTCAGGAAATGCTGTTGATAGAATAGATGATAAAGTTGCCTCGACCTGTGAAGGCTCTGCGAGTGATGCCTCTGAAGGGCACACTGTAGCGGTAGAGATAGAGAAAAGACCGTTTTACTTTCTGCCTAGAGTTCCAAGATATGATGACGAAAAGTTAGCTGAGCAACTCAAGCACGCTGAAGCGCAGGTTGATCAGAAAACAAAGAGTCGGGATGCTCTTAGAGCGGATATCCAAAAGATACGCGTAAGAGACACTTTTAAGATTTTCATAAGTAAAATCAACTTGCTCTAAGTTTAACTTTGACATATTTTAAAATTTGTTATTTATAGGCAATATGTAAAGACTATGATATCAGTTACAAGGCGGCCATGGCAGAAGAGAGATCTGCAAGAAAAGCAATGCACTCAAAACGGCAGGAAATTGATGCTCTTCAGTCTGTGATTAGCCGGGTTAAGAGTGCTGCATCTGTTGATGATATTGATTCTAGGGTGAGATTCCCCAGCGATCACATTTCCAGCTAAATCTTGTTCAACTTCTTAGCTTCTTTAACCTGATTGTGCTAATCTATCTGATTTCTCTGCCTCCAATCAGGTGTATAATATGGAACATATGATGCAACACTCAACTTTATCTCTGACTGAAGAAAAAGGATTCATGCGTGAAATAAAACAATTGAAGCAACTCCGTGAGCAGATATCTTCGAGTATGGGTACCAAGGATGAAGTTAAGCAAGCATTGGATGAGAAAGAGAAAACAGAAGAGCGTTTGAAGGTACCCTACAGTCAGCAATCATATTTATGTCATATCTGCATTTAGTTGATACCTGTTACCTCTTGACATTGATTAAACCTATTTTGTCAGTACAAGAGCCTTTAGTTCCTCTATTTACGTAATAGGTGATGTAGTTATTTAATCCTTTCTTTGTGGATATCATTTACCTAGTTCAAATATGCCATTTCTGGTGATAACAGGTATTGAGGAAGGAACTAGACGGGCTTAGAAACGATCTCTCAAAAGTCGAAGCAATCACAAAAGCTGCTAAAAAAAAGTGTGATGAGGAATGGGAAGCACAGAGCAAACTGCAAGAACAATTCAGAGCTGCTGATGCTGTTCGCCAGGAAGCATTTGTTCACCTACAGGATTTGAAGAAACAACAACGAGAAAAGGTACCCAAGAGCATCTGAAAGCAGGCATAAATTTACAAATGCTTGCATCTGTGTCTTTGGGATTAATCCTTCACTTTTACTATTTTCGTATTGCAGAACAAATATTTTTTCAAGTACAGAGATAACTCAAGGGCAGCAAGTGAAATGGCTTTGAAGAAAGATAGAGCAGCCCTGCAAAGCCTTTGTTCTGACCAGGTATAGGCAGATGCCAAATTTCTATAATGGTTTTTAATCCCTGTATGTCCTTTGTACTCATTACAATCTTTCAATAGGTGGAGAATTTCATGAATATGTGGAACAATAATGAGGAGTTCCGCAAATACTATGTAAGATGCAACACGAGGTCTACCTTTAGGAGACTAGGAACCCTAGATGGACGATCTCTTGGCCCTGATGAGGAACCACCTCGGATCACTTATGCTAAAAGAACGGACAAACTTAGAACGTCTAGTGACAGAGCAGAGAAACATGAGGCAGTTCCACCAGTTCCAGCACAACAAGAGAAAGTCATTAAATATGAAGGTTCAAAAGTTGAAAACAACAGTAATGCTGTTGCTAAAGCCAGTGAGAACAAGAGTCAGGCCACTAAATCTAAAAAGGCCGTCAAACCGGACCAGCCTCCACCAAGTGTCACGAAATTGGATTCTGGAAAAGAGGAGATCGAAAAACCAGCAACAAAGGAAGAAGAAGAGCCACCTAAGTTAAGCGTAGAGGAAGAGGAGTTAATTAAGAAAGAAGAGGAGAAGAGAAAACAAAAGGAAGCTGCAAAGATGAAGGAGCAGCATCGGTTGGAGGAAATAGCAAAAGCGAAAGAGGCAATGGAGAGGAAGAAGAAGAGAGAAGAAAAGGCGAAAGCAAGAGCTGTTCTTAAGGCTCAGAAAGAAGCGGAAGAAAGGGAGAAGGTAACTTTTTCCTTTTAACAAATATAAAGCATATTTTAATTATGTCTCTCTCGCAAATGTGTTTTGATCTAATGAAAACTCTGTATTGTGTGTAGGAACGAGAAAAGAAGCTAAGGAAGAAGGAGAGAAGAAAGGGGATATTTGCATCAGAAGAGACAGCAACAGAAAACCCGATTCCGACATCAGAAACTGTAGTAGAAACCCCAAGGGAGATAGAAATTCCAAAGAAACAAGCGGTGGAAGAGAGTCAACAAATCAAGAAAGCTCATAAAGCATCATCACAGTTTCTCAAACAAAACAAGTCAAAATCGGTTCCTCTGCCTTTAAGGAACCGAGGAAACAAGAGAAAACTGCGGCAATGGATGTGGATTGGACTCATAGTTGTGGTCATCCTCGCGTTGTTCCTTCTCGGTAACGCTAATCTCTCCTTCTCTCGTGCAAATCTCTGGTTTACATAAGAAAAGAAAGGAAAAAAAAAAGAAAAAGAAGTTGCACACTCTTTTACACACTTTGCCTTGTGCTTTTTATAGTATGCTTTTTTTGGCTCATATAAATTAGTTTGGATTGTGTTTGGTTTTTTTTTTTCTTTTTGTTATCATTTAAGTGGAAGCTTTGATTCATTGATTTCACGCGAACGACAGACATAGGTTGGTTTTGCTTGCTCTGGGTATATGTCTAAGAAACACCGATTCCAGTTTTTTTATATTTTTTTTCCAATACACCATAATATATTATATAAACAGTGACGTCTTCTTTTATTTTTTATTTATATGTTGAAAAATATAAGTTTGGAATCAAAAAAATATAAGAGAAGAGGATGTAGAAGTTAAAATCAACAATGGAGAAAGAGTCTCATGTTTCTCTGCTCTGTCACTTGAAGTTCTAAATCTTGGTCGTTCTAGTCATATAAGTGATCCGGGGTGGTTGATCAGTGACGAGACCCGAGAGACCGTTCATCTAGAACGCCATAGCCAATTACCCAATTGATACGATCGGGTTCTAATATCTTATAGCTTATTAAAGATGATTATGACACCAATACCCTAACTTCCTTCTTTCTAACCTCATGCGTTTCGTATTATATTTTTTGTTTTTTTCTTTGTAAATCTGACGTAGACTCTCTCAGTTTTCACCGACAATATTAATATGGAGTTACGAAATGTATAAAATAAATTATCCTAACGTGTAGACTCAACAACAACAAAAGATAAGTCAGGTTCGTTATATAAACAGTAGGTACTTAGCTAGTTTCGTAATATGAAAATCTAGATTAGAAAAAATAAACAAAATAGTAGTTGCGTTCAAACTCAGCCGAATCTTTTTTACATTCACATGACACGTGCCATAATAATATAGCTGCCGTATTACTCTCTCTTTTTTTTTCTTTTTTTTTTTCTGAATTTTGCTTCGTTCTCATTGACATGAAAAAAAAAACCAAAAATAGTACTATTGACTTTTTATTTTGTCAACTAAAAACTTAGAAATATGTATGAAATAATAAAGTTATAAAGTTTGAAACATATAATTTCCCCCCTAAACAAGATAATCGTGGGAAGTGGGAATGGGACCCCGTGATATACAGAACGAAGAAAAGCTACTTTTATAGATTCAAATTTCTAATTAAGCATAATAAAGGTTACTCCATACTCACCATTGCATTTCAAGTTTCAAATGCTTTTGAAGAATTATCTCCTCAAATCTTGAAAATGAATGGTTTACTATTCCATGTCAAACCTTTCTAAGTTCTGATTTATATATTTTTCTGTCTTAAATTATATAAGTTGTCAGATCCTAGGTTTCACATCACAGAACAGTCAGTCGATTGAAACAAAGTGGTTATGATAATGAAAAATTATTGTACTTGTATACATATTCATGACTCATGACCACGTCCAATGAACCTTTTATTGCACTCAAAATTCAAAGTTCAAACAAAAAATGGTTAGATCTGTACTGTACGAATTGAGTTTTTACTCATTCAATTTCTTCTTATGACGTACATATGCATTATTGTTGGAGATGCTTATTAAAACGTACGGTGCTGTCTTTGATTGGTTTTTAAGTTTTACTCAATAAAATTTAAACATAATCACGGGGTGAGAAAAGAAAAAAGAAACGATATATAGTTTCAACGTTTCATTTATACTATACATTTTGATTCAAACGATATACTTCATATTTATATGATTCAAAAGTTATAGATGAGTTTACATATACTATGATCTTAAACGCTACAGTTTGTTTTTTTTGTTATTTTCGTGAATTATGTTCACACAAGCAGCTGTCGCTGACCACAAAGTTGACGTTGTTAAATATTATATTATGATGGATTCTTCAAAAAAATGTTAAAACTGAGGGTTTTTTTAAAAAAAAAAATATATTGCGAGTACAAAAAATTATCAACAAAATCTTAGTTACTTTTGTAATACAACCTAGCTTTTCTAGTCATATTTATAAGAAATCTTGGCATATTGATAAACACTAGTTTTATATATTCCAAACTCCATAAACACATGAAAGAAGATTCGAGATCAATAGCATATATATACGTGTAAATGCACTCACAATTTGCAAATTATTTCCTTATCTCACAAATATATTACAATTTTCCAATCATTGTAAATGAACCTTTAGCATAGAACTAGAGAATATATGAAGATGTGACATATATATACATATAAACTGGTTTATATTTCATATGAACAAGTAGAAAATAAACAAAAACCCGGCGGTGTTGGTGGTAAGAAGCATGTTGCATGAGGATGTTGAGGGATTAGGCTCAATACATTGCACGTTTGATCTGTGATTGGAGTTTGGACCACCATGTGACATTTGACTCTCTCTCTTTTCATTTTTTTTTTCCTTTTTCTCTTCTTCATCATGGTTTACTCCATTTGGTTGCTCGACTTCGGTTAACGTTATGATTTATAGTTCGAGCATAATTCGATCGGTTAGAAGAAAAGAAACAACTTATAGGGTTGCAACATTGTTAGGATACAATCTAATACTATATATATGGTGGCTACATATGGACTAATCCAACAATTTATGATAGGATTTTTTAGTTAACAATAAGATTAGTTTGTTGTTTAATCGGTTTAAGTTAGTTAGCTTCCCATAATTTGGTTTCATTTTGAATGGTTTAGTTTCTATATATACTTAGATTAAAGTTCAATCCTACGCATTTGATGAGATATACTAATGCACAACGTACAGATCTGACGACAATAGTAATCTTTATAAAAAGATTTGCCGAAATGATCAGTAATAAAATACACTGATCAAATCCAAAATAGAATACGCGTAGAGTCGTAGAGATATGTACATATAAAAGGGGTGTATATGGTAAACACTAAACAACAAAACACTTGATTCCAGAAAAATGTTGGGAAGAGAGTTTAGTTGTGTCGGGGTGACATAACTTTATAAATAAAATCGTCTCAGTTCTATTATTACTTTATACATCAAATTAATAATAATGCCACATTTTTGAAATTATTAAGCATGCATGATAAGCCGAATGTTGTAACCAAATTAATAACAACTTCATAGTATTATAACGAAGCAGCTAGCAAACAAAACTACAACCTTTGTTTAATCAGGCTATAGGAGAGTGCATTATTTTTATTTAAACACAATAAAACATTCACAAGGCATATGCGAGCTTTATATTATAATGAATGAATATGCTTCTTTGGGCATTATCAAAACCTGTCATGTTCCGTTAGTGTAGCATCCATCGACAAAAAAAAGGTCTATCAAATTGGTCCATCATTTTTATTTTATTTTTAAAAGGGTTTTAAATATTATTAACAGTCCATAATTGTCCTTAATTTGATTTCCATAATCTTGTCTAACCAATACTTCCAAAATCCAACTAAAAGTTATAATGTACATTGATTGAATAAATACATGGATTGTATAGTCTTTGCAATACCAAAAAATAAATAAGTAATTAAGAAAATAAAATAAAAAGTATAGAAATGGGGTGAGAGGTGTAGTAGTACTTGTACTTAAAGTTAGAGAAAGCATCATAGTACAGTCAAGAATGGAGACACGTTAGATATTGGTTAGCAAGAGTAGTAATTAATGTTTAATTGGTTAGTGTGAATTAGTGAGAGATTATGGTCCAATCCATTGCATTCGACCTTTCCGTACCAAACTCACAGCTATATATTTCCCTTTCACCTTTTTCCTCCATTGTATATATCTTTAATATAATCATGTGTCTATATATAACCATCAAAAAGTTAACGTTCAGCTGACAAAATGATGACATTCAGCTTACAGAATGAATCCCAAATTTCTTAGTATTTCACGATAAATGCAAAAAAAAAAAAAATGATAATAATGATAAAGGGTGGAATATTATGTTCTGATAATAAAAATTAATATTATCTTAAAGTGAAAATTATATAAACGTTGTATTTGTATAAAATAATATAATACTATCACACTATTCTAATCTTCTTACAAAATACTCTAATTATTTTTAACAATTCATTCTCTTCATTTTTGTTCATATATTTCATTCGTATACTATCGATAACAATCTTTAACTTTCTTGATTGATTTATTCTTCATTTTTCCATTTCATTATTTAGTGTCATGTATATTATTTTTATAAGAAGTCAGCAACTGAAACTATTGGCATATATAACATAATAGTAGATTGACATTAGAATTAGTAAAGGAATGTAAGAATGGATGTATGACCGAATAAAAAGTTGACACGAGGTGATTAAAACGAGACACGGTTTAACAACGATAGATTATAATAATGCTAAAACCATCATAAACTAGGGAATTAATAACAAACGTCGTTTTATATATGGAACAACAAGAGAAGAAGGAACCAGCCACTTGCACGCTTGTAGGGACGAGTCATCAAAAAACCGTACGTGTGTGATGACTGATGACTTATGAGGTGTGGCCTCTCTCTCTCTCTCTAATCTCTCTAATCTCTCTTTCTCTCTTGTCTTGTCCAATCTCTTGTTGTTTGTACTACAATGGTCTAGAGGAGAGGACATGAGAGGCTACTTTCGTAATATTCTGAAAACGTATGGGTCAGTTTAATCTTTTCGACATGGTTTTGGGTGGGATTGTTTTTATCCTCTTTACCTTACGTGATCACGACGACTTCTCTCCCTAACGCGGTGTCGATAGATACAAGCTTCATCATATAGCATAAAGCGTTCTGACGTACTTCTTACCATGTATATTAGGTTCATAGCTAATAACCATTATCATATATTGAAGTTTTGCGAGATGAATCATTCAACTACGTACAAAAGAAGAGAAGCTATGAAATATAAAAGAAATGAATAAGTTTTCTTAGCGAAGGTCTTGTACATCTTAGCTATCAGTCCTATAAATGATGAGACAATTAGTTAGGCAAACACTTGTAAGTAGCTCCACGTCTCAAAAAGAAAAGTCGACGATCGCTTCATTATCACTAACCACTCGAGGCATGTTACATGTTTTATAGCTAATATATATATGTAGTACAAGCAATTATATATATATATATTAATAATTATGGTACGAGCTAGAGCTATAATAAAATAGTTGGTTCGTAGGACCGACACTAAAAGATGGTTTTCCTAAACAACAGTTATAATGATTTCGACTATTTAAATTAAACTTTTAGGTTTATTGTTCTCTAGCAAACAACTTTTGATCCTTGCGACAGAAATTGGCATACGTTCATTGATTCAAGTAACCCATCTTTGTTTTCTTGAAAACATTACACTAATATTAACAAGAAAACAAGTTTCTCTTAACCAAGTTTTCTATAGACATAGATATATGTCACAGTTTTGAAATCTACGTACGCATACTTTAAAATTCAACTAGACAAAACAATTGATATATAATCTCAAACAATCTGATATGACTATAATCATAATTTATCATGCCACATTAATTTTTTTTTTTTTTTTAATCTTAAACAAGTATGTTTGACTAAATAGAAGTATTTTCAAGTCAAAAAGTGTGAAACCGAAGTGGATCCGTTTATTAAGGGTAAGAAATAAAGAAATTAAAGAAGAAGAAGAAAAAACAGTGTTTGAGATTTTTAACTGAATCAAATGGATAAAAAGAAGAAAATGGAAATGTCTTGGATCCTTCAACTACCATATCTCTCTCTCTCTCTCTCTCTCTCTCTCTCTCTCTCTCTCTCTCTCCACTCTCACATATGGGCGGCTCGAATAATACCACACAAATGCCCTCTTCACTATTCGAATTTACACAATGTGCCACCACCGTAGAAAACAAATAAGAAACTCACCAAAACAAAAAAAGGAGGAGGACTTGAAACAAACAAGGATAGAAGAAAAAGAAGAAGAAGAAGGACAAGTTTGAGACTTTTTGGATATTTTAAGAAGGCGGGTCGAAGCTGAAGCTGAAGCTGGTGAGAAGGAAATCAAAATCAAATCGTTTCTCTTGTTTTGCTGGATTGGATCGGGAAATCTACAAGCTTGAAGATTCGTTTTTTTGAAAATTTGTTCGAATCTGAACATTCGAATTCGAGTGATGTTTTGCTTGATTCGTTCGTTGATTCGAAGAAGAGTTTATGCTTAGAGCTGTGAAGATTCTGATTTTGGGTTTGTTGATTGGAACTTTTCTAGCTAGGCGGTAGATATGTTGAGTAGGTACGGTGGTTCCTTCTTCCCGTAGATTTACTGAAGATGTTCTTCTGCAAAAACTGAATCTTCTTCTTCTTCTTCATCAACTTGATTGATCAAAGTCTATTTTTGGAATTTGAAAAGAAGAGACTTTTGAAAAGGGTCAGATCGATTTCGGAGGAGAGAGAGAGATATGGATGAGGTAGGTGCTCAAGTAGCTACTCCGATGTTCATTCATCCGTCGCTATCTCCGATGGGGAGAAAACGTGATCTTTACTATCCGATGTCGAATCGGCTGGTTCCGTCTCAACCGCAGCCGCAGCGTAGAGATGAGTGGAACTCTAAGATGTGGGATTGGGATAGCCGGAGATTTGAAGCTACACCGGTGGATGCTCAGACTCTTCGCCTTGGCAACGAGACACAACAGTTTGATTTGACTTCAAAGAATAGGAGTGGAGAAACAAGAGGACTTGATTTGAATCTGGGAAGTGGGTTGACCGCTGTGGAAGACACCACGACGACGACGACGCAGAACATTAGACCGAACAAGAAGGTTCGGTCTGGATCTCCGGGCGGGAATTATCCGATGTGTCAGGTGGATAATTGTACTGAAGATTTGTCTCATGCTAAGGATTATCATAGAAGGCATAAAGTGTGTGAAGTTCATAGCAAAGCTACTAAAGCTCTCGTCGGCAAACAGATGCAGAGGTTTTGCCAACAGTGCAGCAGGTAAGGAAGAAATTTGATTTGTTGTTGTTGTCACCAGTTTGATTTTTATCTGGAAATGGTTCTCTGTTCTTTTCTTTTAATATATGATTTTTGCAGGTTTCATCTGCTCTCGGAGTTTGATGAGGGAAAGAGAAGTTGTAGGCGTAGATTGGCTGGCCACAACCGAAGGAGGAGGAAGACAACACAGCAGGAGGAGGTTGTGGTTCCGGGGAACCGTGATAATAGCTCTAATGCCAATATGGATCTTATGGCTTTGTTAACCGCCTTAGCTTGTGCACAAGGTATTAGCTTGCGATTATACAAGAGTTTGTTTCTGTCTGGGAATTCTGCTCGGATGTTCTTGTTTTATTAACAGATTTGTTGTCTGCGAGCTGCAGGTAAGAATGAGGTGAAGCCAGTGACTACTTCTCCAGCTGTGCCTGATAGAGAGCAGCTTCTTCAGATACTTACCAAGATAAATGCATTGCCGTTGCCTATGGATCTTGTCTCTAAGTTGAACAATATTGGAAATTTAGCCAGGAAAAATCTGGATCAACCTACGACGAACCCCCCAAATGATATGAATGGCGCTTCTCCTTCTACAATGGACTTGCTTGCTGTTCTTTCATCAACGTTAGGATCATCTTCACCTGATACACTAGCCATATTGTCTCAAGGTGGGTTTGGTTACAAAGACAGTGACAAGACTAAGTTATCTTCGTATGATCACGGTGTTGCAACCAATGTGGAAAAGAGAACTTTAGGGTTTTCTTCTGGTGGGGGAGAGAGGAGCAGTAGCAGTAACCTATCTCCATCTCAGGATTCAGATTCACGTGCTCAAGACACTAGGTCTAGCCTGTCTCTACAATTATTTACCTCATCTCCCGAGGATGAGAGTCGACCAACGGTGGCATCTTCTCGAAAGTATTATTCTTCTGCAAGCAGTAATCCTGTTGAGGATAGATCTCCGTCGTCCTCCCCGGTCATGCAGGAATTATTCCCATTGCAGACGTCCCCTGAAACCATGAGGTCTAAGAATCACAATAACTCAAGTCCCAGGACTGGTTGCCTACCGCTTGAGCTCTTTGGTGCATCAAATAGGGGAACTGCAAACACTAATTTTAAAGGTTTCGGGCAACAGTCTGGGTATGCTTCTTCTGGTTCTGACTACTCTCCTCCCAGCTTAAACTCTGATGCTCAGGTTTGCAGCTTTTCAACTTCTCTTTAGCATCTATTTGTACGTAGATAAAACAAACCACTTATGGTTTTTATATATATGACATATAAACAGGACCGCACTGGAAAGATAGTCTTCAAACTACTTGATAAAGATCCAAGTCAGCTCCCTGGGACATTACGATCGGAGGTGATAATTTCTGAGCATGATATAGCCTTATCTTAAATATTTAAGTTATTGATTGCTTCTGTTACAGTCCTCATACTTATTGTCCCCCTGTAACAGATCTATAACTGGCTTTCGAACATTCCATCAGAAATGGAGAGTTATATTAGGCCTGGCTGTGTTGTTCTATCTGTCTATATAGCGATGACACCTGCAGCCTGGGAGCAGGTGAGTGGATATTATGTTTTAAGTTTTTGGTTATTGAATCACTCAATGCTATGTATAGCTTAGAAGCAGTTGGTGGTTTTTTTTTTCAGCTCGAGCGAAACTTACTGCAAAGGCTTGGTGTTTTGCTACAAAATTCTCAGTCTGATTTTTGGAGAGAAGCTAGATTTATAGTTAACACGGGGAGACAGCTCGCATCACACAAAAATGGTGAGTGCTCACGAGCTCTTACTTCTGTGTAGCCTTGAATGTTGCAATTTTTATCTCTTCATGATCATAACATATCACTGGTTACAGGTAGAGTTCGATGTAGCAAATCGTGGAGAACTTGGAATTCACCAGAGCTCATCTCAATTTCACCTATAGCCGTAGTAGCTGGTGCAGAAACAAGTTTGGTATTAAGAGGTAGAAGCTTGACTAACGATGGGATCAGGTAAACTTAAAAAAAAAATCAGTTTCATAGTGTTTCTAATCTTTTCTTATTTCTTTCTAACCTATATTATCATTGTGCTGCCAGTATTCGTTGCACACATATGGGCACCTACATGTCGATGGAAGTAATTGGAGCAGGATGTAGACAAGCAGTATTTGATGAGTTGAATGTAAATAATTTCAAAGTGCAAAATGCACAGCCGGGTTTTCTTGGACGCTGTTTCATTGAGGTATAACTTCATATAACTGAACTTCCTAACTGAACTTAGTAATTTACTTTGTCAGTCTAGAGATGTTGAAAGTCTAGTTTGTGTCCAGGTGGAGAATGGATTCAGGGGTGACAGTTTTCCATTGATAATTGCCAATGCATCCATCTGCAAAGAGTTAAATCGCCTTGAAGAAGAGTTTCACCCCAAAAGTCCGTCAGAAGAACAAGCTCAGAGCTCAGATCGACGTCCCACATCAAGAGAAGAAGTTTTGTGCTTCTTGAATGAGCTTGGTTGGCTTTTCCAGAAGAACCAGACCTCTGAACTTCGGGAACAATCCGACTTTTCCCTTGCCCGCTTCAAGTTTTTGCTCGTTTGCTCAGTTGAAAGAGATTACTGTGCTCTCATCAGAACACTCCTTGACATGTTAGTAGAGAGAAATTTGGTGAATAATGAGCTGAACACAGAAGCCTTGAATATGCTCGCTGAGAGTCAGTTGTTGAATCGTGCTGTTAAGAGGAAAAGCACAAAAATGGTCGAACTACTTATTCATTACCCAGTTAATCCCTCGGCACTCAAGTCCTCTAACAACTTTGTTTTCTTACCCAACATAACTGGACCTGGCGGTATCACACCTTTACATCTAGCTGCGTGTACATCTGGGTCAGATGATATGGTTGATCTGCTGACAAATGACTCACAAGAGGTATGGCTCTCTCCCTCTTGCTGCCTCTCTCAAACGTAATTTTATTTCTTGCAACCCATAAGACTGAGGAAACCGTATTGCTGTTTCAGGTCGGATTATCAAGCTGGAACACTCTTTGTGATGCAGCCGGCCAAACTCCATACAGCTACGCTGCAATGAGGAACAACCATAGCTATAACTCTCTGGTGGCTCGTAAACTTGCAGACAAAAGAAACAAGCAAGTCTCACTAAACATTGAGAACGAGATTGTTGACCAAAGGGGTATGAGCAAGAGATTAAGTTCAGAGATGAACAAATCATCTTGTGCGTCGTGTGCAACCGTGGCTCTCAAGTATCAGAGGAGAGTTTCAGGTTCACACCGTTTGTTCCCAACGCCTATCATTCACTCAATGCTCGCAGTTGCAACAGTCTGCGTTTGCGTCTGCGTTTTCATGCATGCTTTCCCAATCGTGAGACAAGGATCTCACTTCAGTTGGGGAGGTTTGGATTATGGCTCAATCTAGACAACAACATATATATAAATTATAATTTTATTCTTTTGGTTTCACAAAATAAGAGAAAAAGGGAAGAGACTTCGCACGAATATATAAGGAAAAGCTCAGAGACTTGACTGTGACAACGACCAAAGTGTGACTACAGTAGTATTACTCAAGGGAGTTTCACCGTCGGGAGTTCTTTTTTTTTTTTTTCAATTATATATATTTTGGTTTGGCTAATTTGTTGTGTGTATTTCTGTGTATTTTGTTTCTATATTTTGATTATGATTATTCTTTAACTAAGATAATAACCTGCTGCTTCATATAAGAGGCAGTTGTTTTACTGTTTTTTTGTATTTTGGTTCTTGTAAATTTGTACTTTGTACAACTAGCTCCTTGTTCATGTTGTAACTTGAATAACATTGTTTTTTTCTTTCTTTTTTGTCGAAAGTCTAAATGCATTACCATTTGAAACTTACATTACTATTACATGATATAGAACGATGTTTGTGTAAACAATATGAAGATGGAGTAATCTTGTCACATATGCCTCTTATGTCAACGATTCCCTTGTCGGGATTCTCAAACATCAAACCTCACAAGTTAGTGTATTGTTTTGCATGATCTTGTAGCTCATTTGATTTAATGGCTTAGCTCCACCTCGTGAGTTCAAGTCATGGCAGAGTAGGAGAGGAGGCAAAGAAGATACACACTTTATCCAAAAAGAAACTGAAAACTCATGAGATATCTTTTAGTTCAAAGGAATTTATATTTGTCACAAGTAGACAATGAATTTTTTTTTGAGATTAGTGTGATTTGATTACTTCATACTAAACGACGTACTTAATGACATTGAAAGGAAACGATGTCGAAAAAGAAATTATGGATCTCGATTAATTTGAAGAAGTAAAAAACAGAAATGTTTTTGGACTATCAAATCAAAAAATTTAACTTTAATCAATGGATAAAAAGCAAATGGGAAATGTCTTGGATCGAATATTACCATGTAAATGCCCTCGTTTCTGTTTGAATTTACAGAATGTGCCACCACCGTAGAAAACAAATAAGAAAGAAAAAAAAAAGTTATCGTAGAAGGTAAGGACTTGAAGACAGCAGAACACGGATTAAACAAAAAAAAAAGCTTGATCAGCGGAAAAAAGAAGAAGGACAAGTTTGAGACTTTGGGGATTTTAAGAAGGTGGGTCGAAGCTGGTGAAGAGGAATAATCAAATCATTTCTCTTGTTTTGCTGGATTGGATCGGGAAATCTACAAGTGTTTGAAGATTCGTTTTTTGAAAATTTGTTCGAATCTGAACAAGTTCTTAACATTCGAATTCGGGTGATGTTTAGCTTGATTCGTCTCCAGCTTTCGTTGAATCGAGGAAGAGTTTATGCTTGAAGCTGCCAAGATTCTGATTTTGGGTTTATTGATTAGAGAAGTTTTCTAGCTAGGCGGTAGATATGTTGAGTATGTACGGTGGCTCGGTAGATATGTTCTTCTGCAAATACTGAATCTTCTTCTTCTTCATCATCAAGCTGATTGATCAAAGTCTATTTTTGGAATTTGAAAAGAAGAGACTTTAAAAAAAGGGTCAGATCGATTTCGGAGGAGAGAGAGAGAGATATGGATGAGGTAGGTGCTCAAGTAGCTACTCCGATGTTCATTCATCCGTCGCTATCTCCGATGGGGAGAAAACGTGATCTTTACTATCCGATGTCGACTCGGCTGGTACCGTCGTCTCAGCCGCAGCCGCAGCGAAGAGATGAGTGGAACTCTAAGATGTGGGATTGGGATAGCCGGAGATTTGAAGCTACACCGGTGGAAGCTCAGGTTCTTCTTCTGGGCAACGAGACACAACAGTTTGATTTGACTTCAAGGAATAAGAGTGGAGAAGAAAGAGGACTTGATTTGAATCTGGGAAGTGGTTTGACTGCGGAGGAAGACACCACAACGACGACGACGCAGAACATTAGACCGAACAAGAAGGTTCGTTCTGGATCTCCGGGAGGGAATTATCCGATGTGTCAGGTGGATAATTGTACTGAAGATTTATCTCATGCTAAGGATTATCACAGAAGGCATAAAGTGTGTGAAGTTCATAGCAAAGCTACCAAAGCTCTCGTTGGGAAACAGATGCAGAGGTTTTGCCAACAGTGCAGCAGGTAAGGAAGAAGAGTGATTTGTTCTTATTGTATCCAATTTGATTTTTTTCTGGTGATGGTTCTCTGTTTTTTTTTTTTTTTTTCTTAATCTGGTTATGAATGATTTTCGCAGGTTTCATCTGCTCTCGGAGTTTGATGAAGGAAAGAGAAGTTGTAGGCGTAGATTGGCTGGCCACAACCGAAGGAGGAGGAAGACAACACAGCAGGAGGAGGTTGTCGTTCCGGGGAACCGTGATAATTCGTCTAACGCCAATATGGATCTTATGGCTTTGTTAACCGCCTTAGCTTGTGCACAAGGTATTAGCTTGCGAATATACAAGAGTTTTTTTTTTGTCTTGGAATTCTGCTCGGATGTTCTTGTTTTATTAACAGCTTTGTTGTCTGCGAGCTGCAGGTAAGAATGAGGTAAAGCCAGTGACTACTTCTCCAGCTGTGCCTGATAGAGAGCAGCTTCTTCAGATACTTACCAAGATAAATGCATTGCCGTTGCCTATGGACCTTGTCTCTAAGTTGAACAATATTGGAAATTTAGCCAGGAAAAATCTGGATCAACCAATGGCGCACCCCCCAAATGATATGAATGGCGCTTCTCCTTCTACAATGGACTTGCTTGCTGTTCTTTCGTCAACGTTAGGCTCCTCTTCACCTGATACGCTAGCCATATTGTCTCAAGGTGGGTTTGGTTACAAAGACAGTGACAAGACTAAGTTATCTTCTTATGATCACGGTGTTGCAACCAATGTGGAAAAGAGAACTTTAGGGTTTTCTTCTGGTGGGGGAGAGAGGAGCAGTAGCAGTAACCTATCTCCATCTCAGGATTCAGATTCACGTGCTCAAGACACTAGGTCTAGCCTGTCTCTACAATTATTTACCTCATCTCCCGAGGATGAGAGTCGACCAACAGTGGCATCTTCTCGAAAGTATTATTCTTCTGCAAGCAGTAATCCTGTTGAGGATAGATCTCCGTCGTCCTCCCCGGTCATGCAGGAGTTATTCCCATTGCAGACGTCCCCTGAAACCATGAGGTCTAAGAATCACAATAACTCAAGTCCCAGGACTGGTTGTCTGCCGCTTGAGCTCTTTGGTGCATCAAATAGAGGAACTGCGAATACTAATTTTAAAGGTTTGGGGCAACAGTCTGGGTATGCTTCTTCTGGTTCTGACTACTCTCCTCCCAGCTTAAACTCTGATTCTCAGGTTTGTAGCTTTTCAATTCCTCTTTAGCATCTATTTGTACGTAGATAAAACAAGCCACTTATGGTTTATATATATATGGCATTCAAACAGGACCGCACTGGAAAGATAGTTTTCAAACTACTTGATAAAGATCCAAGTCAGCTCCCTGGGACATTACGATCGGAGGTGATAATTTCTGAGCATGATCCTTACCTGAAATATTAAAGTTACTGGTTGCTTCTGTTTCAGTCCTCATAGTTATTGTCTTCCTTTTATTACAGATCTATAATTGGCTTTCGAACATTCCATCAGAAATGGAGAGTTATATCAGGCCTGGCTGTGTTGTTCTATCTGTCTATATAGCGATGGCACCTGCAGCCTGGGAACAGGTGAGTGGAAATTGTTTTTAATATTTGGTTATTAAATTATTCAATGATATGTATATAGCTTAGGAGCAGTTGGTGGTTTTTATTTTTACAGCTTGAGCGAAACTTGCTGCAACGGCTAGGTGTTTTGCTAAACAATTCTCAGTCTGATTTTTGGAGAGAAGCTAGATTTATTGTTAACACAGGCAGACAGCTCGCATCACACAAAAATGGTTAGTGCTCACGAGCGTTACTTCTTTGTAACCTTGATGCAACATTTATCTCACTATAATTATAACATATCATTGGTTACAGGTAGAGTTCGATGTAGCAAATCTTGGAGAACTTGGAATTCACCAGAGCTCATCTCAGTGTCTCCTGTAGCTGTGGTAGCTGGTGAGGAAACAAGTTTGGTAGTAAGAGGTAGAAGCTTGACTAATGATGGGATCAGGTAACTTAAAAAAAAAATAAAACAGTTTCATAGTGTTTCTCATATTTTCTTAATTCTTTCTAAGCTTTATCATCATCGTGATGCCAGTATTCGTTGCACACATATGGGTACCTACATGTCGATGGAAGTAACTGGAGCAGCATGTAGACAAGCAGTATTTGATGAGTTGAATGTAAATAGTTTCAAAGTGCAAAATGCACAGCCAGGTTTTCTTGGACGCTGTTTCATTGAGGTAGAACTTCATATAACTGAACTTGATAGTTTCTTTGTCAGTCTAGAGATGTTTAAAGCCTAGATTTTATGCAGGTGGAGAATGGTTTCAGGGGTGACAGTTTTCCATTGATAATTGCCAATGCGTCCATCTGCGAAGAGTTAAATCGCCTTGAAGAAGAGTTTCACCCCAGAAGTCAAGATACATCAGAAGAACAAGCGCAGAGCTCAGATCGTCGTCCCACATCAAGAGAAGAAGTTATGTGCTTCTTGAATGAGCTTGGTTGGCTTTTCCAAAAGAACCAGACCTCTGAACTTCGGGAACAATCCGACTTTTCCCTTGCCCGCTTCAAGTTTTTGCTCGTTTGCTCAGTTGAAAGAGATTACTGTGCTCTCATTAGAACACTCCTCAGCATGTTAGTCGAGAGAAATTTGGTGGATAATGAGCTGAACACAGAAGCCTTGAATATGCTCGCTGAGAGTCAGTTGTTGAATCGTGCTGTTAAGAGGAAAAGCACAAAAATGGTCGAACTACTTATTCATTACTCAGTCAAACCCTCCTCTCTCGATTCCTCTAACAACTTTGTTTTCTTACCCAACATAACTGGACCTGGCGGTATCACACCTTTACATCTAGCTGCTTGTACATCTGGTTCAGATGATATAGTTGATCGACTGACCAATGACCAACAAGAGGTATGGCTCTCTCCCTCTTGCAGCCTTTCTCAAACTCAATTTCTTGCAACCCATAAGACTGAGGAAACCGTTTTTGCTGTTTCAGATCGGCTTATCGAGCTGGAACACTCTTTGTGACGCAACCGGCCAAACTCCATACAGCTACGCTGCAATGAGGAACAACCATAGCTATAACTCCTTGGTGGCTCGTAAACTTGCAGACAAAAGAAACAAGCAAGTCTCACTAAACATTGAGAACGAGATTGTTGACCAAAGGGGTGTGAGCAAGAGATTAAGTTCGGAGATGAACAAATCATCTTGTGCGTCGTGTGCAACCGTGGCTCTTAAGTATCAGAGGAGAGTTTCAGGTTCACGCCGATTGTTTCCAACTCCTATCATTCACTCAATGCTCGCAGTTGCAACAGTCTGCGTTTGCGTCTGCGTTTTCATGCACGCTTTCCCAATCGTCAGACAAGGATCTCACTTCAGTTGGGGAGGTCTGGATTATGGTTCAATCTAGACAACAACATATATATAAGTTATAATTTTATTCTTTTGGTTTCACAAATAAGAAAAAAGGGAAGAGACTTTGCACGAATACAAGGAAAAGCTCAGAGACTTGATTGTGACAACGACCAAAGTGACTACAGTAGTATTACTCAAAAGGGGTTTCACATTTGGGAGTTCTTGTAAATTTGTACTTTGTACAAGTAGTTCTTCATGTTGTAACTTGAATAACTTTTGTCTTTCTTTTTTTTTTCCATTTTGTTGAAGGTCTAAGTAAATGCAATACAATATTAAGCCTAGCTAGTATATTATATGGAACAAGGTTTATGGAAAAAAAAAATAGAGGAAGAAGCAATGACAGTATGAAGGCCATAACATGTTAACGATTCGAACGAGGATTGTCGAAATTCTCAAAAATCACAACTCACAAGTCACAATATATCTCTTGCCTGATCTTGTAGCTCAGTTGGTTTGAAGGCCTACCTCCACCTATACAGTCACGATAGTAAGAGAGCGACGTATACACAGTCACAAGTAAATTATCTTTTGTGACAAGTAAAAGATTCTTGAGACTAGTGGTGATTTCGTTACTTAATCAACGACAGACCTAAAGAATCTTGAAAATGTTGTTGTTATACAGAGGAGATCACATTATAATTCCACTTTTTTAAAGGAAAGTCTTGAAAGTGAAAAGGAGAGTGAAATCATTTGTAAGGTTACATTTCAAAAGTTTATTCCGGTGGCTATACAAGTCAATCAACTCTTGATTTTTTCGGTTTTGTTTTGTTTTTTTAACTCTATGGTAGGTTTGACATAATCTTTTTTATCAAAAACGTTTTCAAATTCTTGTTTAAGTTGAAATAAACTTGATAATAGATATATTTGATGTAGTAAATATATTAAACTTGAAATAAAATGTGAGTGGTGGGTCTTTTCTCTCATAATATATGATTTGAATGGGAGTTAACTTTGGTGTGCCTCTCTTATTAGGTAGTAGTAGCTTTTTATTTCTGTAAGATCCAAATAATTATACATTTTTGGTCATATTTGCATACCAAAACGCATATGCCTTTGGTTTAGTTACAATGTATTCATTTATTTAAGCACAAACACATGAAATACACATTAAAAATATCACTTAAGCAAATAATACAACATCATTCTCTCTATTGTACAGATCACCGAATTTAATCAAAATAATATTATATCCCACCCGAAACTTAATAAACACCAATACATCTATATGTACTTTATCATCAAAGGCATCATTATGGCATATAACAATCTACACATATAAAAGTATAAACACTCGTAAGTATAGTTAATCAAGCAATCTCCAAATTCCATCATAATCACCCTCCTCAGACACGTGGAATTGTCCTAGTAACACCACCATTTCTGCCGCCGCCGCCGCCACCACCACCACCGCCTCTAGTCACACCGTCCAAAATAGCTTCACCAACACCTTCACCAAGACCTTCCATTATACCACCGAGAAAATCAATCACAACCTGCGACGCCAACCTCGCCGCCGTTCCCAAAACCGCCGGAGACTTGTCCCTCCCTTTATGTCCGTTTGAGCGGAGGCCGTTCACGGCTGCGTCTTTAGCACATACGGCGTGCAAGTGGTAATCGCAGACGGTGCAACGGTAAACCCTACCCGTCCGTTTACCTCTCTTGCACTCTCCGCAAAGATATCCTCCGGGGTCCCTGCCGGTGGTGTTAGCGGCTGAGGAGGATGGGATGAGGCGGAGAGGGTGGTGGTGGAGTGAGGAGGACGAGAGGGAAGGGGATAACATGGCGCAGCCAGGATGCATTTGGAAACTGCAAGCTTTGCATCTAAAGGTGTAACCTTTTGGTGATCGTCCACACACGTCGCATTTGGATTTTACTATCCCTACTTTC
The DNA here is from genome assembly GCF_000375325.1 of Capsella rubella. Classification (NCBI taxonomy): domain Eukaryota; kingdom Viridiplantae; phylum Streptophyta; class Magnoliopsida; order Brassicales; family Brassicaceae; genus Capsella; species Capsella rubella. Next base: position 7,334,143 of record NW_006238923.1, read on the forward strand.
GCTGTTATTCATCATCACAACATACATTAGATGGGATCAAATTTAAAAGTGCAAATCTTTAGTTGTTTTTTTACATTAACAAAATATATAAAACGTCACATTTCTAATATCTTATATAGCCTCCGGAAACGTAAGTTGGACCGACATTGTCACGGTACGAGCGTGACATCAGATTTTATAATATCACCGATCAACTAATAATCAGTGGCCAGATTTATGTTTTAATCATTCTTTCGTTCATGCATGAGGACGAGGTGTGTTTAATTAATGATGAAAACAAAATTCTATATTAAGGTATCTACTTTTGGTGTCTTCAGAGATTGTACTAGAGCTAATTAAGTTCAATTACAATCTTCTAATACGTTTATGACGTTTTATAAAGCTTATTTATTCTCTGTTAATTGTTCAATATAACCAAGATTTAGTTATTAATTTTTTATGATACCCACTAAACCAAATAATAATTCTGTTTTTAAAAAGGATTATTATTCGGTGTAAAGCAATTAGTATTTTGTACACGCAAGAAAAAAAAAGTATTCAATATATAATCGACAATAATCCAGATTCTTTTAGTTCTTGGTATGAAGACAAATAAGAATCTGATAGGACAGTAAAATAAAACGTACCAGGTTTGGCAAAGAAGAGAAGTTGATGCTGGTAATGAAACGGATGCGACTTTAGTAAAGGAGGAGCCAAAGCGCAAAACTCATGGAGCTGATAATCGCACTCTTGACACACGTACCTAATCCCTGCTCCTTCCTCTTTGCACCCTGCACACGTGTAGATATCCGGCAAATCAACCTTGACCAGCACGTGTTGGGGATGTCCGAAATGGACCATCTCTTCACCTTGTATCAGTTGAGGTGATGCTGGGAACTCTACTGACCGCAGACGAGGTTTTCTGTTAAGACCATTTGTGCCTACCACTGCGGCTGAGGCAGTAGTGTTTGAGGCCGAACGTCTCAGAGCTGCCATCGCGGTGATGTTGGACGTATCGTTCCTGGAATTGGAATTGATGACTATGGATTTGCTTCTCATCATTCTTCTTTTTTGAAAATGAAAAAATTTGAGTTGGTGGTGGTAGAAGTTATGATTGACTAGCTATACGGGTTTTATGGTTTGTTGTTGTTGTTGTTGTTGTGTGGTACGGAGGTGAAATTTGGAGTGGTGAAATTAAGGGGTGGAGGTGAGTGATTATTTATGGTGGGATAAAGATATTGGAAACTGTTTTAATTACATAGACAGGTTTTGTGATAGATGAGAAATTTAGTTGCTTTAGGGTTTCTAGAAAGAAAAGAAAGATGCTTTTGTGGACTTATTTGTCAAGTAATTACATGTGCATTTTACGTTACATTAAAGTACTTAAAACTAAATATGGATTTTATCGAGATTATTTGGTTCTCTTAATCGCAATGAACAACGTAATTTAGATGTCCCCGTATGCATGTATATATGTAAGCTTTTATCCTTTGTGCATTAGTCAGTTAGAGTTAGCTAGGAGTTGTAGCTATACTTCATTGATTTGTAATTTTGTATAGGTGTGGGTATTAGGGTATATAGCGCACACAGTAAAACAATTCCCTCGCGCGAGTATCTTTTGGATAGAAACCAAAAAAAAACTAGCTAATTAATCTTCCATGCTTTCAATTTTATTTTTTATTTAAACTTGACTTGCTTGCTTACTTTTTCTAACCTTAATAGTCGGCAACCACCACCGTATATACACTACTATACATTGGCAGACACTCTTTTGCCCATATTTATAGATTTGAGTATTTATTTTGTCTATAATGTCAAGATGAGATATATATATATATATATATATACATAATAGTGTGAGTTTTTAGTATAACATAACATTTTTTTACGTTTGAGTTTTGCCGAAGTTGGAAGAGAAAGTAAGATAAAGATTCTAATACAGTAGCCGATTTTTGGAAGTTAATTACATTTAAATTATCAACCAAAAAAATGCTTAGTTCCCTACCAGATCCGACATTGAAATATATCACAGAAATGTATTGGGACCCGATTTAATTCGTATTCCTCAGCGAGATCATACAAAACATATGTTGTGATGGTTTCCTAGCAAAACCCCAAATTATTATAAATCGAGCTCATTTATATACATAAATAAAATTTCCGTAAAAAAAAAAAAAAACAGCTCAAAAGGTTGTATTCGTTTATTCAATGGTAGAGATACAACAAAGTATATTACTAACAATACTCCAACTTAGGGTTTCATTTTACATGAATCATGAAAAATCTGAAAATTTCAACTATATATAAACAACTTTTATGACCACACTCAAAGGTAACCAAATCAGGGGTCCTAATTTATAATCTTCCCCACGACTCGATCGAGCGCTTCTCGGTACATGTTTATTGAAATTTAGAGAGATTGATCATTCCTTTATTACTCTTTTCCAAACATTTTTAGAAAAAGGAAGATAAATATTATAAGAAACAAAAAAAACTTTTCTGCTGGGTATGCGCTGTAAGGGAAGGAGAAGAGCATAAAAGAACAACAGAAGACTGACACTATGAGAAAGATTCTCACTCAATTAAAACACATCAAAACTTGACTATAAGTCTTGATTTGGCCAATTGTTTCCCTTTGCTCAACTCCACAAGTTATTCCACACTGTCATTTCATCTATGGATTAGTCATTATTGGATTTAATCATTCTTTCTCTCGATGATTACTTTCTCCATTAGACAAAAAAACCAAAAGTATATAATTAGGATAGAGAAGCGAATACAAGAATATTTATATATTAGCAAATACTAATAACAGTAGTTTTCTCTTTATTCTCATACATTGTTTCGGATAATGAATTCTTGAGCATATGCATATATATTGTCTAGACTCTAGATTATGCTTAGGAAAGGACGTCTTTTATAATAAAAATAAAATGTTTTGTTAGGTTATTCTGGTTTTACTTATTAGAACTGTAACTGAATCTGAATCTAAGATAGGTTATTTCACTTTGGCTCGGTGTGATAGAGAAGTAAGAGTCTAAATTCTAAGAGAGGTACTGTTAAACCTATTAAAGAGGACATACATAGTAATATAGATGATGATGACATATGTGAATTTGAAAGAAAAAGAAAAAAAAAAACAGATGAAAGTTTTATCATTGCAATTCACACACGCACGTTCTTGGTTATTAGAATTACGAACACTTATTTGTCATAGCGCAGCTCGATTCGATTGTTGGTAAGGTGAAAGGTAAAAATATGATTGAACTCTTACCAAAACATTGGTTTCGTTTTGTTTGCTACGGATTCTTTTCGTAATGGGTCTGCTAAACAAACTGTCACTCCTAATTATGATTAACAGATTATAGTAGTCTCTTATTGTTTTTGTTTCTGCAAGTTACCTTTGTGATTTTGGCTGTTAGTGGTATTTTTCTGATGGATGTTCATTGTGGGTATTGTTACATTAGATTTAAACCTTATAATCGTGTTATATCTTCATTTATTCTTGTACATGTATAGTCTTCTAGATCAGATCAGTAACTCACAATATTTCCCTTTGTTAGATATAATGTGAGTGTAAGCTGTTAAGCAGGCTTATTACTTTACAATTAATTGGGCTTTGAAAAGCCCATGATATGAATTTATATAATACAGGACCTGAGTTTAAGACCCATAAGGATGTAGCAAGCTCGAACTAGCCCATACAGATGAGGCTAACTCGTGGACGAAACGGCAGTTTCGTAAATATGAATTACTTGATAGGGATCGACGAACCTGGTGGCTGATGATACTGTTAAAGAGACACGTAGGATAGTGACTCTTGTCGGCTAAACAATGCTACGTGGCGTATATACTTTTCTAGGGATATCCTTGCCTGTATACTTGGTTCCTTTGAAAAGCTACTTCCTCAAATCGAGGACCTAACTCCGATAAATGCTGTCTCGTCGTATCTTCATGCGTATTCATAGTTTATTAGTTTCTCTGAGATTATATCATTCATTCATCTCCTTGGACCCTTGTCTTTACCCTTATACGAAGAGTCCTTTTTGAAATTTCAAGTGACAATTCCGAATTTGCAAAGTAACTTTCATATAATAACTCCTCACCATTTCGGAGGGTTAATCAGCCATATCACTATTCTGATGGTTATGCGTGGTTTACTATACGGATGTTTGTGGTTCGTTCTACATTTTTGTTTTCTTGTGAGTTCAAAATTATAAGATTATACTATTGAATTTATAAATTAATGTGTCTCCTAGATATTTTATTTAATACTTTTATTTCATAGTAAAAAAGTGCGTTGCCTAATTATATATTCATATCTAATCTACTATCATCACGACGTTGAGCTCTAATCTAAACCAAACCACAAAGTAATCAAACATTGTAATTTTCTAAGTTTGAGGATATAAATTTTCGAAGCGTGTGATTAATTAAGGGCCAAACATGTTTCCCATTGGCTCTTCTTCGCCACCAGAAGCAAGTTGCAAAAGCGAGTGAAGCACCCAAATATTAAACAATAAATCTTTTAAACCTAAAAAGTTAAAATATCCTTTTTATCGTGCTGCAAATTTCACTTTTAGTTGGTCATCCAAATTGTGTACATCAACCTTCGTTAAACAAATACATACGATTTGGGTAATGATACAAAGTAGACACACTAGTGGACCAGTCACGCCTAATAGTACCCACCAATGTATAATCAGGTAAGGATCGGTTCCATTTGTCCACATTCCCAAACGTAGAACAAGGAAAAAAAGAATAATACTTATAGTACGTGTGTCCAAAGCATGGGGTTTGGCTAATGTTCCAATTTGATTATATGGTTAACATTATCGATCCGGTCCATTCTTCATAGGACCAAATCTATATAAAGGTTGTTTGGATCCGAATAGGTCTTCATTTTCTCGAGTTCATGCATGATATAAATTCTTACAAGTTCAAGTTGCATGTTATTGGCCTGTACTAACTACTGAGACTAGTCTCTAGTTTTACCAACGACCCACGTGGTCAAACGGGTGAACAAATGTCACGTGAGTCACGTTCGTGCTATACTGTTTCAAGCCTCTTCACATTTTTTGTTTCTTTATTGCCAATTTTAAGAGATAAGAACACGAAAAGATGTCTCTTCCACTTTCCTCATCGCCGCTCTATCTATCTATGCTCTCACTTTCTTCTCGGTCGGATTTCTAATTACATTTTAAATATTAGTGCTCACATTTTTGTTCATATCTATTTCATGACGTGGATCACACTTCTCTTTTTTTTTACATGCTTATCTCCTTAATTACTATTACAGTATATGATAAACTCGTGATCAATCTTTCGAATTTCTTACAATATATTGAGAGTTGTAATTCGTAAAATAGGGTTTTAAGTATTGACAAATCATTAAATTTTAAGTTATGCTTATAAGTCCATTTTCTAGTAAGCAAAATATTGATTTAGGCTTCGAATGCAGATAGCGTTTCAGGCAGAGCAGATCAAGCAATTCAAAAATATAAAGCAGAACAAAAGCAGATCAAACAAACTAGCAGATAAAACACTCCAAATCTACAGCGTTTTTACTGTTCATAGTGCAGTACAATTTTCCTTTTAAATTTTGATCTGCTGGCAGGACAATTATTTTTTAATAATATTTTTTTTTCTGAACTGCACTTTATGTATTTTGTGTTGAATGGTAAATATACAGGACAGTATATTTGCTTGGCAGGAAAACTGCTTTTTATCTGCTTTTTATTGCTTTCCATTCAAGGCCTTATTGTAACATTCACGTTTCATTACCCGATAAAGTAATGAGATGCATCATTGCACATAATGACGTCTCAGTACAAAAGTCTCAGACTACTTGTTTTGACTTTCTTTTTTTCTTTTAACATGATTTAACTTTTACCAGAGAATCTAACATCTAGCTATTTTTTACTAGTAGAATATTTCCATTGTTATCCATATAATCTAGTCTCTCTACTTTTCAAAATCAGAGTTTTAACCATAAACGAACTTCATTTAATGTTTCTTGGATCACGTTAAGTAAACGTGGCAGCTCAACGCTGACCTACGACTCTATTATTAACCCGACGGCTCTCGATTGGCCACGAGTCTGAACGAGAGACGGGGCAAAAGCGTCCGACACGTCCCAAAAGAAAGAAAGACAAAAAAAAAAAAAGGATTAGACGAGAAGGCTCTTTCTCATCCAACGGCTCACATCTAACTTAGACTACTCTCTTCTGTCTCTTCTAATACCCGTTGATTTTGTCTATAGCTTTTCATCGCTCGCCACCTCTCTCCATTTTTATTATTTTTCAGTTTATCTCTTTAGGGAGTATTTATTTGTTGATCTGATAATTGTCTTAAAAAAAAACAATTTATTAGGATAATACTATTTGTCTATCTAATTCTGACCATTACTTAATTTCTATTTCTTATTTGACTTTTTCAAAATGATAAGTGTGGTAGTTCCTTTATTCTTGTTGTATCACTCTCAAGCGCTTAACTAGATTTGACATCCACATATGTGTTTGTCCGCTATATCGTACCTTTGAAAATTATATATATATTAATATATATACTATCCATTGACATAGCAAAATATCGTAAGTTTTTTTTTTTTGTCTTGGATAAAATATCAGAAAATGTCAAGAAATGTAATTATTTATCAACAATAATATCGCAATTTTTACCTTTTATTGTAACCTTTTTTTTTTGATGAATTTCTTAAAGGTCTTCTAGATGCACACTGAACAGACACGCATATTCACAGATACGTGCGTCTTTGGAGGACTTCAAAACAAATACTAAAAAATAAAGCAGAGATAATGATTTTTCCCAAATAAAGTAGTCAGAAAAATATAATTAAGGAACAAACAAAAAAGATACCTTTAATAATAAACAAAAATAAAACGTTATTATTTTAAAAATCTAATTTCCTATGAAATATAAACCGCATATACATATCGTGACCGCCTTAAGGAAAAAAAAAAGAAACAATAAAACCCTCTTTTTAATTTCTCTCATCCAGCAGCCGCTTTCACTTCCTTCTTCCTCTTCAATCTTCTCCTTCTACTTTCTTCTCGCAGGTTTTTTTTTTCTTTCTCTGTACACACTAGAGCTCGCAAATCTGGCAATCGAAAACCATCATCATAAACTTAACTTCGGGGCCTTCAAGGCCAATCACAAGAAAGTCATGGTGATGATTCTTCTTTTAACCCCTTTTTGTTTGTGTGTTTTGACTTATTATCATTCTCCAATTTTCTGATTTTTGGCTTCTGTGTACTCTCAGGGACCGATGATAAGAACAGAAGAGGAAGAAGACTGTACGAGTCCACCGTGGCTAATGCCAATGCTACGAGGGAGTTACTTCGTCCCCTGTTCGATCCACGTCGATTCAAACAAAAACGAATGCAACTTGTTCTGTCTTGATTGTGCTGGAAATGCCTTTTGCTCTTACTGTTTAGTCAAACATAAAGACCATCGTGTTGTTCAGGTCCAACATCTCTTCCCTTTTTTACCCCATTCAAAACTCTCTCATGTTTTTAAATGTATATTGAAATGAATTTGGTGTTTTATAAAATTTGCAGATACGAAGATCTTCGTACCATAACGTGGTGAGAGTGAATGAGATACAGAAGTTTATAGACATCTCCTGCGTTCAGACGTATATTATCAACAGCGCAAAGATTGTGTTCCTCAATGAAAGACCTCAGCCTAGAATAGGCAAAGGTGTTACAAACACTTGTGAAATCTGTTGCAGAAGCCTTCTTGATTCTTTCCGTTTCTGCTCTCTCGGCTGCAAGGTAACACACCACAAATCACTATTTTTTTTTCCCCTGTTTCCACCATTTTTGTCTTACAAAATTTTTCTATTAGTTTCATTAAAAAATAATAAAAATTTTCCTAAACCCATTCACGCATTTCACTTCTTAATACATAATTTTTTTTTTTTTTTTTAAAGTTTTGTTCATGATTCATTTTTGGATATGCTCTATTTTTGAATGTGACTTATGGGATGACTAAATTGTTGTGTTTTTGACTGTTGTTCAGCTTGGAGGAATGAAGAGAGGAGATTCAACTCTAACCTTCTCTTTGAAAGGGAAGCATGGTAGAGAGTACCAAGGTGGGTCTGAATCAGATGAAGCTACAACACCCACTAAGATGCGCAAGACCAATGCTTTCAACCGTTTGATGAGTGGTCTCTCGATCTCAACCGTCAGATTCGATGACTACGGTCAAGGTGGTGATCAACGGTCTTCAAGCTCTGGTGATGAAGGTGGTTTTAGTTTCTCTCCGGGAACACCTCCGATATACAATCACCGGAACTCAAGCCGACGAAAGGGTGTGCCTCACCGTGCTCCGTTCTAAAACAAAAGATAATTACCGAGTTTCAAACCCCATAATAATAATAGTAATAATTAATTAAAGTATAAATAGAATTATGGTATAAATACCAATACAAAGTGTAACAAGTCGGGGTGAAATTTAGGATGTAGTAATGTTGTAAATGGGCTACTCTCTTTTTTATAGTTTTTTTTTCTTTCTAAAAAGATAAAATAATTAGACACAAATACATAAATACATTTTTTATAAATATAGAAGAATTAGGGTTATAGTGAAAGTGTATGGTAATGTTTAGCTTGTTTAAAAGGTATGGCTTTGTATTGTGTTGTAATGTAATGTAATGTGTACATTAATTTTTGTTCATACAATAATGATAATATCAAGTGAAATGATATAGAACTAAACTGATGCGTTGTCTAAACTTCAACTAATCTCTTCACCATTTTTGTAACATTAAACAGTTCTAACTTATCCTGACTCGATTAAAAACTAATAGTATGATAATGTGTAACTGAAGTAATGTCGTCATACTTATAAGATAGTTTGTATATATAATAAAAAGTCGCAAGGAGTGTCACTGAAACATATAGTTTTCAAAATACTATTGATTGATTTGTTGTAGTTTGACGTAATCAAGAAGAATATTATAATAGTATACGCTAAGGAATATTTATTATGCAATATAAAATAAAGTAAGCATGCAAGTGGATAGAAGAGAAGAGAAAAAAAAATGAAGAGCCGTGTAGAATCCGAAAGGCTGCGATTCTCTCTCACCGTTAAGAGACGGGTGTTCATTTCTTTTTTTCTATGATCTCTCTTGTTATTGTTATTCAACATCATGTTTTTAAGCTCTACACTAATCCACGGAATCGAATAATTGGCAGATTTTTCTTTTTTATTGCTTAGACAATTTTTTCATGATTTTACTACAAGATAATGTTTTTAATAATGCAGTTTCGTAAATTATCCGACACACAAAAATCGTTTTCTCTGGCTGGTTAAGTCTATCCCACAAATTTATGATTTGGAGGTCATTTGTACAAGGTTTTTTCACACAATATGTTCTTCTTTAAAATCATCACATAATCCCTCTCACAATTTTAGAGTCGTCTGGTCCATAATCTCTCTCAATTTGGGAATACAGATTTTCATGTTTATCATCAAGATTTTAACATCAAAACATTACTGGAAAGAGGCAATCTCTTATACATATTTTTAACATTTATATTTTTTGTAGCTTTCGTTTATCAAAACCCGTAGTTACACAAAAATATTTGTGATCAGAACAACTGAAAATGTGTGCTTGTTTAAATTTAGTAGTTACCCTAAGAAAAACAATTGTGGAGGCCACCACAACAAATGTATGCATTTGGATCTCAGTTCAAATCTTTGAATAGAAAGAACATATTAGAACAAGAAACTTCAGTATTTCTTATTCATTTGGATAGAACCTTATGCTATTTCAAAACTATATTCTTGCCAAAAAACAAAACATGTATATACAAAACTGAGACTATAGTATTGCGGCCAAGGACGATGGCTCTGCCACGTAATCGTAGACAGCCCCCACCGGCTTAGGCAGCGACCGAATAAGAGGGTACTACTGACTTTTCGGTCGGACTTCGAGCCAGTTGCGCATCCTCGTCACTCGGACTACGACACGTGTCGAGTAAACCCACTAAGAATACGACACGTGTGATGAAGAGTGTGAGAGGGGGACCAACGTGAGAGACCTTGTGTGTGTGTGTGTGTGGAGTTATCTTGTTCAGTCTCCCAAGACGTTAAGTAATCAATAATATTATTATTAATGGGAAAGCCTAGCGACACGACAAATGCTGCTGGGATAAGGATTTGTTTGTGATGATGTCTTTAAACTATTCCCCCTCTATTGTTTTTAGTGTCGCTTTCGGAATTGTGATATTTTGTTTGTTTTTTGTAACTTTACTTAATGTGGAATATAAAGTACTATAATTCTTAATAAACTCTTAATAGTTATGATCATAATAGCGTTAGCATATAAAATAAAATTTCTAGTACTACTGACAATTAAGAGAAGACACAAAAGTTTGAACTATTTTTCAGGTTTCACAAACACATTCACACATTAGGTGATTGTTTAAGTTCAGTTCACATTATGTCGGAACTGAACCCCGTTACCGTTCTCTCTTTGTCTCATAACCCTATTATTTTCGATCTACGAAAATTACGATGGAAGCAAGAGTGTCCATAGTATACATAAAAATACTGACCTATTCACTATTGTATAGAAACAATTGTAACGAAAGCTAAACCTTATACATCAAAGTAAACTAGAACGCGCGGATATGTTCTGTTATTCATAATTAAGGCTTGGTTCGTGGACCACGAATTACTTATTGGTCTCTTTATTGTTAATTGTCTTGTATTCTTTTGGATCATGTTTTATCAATTTAGATATAAAAAGCAACTCTCGGATATTATATTTAGTTTGATCACCAAGTCATTCATACATTGGTTATATACATATACACTACAAAAAAGGTAGGCAAGGATAGTTTTCAGCATGGGGCCATATGTGTATAAGCTAAGGCCATTTATGGTCCGTGGGTTTCCATCTTCTTAAAAAACTCATATTATATCTATAGATCACGACGAAATTTATATATCTCTATATATATTCCTCTGAGGAATGTTATTTTCATACCTAGATGTATATATAAACCAAGTTCGACAGTGAATGACTTGTACTTTGGTGTGCTTCTGCAAACATCTACTATATGTAAATTGACGTTTGTGGGTGGAGAATTTGCAACTAACTGACAAATTTTACCAAAAAAAGTTATACATTGACAAATAGTTTTTTTTCTGTTTAGATTAATTAGCAAGACTCTCTATCAATTTTCCATGAATTATAATCAGCTACGTGGATTGCCAAAACGTTTATAATAAAATAGAATTTCGAAACAAAAGGTTTTACTAGAAAATAAATAGTGTGTTTGAATGCTGCATGTGAAACAAGAATGGTCGAAATAAATTTCTGAAATATTCGTCTCTAATGTTTGATACGTTCTAGTTGGAGAAAAAAAAAATAGAAGAAAGTTAACTTTTCGTACATTGATACAAGGAGGCATAATCATAAAGAACTGTATACTTCTTTTTATTATGACAAAATGATTTTTTGTGTTTTGTGTGTGTTAATGAAAACTAGATCTTTGTATATATGAGGACATTCTAGAGTCATGAAACAGACATTGGTTGAACCAAAAAGTAAGATGGAGACAATTGGAGAAGAGATACAAATTCTCAAGGCCATGTTCTAGGAAAAATCAAAGCACCTGTATTATATTTATAAGTATCGATGGGCTTCAAGAGAAATTAATCATCATCTATAGAAAACTTATACAAGCCCATTGGACTGGTCCATTTTGCCTCAGATAATAAATGGGCCTTCATAACCCCAACTCTACGCTACCTCCATATGGAACATGTTCAGAAAAATATCGGAGCTTATAATTAAGTGCAAGTTATCAACACTAAGAATATATATATATAAACCAGAATTAGGAATACTTTTGGTAAAGGAACAAGGCGACGTGTGACAAGGTCCTGTCCACAAAAAAGATGGCTTATATATCTGCCGTCTTATTTGGAGTTATTTTTCTAGTTGTTAATTGTTTTATTTTGTTTTTGATATGATAGATATGTTGTTATTAAATTCGAATTTGTCGGGCAAACATGTGAACATCGTCAGCTTAATCAAACGACATATCGCAAACCACATTAACTTTTCTGGTCCCTAATTATGATGTTTAATTGATTTGATGCGTGTGAAGATTTGATCTCATGTGGAATTTCTTGTGAATTAATTTTGTGCACACGAAGTTGCTGCAACAACGTGCCAGGTGTGCCCGTATTTGTACAAACTGACGCACACACATAAACGAAACTATACGTAAATGTGTATTTTAGTATTACATATATAAGCAATCAGTTTGATCCATATAATCAAACTGTAGAACAAATTTCAATACATTTATTTGCTCTTACACACAGATTAGTTTATATATACAATACTACTGACTTTAGATATCTGTTTTTTGAGAAATTTTAAACTTTTTTATTGCAGATGATATAAAATGTGTGCTTTTAAGTACGTCGCTAATTAGATAAATGCGTGAAACACCGACACAAAGAAAATTAAACACCGTTTAAAGACAAATGAATATGATTAGTATGTTTTACTTAACATCAATTACTATTTCTCTGAACATCATGTCTAATATTGTCCATTAGATTTGACTAGACTCTACGTCTCTACCAATTGATAATCTCACAAAACCGAGAATAAATAGCACTATTAAGAGACAATCGAGAAAATAAAACATATATATAGGTTGATAAAGTAACTTATATTTGGAATTTTCTTATTCATATGGAATTTTCTTATTCATATTTATTAGGTTCGATTCGTCCTGTATAAATAACAATTAGTTATAACTATTAGGGATGAACATTTTAATCTTACTTAATTGAGTGAACTAGAACTAAACCAAACGTAAAATAACCTTGGTTAGAATCGAGTTTATATATAGTTTTAATAGAACATTACTAACCAAATTGAACTAGATGTATAATATGCTAAAGGCCAAAACGCATTCCAACAAAATTGAAATGAACTGGCTGACATAGATGTGGTCAAAGGGTTAAAGCTCATTTATATATAGATTTACTAGAATCAAACTATATATTTAATCGAACCCAACTCAAAAAAAAAAAAAAAAATACACAAATAATAAAACCGAAATACCGATCGATAATAACATCTCTATTGTATACTACATGCCTAGGCACCTACAAGTTTATTACTTGATTTGTGTTTTGAAATAATATTGTACGGCGTTACATACCCGAAAAAAGGAAAGTTATTGTAGCGTAGGTCGTAGGGTATGTGATATTGTTTGTTTGACCGTATATGTAAGTTCTACTCCAAACTTTGAAGTTGGTAATGGTATAGATACTCCGTCGTCACATCCAGAAAATTTATGTCAAATGTTAAATGTTGAACTTTACTGCAAAAGTATATAAAAGAAAGGTTCAATTTAAATCACGGGTATACGTATTTATAGATAGCTAGCTCGGTCTACCAAATAAGTCAACGTGTGAACATGTGAAGCCTGTTTGATTTATTATGCATGGCATGCGACCCGTTCGAGTTGACATGGTTCGGCTAAAAACTGAAGATATTTTCTTTACCATGTTGAGTTTTGTTGACCAAAACAAAAGTACGTAAGTACGGCTCTCTCCACTGCAAGTTACTATATAATTACTATAATGAGACACTAAATAACACACAGCTGGATAAATTACAAAATTTGACTGCCGACAAAAAGAAAATTACAAATTTGACTAACCTGGAGTATAATTTATACTCCCTAATTCTTGTATTAAGTTAATAAACTGCCGCCAAAACAAAAAGTTGTAATAATGATGTTGACTCGCACGTGCATGAAAGTTGTAAAAGTTTATGATATTTTTCCAATAAAAAATGCATGGGTAAATTAAATAAAATTACGTTTTTAGCTAAATTTGAAATTTGTACAGTATCAATACGTGAAAGTCAAATACAAGTTGCGGTATTGGGGTTTCAACAGGCCACTTGTCATGACTTGCGACTGGGAGCCGCGTGGTACGTTCCAACGGCGTCGTTGCTTATTTTGCTTTCAGATTGTCCCATCCATCTTTTTTTCATTCTTTTCATTTCCCACCTTTTTTTGTTAATTACACGCTTGATTACTATCTAAATCTAATCAAACTATATAAATAAGTATCCCCGACTAAGGAAATTTTGCTTTCTTTTGATCTTGTAGACTGTAGTGATACTATTTTCTTTTACATTTTTTTTTCATTTACAACTAGTCATAATTCTTCATTTAGTGTATATATAGTGAAGTTGAAAACGACATGATCGTCTACTTAACTTATAAATTTGGGAATTGGGGCGATCCAGAGAAATCATAATTAAGAGCATTCATTCAATTCAAAGAAATTTTTTTGTTAAGTTAAATATTGTTACGCACACGCACTCGTATACATGACCACAACTTATATAATTATGTATACTGTCAATATATTTAGAATCTATATGTAGAAATTCAATCAAACCAGAAAGATTTTTAGGACATATATATGTTGACAGTATATATATATATATACAACTCATATAGTAACAAGATAAATAAAATAATATGGGAGTAATTAGGTCATGAAAAGGAAAGTGAATTAGGAGGTATATAACAAAGGAAAGTTTATATTATGTCCTTTTTTTAACTATGCGTGACAAAAATCTACTTAATGGACAGACGACAGAGAACAAACATAAACCTACCGGTTCAAAACAATCAAACCGTAACCGGTTTAGTAATTTCAATCTTTTTTATTATGGATCACACACAAACCGGATTTATCATCCCCCTCTCCAACTTCTATAAATAACCCTACCATGACCGACTCTCTTAGACGCGTTCGTATCATAAACACATTCACTTAATCTTCATCTTCTTCCTTTACTCTCTCTCTCTATCTGTATCATCTTCAACCATAATGGGAATCTGTGTATCGTTTAACCGGAAAGATTCAAATGCATCACCGACGGTGAAGATCGTGACAGTCAACGGCGATCTACGTGAGTACAATGTTCCAGTGGTGGCATCTCAGGTTCTTGAAGCCGAATCAGCTGCAGCTTCTTCATCTTCGTCTTCCTCTAGATCTTCTTCTTATTTCATCTGCGACTCCGACTCTCTCTACTACGACGACTTCATCCCGGCGATAGAATCTGAGACGCCGCTTCAGGCCGACCAGATCTACTTCGTCTTACCGGTTTCTAAACGTCAGAACCGTTTAACGGCGTCTGATATGGCCGCTCTCGCCGTTAAAGCCAGCGTGGCGATACAGAACTCCGCCGGGAAAGAGTCTCGTCGGCGCAAGAAGGTTAGAATCTCTCCGGTGATGATGTTGACGGGGTCTAACGATTCCGTTAACGGAAATGGGAGTGAATCGACGGTTAAGAAGGGACGGCCGTTTGTGAGTGGTTATAAAACCGCGCCGTTTAAAGCTTCGAGTGGTTATAACCGGTCCGGTTCGGTAAGTAATTTGAGAAGATATACTTCTAAAAGAGCTAAGCTGGCGGTTCGATCCTTTAGGCTGAAGCTTTCAACGATCTATGAAGGCTCCGTCGTTTAGATTTGTTTATTTATCAAGTTGCTTTCAATTTTGAGGAACCAAATAAATTAGAAAACAAAAGAAAGAATGAAAAAATATATTAGAAGAAGCATATATACTTACTTATTTTTTTGGTTTGTTACAAACTGATGATATAGTTTTTTTTTCACGAAGAAAACATTTGTATATTTCTCCTTATACGCTTGATTGTATATTTTTGTCATGTACAATCATATATGTTTACCAACAAGAATTTATAATATATGATTTATGATTTTTCTCAGTTTAGTGATCCTAACCATACGGTCACTAGACTGATGATTGTAAATCTATAATGTGGCTCTTCTTTTTTTTATCGAATGTTTAAAAGTTACGTGAAAAAGTATAATCTGATGCTAAAGTTACGTGAAAAAGGTATACTCTGATGCTGAGTTTGTAATATTGAACAACCTTTTGAATTGTATGTAAAGTGAGCTTTAATTAGGCTTGGGAGGAAGCATAACAACTATGTAGTTTCAATGACGGTTAAAATTAAGGTGGAAATTGGAAAATGTATTTAACTAAAATCTTGGCTTCACAGCCAAGGAAATTTTACTCAAAACATTTCTAAGATACTTATTCAATATCATTAAAGTAAGCAGTTATTCTATGCAAAATTAAAATCAAACTTTGAAATTCAATTATAGCTTTTAAAGAATCTCGTAAGATTTTATATTATAATATTTGCAAGGATCCTTTTAACCTACTTATCATTGTCGAGAAGATACCAAATCAATGATACTTACTTTTAATTCGTTGAATACAGTTTGATGTGTTGTTGATGTGTCGATCAAATCCTTATTACACATGTTGTGTGTGAAAAAAACCAATGTCAATTTTTAGTTGTTGACTAAGACGTCCTAGTTATGTTAGTCCTCTCTAAGCTATGATTTATATATGTATATAACCAAAGAAATTTTACTAGCAGGGAATTACTTATGGTATTACAAGTGTAGACCTTGTAGAAGTTTCAGCAGCTTTCGTGTTTGATGAACCTAGTGACTAAATTTGACAATGTAATATAAACTAAAAAAAACAATAAATATATGACGTAAACAAAATAAATTCATATAAAGTACTATTCAAATGTGTGTTGATTCTAAACAGAGACGTGGTGTGAATAAAATATAGATTCCACTAGGGAGTATATATGAAACCACGTATGGTTTGAAGCGGTATTATATGAACATCGTGGAGGCTTGAATTGGTGATTTGTTTGAACGTTAAGAAATCAACATTCATTATTTTCGCTCTTAAAATAGCAAGTCCTCCGACATGACTGGCTAACAAATCTCCGACAAAGACAGGTTGTATATGGAGGCGACGATGTCATTAATTAACTATATCATATTACTAGATTAAGTTACCATAAACGTGCGTCATAATAGAAAAATAGATAATTATGTGGTATATATGAAGTCTAGATTTATTGCAATGGCTTCTATATATACTTTTTTTTTTTTTTCTGAAAAAGTAAAATATGAATATGGTACAAACTGTTGTATTTTACCACACAGGTTTGATCGTATTTGTCCGTTATATAGCTAGACATGTTGTTAACAAGTTTTTTACAATGAAAAATAAAAAGAGAAGATAAAAAAGAGCTCCTTTGGTAGGTTTTACAATGTGTAGAGAGAATAGGCCTATGTTGCCACGTATGATAAGATGATCGTTGGTATGTACCGAACAAAATTTGGCGTCAAGTCTTTTAGACGAGTGACCAAATCGCCTTATTGGACCTTCCTTATTGAATCCGTTGATTAGACTAGAATGTCAACTCTCCTTCGTTTGTAATCTGTTTTTGGTTTTTTGGTTTTTTGGTTTCTAGGTTTGCTATCAGTTTTGGTGATTCAACAGAAATGCGTAAAATTTTCAATAGTTTATGAATAGTTTCCTACGTTGACCAGAAACCATTAGATATTCTCCTATATAGTAGTTTTGAAATATGGTTCCGGTTGGATAAGCTTGAAACTTTTTTCCGATGAACATATTTCAAACTTATAATTAATGTGCATAGCTCACATGCGACTTTAGAAAAACATATCGATACCTTTTTCCATATAAAATCAAATCTGGTCTTGATATTGAAAATTTAATGCGTATTATATTGGGATGGCTATCCTCCACATATTGTTAAAAATTTAGCTTGTTATCCCAAAAATCAAACTCTCATTATTGATTCTAAATATATAAATACATATTTTTTTATAAAAATAAATCTTTAAGACTTCCATGTATTGATTGATATAACTAGAACACGATATAGTTTTGTTATGAACTACACAATATATACCATTTTACCAACACAAGACGCACACGCACTTCTAGTTCTTCTTATACGAGTGTGAATTTGTAGCAAAATTAGGTAGAGGGGGTAACAGTTCTGCGACATATAGACCGTCATTGACGGGGAAAACAGAAGAAGCAAAATCCAATACGAAAACAAATCAAATCATACATTTGGTTTCCATTTCATTATTCATAAACCTTTTTGAGGAAAAACACACAAAATAAGCAAATAACGATACGTACGAAAGCAAGCTCAATCGTAGATAAAAAACCCTTTAGTAGTGAAAAACAACAACTCAATCATTGATTAATTGATTTCCCTTTCGTGACAAAAACCATACAAAACAAACGAATATTTCTCAAGATTTGCATGAAAACAACTTCAGGCACGACTTGTCCTTCAGATTTGCTTAACATCACTACTGTAGACCCTAGCCAAGTCATCCGAGTTGAACATATTCACGAAATGACCACTACAGGAAGAGAACCATACGTTGATATGTGATAATAACCATTTAACGAAAAAGCAATATGCAAATAACTAGGGAGGTTGAGATATTTTGTAGAGAAATTAATAGAATATGCCTATTAATTTTCTTAATTCTTTCATCTATTTTGTTCTTACTGATTCTTGTAATAATTTCGGGTCTAGACAGAAATATATATATTGATATTCTGTAGTGAATTTTATGAACACAA
The DNA here is from genome assembly GCF_000375325.1 of Capsella rubella. Lineage (NCBI taxonomy): Eukaryota > Viridiplantae > Streptophyta > Magnoliopsida > Brassicales > Brassicaceae > Capsella > Capsella rubella. Next base: position 7,352,680 of record NW_006238923.1, read on the forward strand.
ACGATAGTATATATTAATTATATAATGATGCAGTTCTAAGAAGAATAAGTTAATTTGAAAAGTGAGTTTATAAAAGGGATTATCTAAAAATGTCAGATTTATAAGAAAAATTGGAGTAATGGCTTAGTTAATGTTTTTGGGGGCGGAAGGGTTTCACTTTCAATATCGCTGTCTAAACAAGCAATTATTTTCAATATGTATTATAGTTATCGTTAGCTTTCGTCAAGATTTGTCATGGACCTTTGATTTGTTGATAAGATCTCGACTTTATCTATTTTGAATGATACATAGGCTCTTACACTCACGTGGATATTGGGTGGATTCAAAAATTTGTTCTGTTTTTGCATAATAGGAGATGAACCTCATATTATTGGGGGGGGGGGGGGGGGTACATAACAATATTATTTTTCTGGAAATTGATTTCCAATTTGAAAAATACTTGAAATAATAATTTAGGATGCTGGTTGGCTTATCATCGTCGTCTTTTAATTCAAAGTTAAGCTATTTTCGGATTAAAGTAAGCAAGTAATATACGTCGAACTACATTAATGTATATGATAATCTAAACATTATAGATTTCTAGTCTATAGACCTTCACCTTCCTTCATATATGAAAAGATGTTTGTGTTAAATTATAAGAAAAACAGCATACAACGATGTTTGTGTATAATTTTTACGCGCAAATTAGACTGACTAGGCCCATTATCGTACCATGCAACATTTTACTCTCGGCCTCGCATAGGTCCATTAAAACACTGTACATATTATATTCAACGTACATAGATATGGGAGGAAAAAAAAAAAACACATATCTTGAAACTCATGCAAAATTGCAAAGAAAAAAAAAAAGAAACAAATCAGCCTTATAAAAAGTTAACGTCATATTTACTGGTAAACAGTATTACGCTTAAGTCTTTATTATAAACCACTTATCTTTTACCCTAAATTTTTGGATTTACCCACAAATCTTTTCTTCAGGATTTAATACAATCCATGAGCATTATGGTTCAGTATTCTGGATATGATCAGAAATCAACTAGATCACCTTCTTTGTTGACATTTATATGGCTTTACGATACATTCAGACTCATGGTACTTGGTAGTATCCCTCTCGAGGAAAAAAAATTTGTATCTTGATCCAGAGAACTTATATGTGAAGATTTCTTGATCTGTGATTTCAAACTGACTTCACACTCGAAAGAACTGCCATATATGAACCATTTATAAGTCATATTATCCTTACAATACTCGTTGGATCTTTCATTAATAAAATTTGAGTATCTAACAATGATTAACGAGTGATTCGATTTAATTAACTAACGGATGGTTCGATTTATTCGGCCGGTAACATTCTCCCGGCCACTATCTCTAAAACCTACTCAACGAATGATAACATTGTTTAGTATGATGATTCAACTATTATATGCCTTGATTGATATAATTTTTTTGTTCATGTATTAATATCATGGCATCACATGTATTTCATTTACCAGTCAATGTGGCTTTTGGCCGGTCAAAATATGTTTAAAATATAAATATATTGATTAGTTACTAGTTAGTATGTATTTAGAGTCCATTAGCTGAGGCTGAGTGTACATTATTAAACATTTTCATGCCATCATGCATGAAGGCATTATATTGTCATAAAAATAAAGCTGCCCACTAATCATATCTTATATACAAATCTCAGTTATTAGCTCTATGTGTCTACATTGTTGCAGTGGTCAAGACTCAAGAGTGTGTTGATAATGTTAATTAATAATTTGAATTATTATTATTTTAAACCACAGAAGGAAGAAAGTAGAACTAACACTTAGAAAGTGGTTGATTACAATAATTACAATAATTTTAAAGCATGTCCCCCCCCCCCTCCAAAGTATGCCGTTAATTTGACTAAACCACTCAAATAATGCTGACCTCTCAATTATTTTTGGGTTATCATGCTTATCTCTCAAAACAACCATCGTATTACAAGACGACAAATATAATTTTAAAAATCGTTTAACGATATAGTTACTTAGTTAGTGTCCTTAATTAGAAATCTACATAAGGAAAAATAATTAGGTTTGAGACAAATAGCAAAGAGAGAAATAAGACCCTATTTATTTAGGTAGTGGACATTTGGGCGGTGTTAGGGGTCCATGGTTACATGTGTGTCCTTACTACTCGTAAGGCCATGCATCTCCAATGGGACATCAAAACATCATTTTAGTGTAATCTTTAATTTGTACCCAAATTGACACCAAAAATCGCACTCTTTCAACTATATCCATTTTTTTTTCACTAAGTGAAGATCATAATAAATATCATAGAACATGTTTATTCAGGGATTATCAATTGGCGATATTAATTTAGCTATGATGAAAATGTGTGATACAGGATCTCTGTTAAAGTTATACGCTATGAAACGTAAGCCGACAATCTCAGTGAAAGGATAAAAAGTGATGATGCGAAAACAAAGGATTCACAACACTGGTTTTCATGTTTTTCCCTTTTTCATATGATCCAAAACCATATAAAGTTAATGTGCCATGCATGTTTGTTATCAAATCATTTATCTTGCTTTACTAAACGTTAAATTTAATATAAGAAAGTATATAAGTTACTAAATAGTAAGTATTGGCTTTGACTTGTAGGCGTAAAAACTGATTTTAATTTGTAGTAACACTTTTCACTTTTGTTTAAGTTGAATCTTATTATTATTATTATTTTTTTTTTTTGGTAAAAAAGTTGTCTCTAAATTATTTTAACAGTAGCATACATGAACGTCGTAAAAAACAATTATAAATTATTTTTGGATATGTGAACTGTTTTTGGATACTCGATCTTTTCGATCGATGTTGTTTAGACTTGTATATGTTTCTTCTTAATTTCTACTTTTTATGAATAGATCAAATATTTTATGAAGAAAAACTTCAGAACCCTAATTGAAATGTCTATTTAAAACTAAAGAGAAAAATTGATTGGTAAAAAATTCAATACCGCCAAACAAAAACTTGATTGATTATAGAGACTGGCTATGAAGAATTTAGTAGAATTGTACAACTCTCATCATTATCTATTTCTAATCACCTTGTTTGTGGTTAAGAAGTCAATTTATTATTAAGTTAATCAATAAACCCCATAGTTTAATCTTTAAACTAAGAAAAAGAATCTAGGGTGAGTTAAATTTATAGCCATAGATGAATAAAAAATAAAAAGTATATTATCAATAACAAGAAAATTAGTTCTCTCACCTTGTCTCTTATAAGATTACGAAATTGCCCCTACTTTAGCTGTTAGATGATTTAATAAATTGATTATGGTTCCTATCTATACTGACAAAGATACGAACAACTCCAGCATTTAATGATGTTGATGATATCTACAAATATATACAGTATCATTCTGTTTAGTTGATATTATTCTGTTTAGTCGATAACTCTATATGACAATTAGTATTCTACTGAGGTAACAAGTGTTGTCTTATAAATAAAAAATTGGTATTAAAAACAATAAAGTATTCACTAATTGCACACTTGACTTTCTAAAATAGTATATAGACATAAGCATAACATTTTGGATAGTGGATTACAAAAACATTAGAAGACTACGTATTTGTTATCAGGTAAAAGAGGCGAGTTATATGATCATCATAGGGTTGACACCTTGTCCATCTTTTAATGAGAAGTGCAATGTAACCAAATTTAAACATGTTAAATAATCTGTTATCGTAGTAATTTACATATTATCCGTTAAATTAATATTTATTGCTATAAAAATGAAAATTAATATTTTCTGACATTATATATCAAAAACTGTTTCTTTCGCCTACTACTACACTGTTTAGAAATACAATTTATCACCAAAAAACAATAAAACAAGGATGTATATGAATATATAATAAATAATTTAACTACATAATTATACGTTTATCGAATAACATATAAGTTATAGTGGTAACATAAGGTTTATTATAAATAATTTAACTAGATAACTATGCATTTATTAGATAACTTATAAGCAGTAAATGAAACTTACGCCACGATTTGTAGATAAGAAACAAGAACCATAAGACTCACTCAATTCACAGATAAACATGAATTACATATCGGTAAGGATCTGGGTTAATCAAATCAAATCAAATCTGATGAACTATCATAAAACCCTGATAAACACAAGATCCACATCAAGAACACAAAAAGTGTAATTCAATTAGAAAAAAAAACTTGAACAAAAGCTTCGATCTTTGAATTGAAAGAACAGTACAATACATATCAAACTTAGCACAAAAAAAGACACTTCAAATCCTTAGATTTGGTACACATAGAGAGAGAAAGATGGGAGAGAATGATAGAGAGAGAAAGATGGGAGAGAATGATAGAGAGAGAAAGATGGGAGAGAATGAGAGGGAGAAGAGTTAGAGATGATAAGGTTAAAATGGTCAGAAAAAATGAGAACTAAATAAAAAAACATCAATGACAAATACTTAATAAAACAGTCAATAAAGGTCATCAGTTACAATTTCCCAAGAATCTATACTGTTATGGATTCAAAAGATTGGACTGCATGCAATCTTACTTAGACTGATGTGATATCTATGCTTTATATTTACTTTTGTATGTAATAATCTGTGGTTGTTCTATTATTTAAGTGTTTGTGGTTAACAAAAAAAAGTACTACTATTATTATCAAAATATAGAAAACCAAATAAAGTTAACATTCGAATGTAAAATAGTACAATATTGATGACTAATAGTAATATCTTGCAACTTCATCAATGATATTTTTCTTTTTATGATTTTAAACTCAATTTCTTCATTTTCCGGGACTGGTTTTGAAAAAGAAAAATTATTCTTGAAATGATTATAGAGTTGACTATCCTGTGGTATTACTAGTCAACATGAAACTACATGTAGTATGTTATTAGTCAATAAACTAAAAAATCAAAATATTTTTGTTAGAGTCTCTATAATATCAACTTATAATTAAACTATGTAGATGTATGAACGTTCTTTTAGTTTTAATTTCCTATAAATATTAAGTCTAATTTGGATATTAATATAAAAAACAGGGTTAATTAAGTCTTATATATGAAAAAGCTAAATATGATCTTGAAAATTATCTTTCTCAAGGTGCCATATGCTATGAATATTTCTAATATTTCTTGTGAAAGTAGGTTAAACGCAAAACTATCATGAATCGATTTAAGCAATGATTAAAAAGATCAGCATCTTAAGAAATGCTATAAAAAACACAGGAGCATGATTGGCTTTTAATCATTGCTCTATGCATGCTTGGTCTTAGGCCCTCACGCCCTATATGCGTCATTCATTATTTCTCATGTTACATTTTCTTGGTAAAAGTATATATCTTGCCCAAAAAAAAAAAAAGTATATATCTTTTTGCAATGACAAACGAAATCATATATCTTTTCATGAGCACTAAAACAGTAGAAAAATAAGAAAAGATCCCAAGTGCTTGATCAGTTTCCTAGCGATTTAATATAAGTGAAAAATATGAGTAAGCAGGTAATTGGAATTGTATTTCCCAAACACGATCTAAAGCAAATATAAACCCGAGTCTGAGGGTTTTTTTTGATAGGGTTAGAGAATATTTTTACTATAGTGTTACTCAATTGACTGTGAAACAACAATTAGCAAACCAACAAACCAAAAAAAAACAGAAAGTGAAAAAAAAGTAGGAAGGGGTAAAGAGGGCGTGGGACTTCACTTGGACTGACGCACGCGCACCATTCGCTTCCTTCCAAACGCACTGATTGGATATTACATTAACATATTTTGGTCCGACTCGTTTTTATATTACGACACGTTGACCCACACCTTCCTTTGATCCTTCCTCCACATTCCACTGCCTTTCTCTCTTTTTTTCTTCCTTTGTTCTACTTCTATAAGACTTCTAGTAGTATATGCTCCAAGATCAAGAGGTTCTCGATCTCTCTCGGTTCTGAAATTATCATATGAACTTTAATTTGTAACTATAGGGTTTTAAAGTTACTACTATATATATCATAATAAGAATTTAGAGAAGGAGCATATGACGAATACTTCCTTAAACACACAAAGTTGATGCATGTCAATTTTACACGTCATTGCACTTCGAATTCTACCTTAGTTTATGTATTCTTTACTTTTTCCCAATATCTTAACCGTGATGATCTTGTGGCTGGATTCAAATGCACAAATAACCATGAGTACAAATCATTTTATAAATAAGCTCACTTTAATTGAAGTTTGCACTACTAGGCCCAAAAAGAGATATAAAGCATATACTATACTAGTAATATTAATTAAAAATATATAAAAACAAAAATAAACAAAGAAAAGTCTCCACTCTCCATTACCACCAGTCACCAACCTATACATATATGCCATCAAACTTCATCATCTCCTTCACCAAAAACAAACTCAACATTCTTCTCTTCTTTAACTTTCACTCTCAAGTCTCAGCTTAGCTTTAAAAAAGAGAGAGAAAAAAAAACACAAAAATCATGAGAACAATGGTTGATTTAGGAAAGCAAAGAGATCATCACTATCATCCCATGCAAATCATAACCACTCCAACCACCGTCGATTGTGCCCGTGAATTCCGTCTCCGACGAACTCTCCGATCACTCATCGAATGCATGCTCCCATACTGTTGCACTTACCAACAACCACCTTCTCCTTCATACCAAAACGACACCGTCTCAGTGTCTTCTTCCACTTCCTCCTCTTCCTCTTCAGACCACTCCTCCTCCACCTCTTCCTCCCATAGTAACAGCATAGTAAGTGGAACTTTCTTCGGCCACCGCCGTGGCAGAGTCAGTTTCTGCCTCCAAGACTCCACGGCCGTGGGATCTTCGCCGCTTCTCCTCCTCGAGCTAGCTGTTCCCACGGCGGCTTTAGCCAAAGAAATGGACGAGGCAGGTGTTCTACGCATAGCCCTCGAGTGTGACCGTCGTAGAAGCAGCAACAGTCGCTCGTCGTCGATCTTTGATGTTCCCGTGTGGTCGATGTATTGCAACGGTAGGAAAATGGGATTCGCCGTGAGGAGAAAGGTAACGGAGAACGATGCCGTTTTCTTGAGGACGATGCAGTCTGTGTCAGTCGGAGCCGGAGTTGTGCCGTTGGACGAGGAGGAGCAGACGCTGTATTTGAGGGCGAAGTTCGAGCGAGTCACTGGTTCGAGTGACTCCGAGTCGTTTCATATGATGAATCCGGGTGGTAGTTATGGACAGGAGCTTAGTATATTCCTTTTAAGATCGTGAAAATTAAGTACGGTGGTTTTTACTATTATATTTCTATAAATGTACATCTTAAACTAAAATCATCAATATAGTGATATATGCAGTTTAATCATTTTTTCCCTAAAACAAATAAAGAGTTCTTGAGATAGGGAATTGGGGTATTGTTTAATTATGATCTCTTTAAATCAATTAAACGCAGAAATCATTCTTATGAAATGGTGGATACAAAACAATATAGTAGTGCTTTACCAAAATAAGAAAATAAACAAAATAATATACAAGTACGTACTGGCTTGGGTTTCATGCTTTTGGGCGAGGTATAAATTGATCCGCGCACACACACTTTACCATTGCAAAGTTTTCATAGGAAAAAAGTACTGATTAAGTTCCTCAGAGAATATAAGCCTTGTGTATAATAAAGTTTTTAGAAACATAGCTAGGTACCCAACAAGGCAACAACTGAATTCTGAAGTTACCCAATAATGTTCCGTAGCTTTGAATTTAATTAATTAGTTTGTAGAAACTTATAATGTTTTAAGTCGTACATAAGGGAATGATCATAATGACTAAATATTTTGGTAGGTAAATTGAAAAGGAGAGATCAGAGAGACACCAATTTTGGTTCTTCAAGACAGAATTATGCTACGATATACATTTTAAATTTTATTTTTCTTTTTTAATCTACTTAAGCATATCCTCGTATTAAGACTAACAAAACTAAATATAATCACCAAAATGGTTGAACTAATTGCTGGATTTGATCGTTATGAATATGAAGTTCTTCCAAAATCTCAAGTGACCATCGAACATGTCAATTGCACTTATAAACTGTGCCTCGTGAACCTATCCATGCTAAAGTAATATTTTGCGACTGCGACCAAACTGGATCGTGGATCTTGGTTTTAGCTTCGGGTGTCTGGTTCGGTTCCAAATCAGTGTGCCACGGTAGGACCTCTCTTTTAATTTCCATTTCTTTTTTAAAAAACTTTTGTCTCTTTGATCGCACCGAGTAGTAGTAGTTAGTTATACATATCCCCGTCACTCGACTCATTCCCTTTTACTGGAAGAACAAAGCCCTTAATTATAATATACACACATGCACGCTCTAGTTTTTATTTAAATACTCATATATGTGCTGCGTTGTGTTTCTCGAGAGAGTAAGGCCACGAATAAAAATCAGTATTCAATCATGGAGTTGAATTGTTGTCTTATAAAGAAACTCTTAATTAATTCGATAGTATTAATACTTCAGAAATACAAATAATAGAGACACCGCCGTTGATCGATATCTTGCGATACATTCACCGTACCAGAATACTGACTATTCTTTTCTTTTCCTTTTTTTATTATGAAAAAAAGGAAAATATAGAGAGGAGGCCACGTCCAAGAAAATGACAGAGGCATGCAAAATTGTGATATCCAGCAAGGTATGTGAGACACTTATAATCTTATTGCAATGTTCTTTTGTCCCCTTTTTATGTGAAATAGTACTGTCGTTTGATTTTTCTTGTTCTCCATTATTATAGATTCTCAAAATCTGTAAGCTTTTGTTTTTGTAATATATGTATATATATATGATTAAATGAAGAGAAAAATATATTAAATAAAATACAAAAGAGAAGAAGGAGACTAGGAATGGGTGATGCACACGAGGGATCAGTATTAATCCTCCTAACATAGAGACATGGTTGGCTCCACTACCATCTCCTTTAGTCTGATTTTCACGTGCCCCTTCAACCCCACGGATCCCTCTTTGTTTTCTTTAAATGTAATCTTATGAATGTTTCCATGCAAATCATTTACCCATTTTTCATGAGATGAGATCTTAAGACAAGTACAAGAAAACTCAGTTTATTACAAGAAAACTCAGGTTATTTCATATCGTCCGTTGCTAGCTCGTATATCCTGAAATTAAATGTACTCACGAGTAATATATAATAAGTGTCTAGTTATAATACAAATACTCATATTTAATTCGATACAAATGACAAAAGATATCGTCATATCGATAAGATTGCTCTCTTAATACATAAATGTTATACCATGATGATTGATAGAGATACGAATAAGAATAATTCAAACTCTTAAATGGTGAGGGAGAAAGGCAATGTTTGGTCCAGCACGGCTAACCATATTTGCTTTTCGTTTTGTCATATTTGCCTGCTCTAAATTATTGAAATTAGTATATGAAACCACCCAATTGGCGCCATCTTACAGTCAAAGACTCAAAGGAAAAGAGAGTTAAATAAAATAATCTGATACTTTCAAGAAACTAGAATGATATGTATTCCGATGTATGGTCTTAGTGTAGTAGCCTACTATCATATCTATCCCTATGCTCCTCAAGTAACAAAACGTTAGAAAAACTTCAGTAAAAGTATGACGCGAGAGAGAGCCCGTTTGCAATATGAGCCCAAAATTTAGAGCTGAGTCAATACGGCCCGGTTTGCTTGACTGACTACGATAGTGGTGACTATAAAATGACGAATTTTGTTATAATTTTTGTTAAGGAAGAAAAAATATATTCCGGTTACTATTTTTGACTTCTCTTTTGCGTAAAGTTTTCTGAATTAGAAACATAACAAGCTGATTCATAATATTTGGTTAGCTATTGTAGCAACTTTCCTTTTATAAAACAAAATCTAACAATAGTAACGCTGATCCCTTGTGGCCTTGTATAAAAAACCTACTTAGCAAAGTAATTTTTTTTATCTCTTACTCAACGATTTCCCCTTGTACTATCTATCTACCCAAGCTAGGAAGGTCAGAAGTCTCTTATGAATGATAGTAACCAATATGAAAGTCACGAAAACAAATGAGAAAAGAATGATACGTACCCAAAAAAGTATGATTCTAAATAGCATAGGAAGCTGCACACCTCTTGAAAATTCAGTAGGAAATCCAAAATTTTGTTCACACTGATAATAAATCTATACTACAAAAGAGTGGTGCCAAAAACTGGAGGCATTTATTGGTCTGACCCAACGGACCACGTCGAAAATGAAACTCGATTTGGAAGTTTATGTAACTTAGTTTTGTAGTAATAATAATATTTTGCCTCATTCTATTTTCATTTACTTCTTCTTATCCAACCAACTATATCTGTCTTTCTATACACAAACGACCCAAACAAGAAAACAAGAGTCAAGAGACACTAGCTAGCTACCTCTTCTACTTTCACCTATCTTCTATCAAAAACAAAACTCCCAATATCTAATTTTCTTACTCATTCTTTACATTCTCTTGTGCCTTTCATTTTTTGTTTTTGGTTTTTTTGAGAATATTTATTTGAGTCTTCTTCTACTATTCTATTTTTGGACATGTTTTTTATTTTTTTGCCAAGCCAAGGGTTACTTACTATTGTACAATGATTTTAAACGGAATGGTAAAAAGAAATAAGATCTCTTATTATTTTATGTGACCACAAAAATATTTGTTACTATTTTATGTCTCATTGTCAACTCTTTTAAATGTATCGTTGTTAGATTGTCCCCACTCACTTAGTTGTTTTGAGATCGACTGCATTTAATTTGCTTATCCTTTTTTTAAAAAATTTCTTTACATGTTTTTATTTTATTTCTTCAAGGCATTTTCTGATCGAATCATAGAACTGACTATAGTTTTAAAAAGCAATGATAATGCAAAAAAACTATACTGTATATAAATTAATACGTAATAAACATATCCTCATGTTTTTTTTTCCCAAATAATTGCTGCATTCGTGTATTTATTGATATTATAATTCTTATATTAGTAATTTATTGCATTATTTTCAGAGTAGTTGAGTGGTGTGCACTGAACAAGTGAGAGTGTACTATGGATTATTAATAGTAACTATTAGTAGTACAAAATGTCATTAACAGAGGAATAACAATAGTTAATGATATTTAAAATATTGATTTATTTAATAGAATTAGAATTATTACCTTTTAATAATATACTCGGGATACTCTTTCTTCTGAAGTCCCGGGAAAAATGTCGGTTTCACTTTCCTGATTTTCTCGCTCATTTTCCCGGAAAGTTACGAGAAAAAAACATCTTCTTTTTTATTTTTCGGCAAAGTTTTGGAGTGACACTAACATAAGCATATAAACGACAAGCCAAAAAGACTGGAGCTTTTTCGAGATATGCTCTCTCGTCTTGAGTTTGAGTTGAGACGTCTCAAAGGAAGATACTTTGATGGGATATGTCTTAATTTTTATTACTATTATTCCCCTCTCTCCCTAAATACTAAGTAATATTCTCTGATGAATCTCTACAAACAGACAAGAAAGTGCGAGAAAATGATGGGTCTTTGTTCTCCTTCTCCTTCCTCTCCTTCTTCTCACGATTGTTCTTCATCTTCTCCAAGGTAAACGACGATTTACATCCTCTGTCTCTTTCTGCAACTTGTTTTAGCTTTAATTGAAAATCCAATTTTGTGTGTTTTGTCACAGGAACTCGGAGAAGAAGCAGAAGGTTATTGTTGCATCCTCACCTTCAAGATTATCTACTTACACTAGACCGGTAATACTCTGAGTAATTAGAAAGTTTTCATTTTTCTTTCTAAAAGCGAAAACTTTTTTGGGGTTCTAAAAGTCCACACTTTGTCTGGATATGTTCATGGCAGAGTGTATCAATTGAGAAGAGATTGCTAAGTTACCAGGATTCTAATTGCAGCGTTATGCCAAAGGTTTGAACTTTATGTATAGCTTTGAATGCTCACAGATTGTTTTGGCAAATGTAGTGTAGCCTCTTATGTTCTGTGTGTTTCTGCAGTCTTCAGAAGATTTGAGGAAGGAGATTGCTTCACTTGAGTTTGAAATTCTGCGCACAGAACAATATCTGCTCTCTCTTTATAGGACAGCTTTCGATGAACAAGTTTCTTCTCTTTCTCCTCACGCAGAATCAGGCTTAGTATCTAATCAGTTTTATCACAAATCCGAGCAATCAGACGTTACTAGTGTGCTCAGTTACCATTATCAAGCTTCTCCGGCGTCTGAACGTTCCTCTTCGTGTCCTCCTCGGAGTTTCCAAGCCAGCTTGAAAGCTTTGTCTGCAAGGGTAAGTAACACCATTTGCATTTTCCTTTGGCGTTGTTTAACCAGCATTGTGATGAATCTGACAACACTTAATGATGTTTTGGGCATTTTGCAGGAGAAGACTAGATACGTTTCTGGTAATCACACTACTCTTGGAGATCTTCTGGGTTCTTCTCATATCGTGGATAACACTGTGAACCCGAGTAGGCTCTCTGAAGATATCTTAAGATGCATATGTTCTGTGTATTGTACACTCTCCACTAAAGCCAGAACCAGTTCTTCTCTTCAGGCTTTTTCTTCTTCACCTTCATCTGTCTCTTCCAAAACCACTTTTGATAGCTGGAACTCACGTCATGAGGAACGCAGAGAAGCAAATGTGCCACACGGTGTTGTAATAGAGTCCCTAGAACTTCACCTGGATGATGGTAGTTTCAATCACGCTGCTCTTATGCTCAAAAACTTCAGGTATAATACTTAAAACAGTGACAATTTGCTTATGTGATATTTTTTTACAATGACTTGGGCTTAACCTGACATGTTACTCAAATGGTTTGTATAGATCACTAGTTCAAAAGCTTGAGAAGGTTGATCCAAGTAGAATGAAACGTGAAGAGAAGCTTGCATTTTGGATAAACATTCACAATGCCCTCACAATGCATGTAAGCAAACAAGAACTAGTCTGTTATTGGTTCTGTCTCTGGGATAAGCTTAAATCTTTACTTGATTCCCTCTCTATTGCAGGCCTATTTAGCCTATGGAACTCACAACCGTGCCAGGAACACCTCGGTTTTAAAGGTTTTGGTCTTTACATCTCTTAGACTGATTGATTTATATGTCTTTGCTGTTACTTAAGCTACCTTTTATGTGTCTCAGGCAGCTTATGATGTTGGAGGCTATCGCTTAAACCCTTACATTATCCAAAGCTCAATCTTAGGCATTCGTTCGCATTTCTCACCACCTGTATGCGACACACTCTTTGTTTGTTGATTCACTTTCACTACATTTGTATAACTTGAACTAACATAATAGTAAACAGTTGTTGCAGACACTGTTTTCGCCATCAAGAAAGTCGAAAACTTCTAATGTCAAACACATTTACGCCTTGGAATATCCCGAAGCATTGGCTCATTTTGCTCTTTCTTCAGGAGCTTCCACAGATCCTCCGGTAGCAAAAAAAAAGCCTCACCATGTTTACAAAAAGTTTGGAGTATATTATTTGGACTCTAATCTTCTAGAGTTATTGTTCTTTCAGGTTCGGGTTTACACAGCTGATTGCGTTTTCCGGGATCTAAGAAAAGCCAAAGAAGAGTTTATAAGAAGCAACGTTCGCATACACAATGAGACAAAGATACTATTGCCCAAGATCGTTCATTACTATGCTAAAGATATGTCATTGGATGCATCTGCTCTCATGGAAACAACGGTAAAGTGTTTACCAGACTCGACAAAGAAAGTAGCTCAGAAGTTGTTGAAGAAGAAGAGCAAAAACATTGAATATTCACCGGAAAACTCAAGTTTCCGTTATGTCATCATTGAGGATCCAACAAGAAGACATGAATCTCCTATAATGTAAAGCTGAATACAAAACATTACAAAAACGTCATGTAGTTTATATTTTAACAAACTAGAGATAAACTACACGCCGTTTTTGATAATTGATATATATCCACAAAAAAACTCTAAGGCCCAGAAGCAAAGTGAAGTAAGAAAAATGAATGGTGATGATGATGAAAGTGAAAGGCCTTATTTGGTTTGGAGTTGTGGGAGGAATTGTGTCGGCCATTGTTGTTGTTATTATTGGGCTTAGAGGAGGAACATCGAAAGCTATGCAGAGCTCCACGATCTTCTTCTCTGGTGTTGCTCCTCTGCGTGTCAGATCGGTACTCACTCCAGCAAATCCAGCTACCGATCGAGCTTCAATGGCGAGTTCCTCTGGTCCTAAGTGGGCTCAGAAAACAATCACGCTTCCACCGCAACGTCGTGGGTGTCATCTTATCACTCCTAAGGTTTTCATTATTTTGTTGTGAATTTGTATCAATTTGTAGCGATTCTGAATTGACGAACTTTGTTTTTTTAAGTTTGTGAGGTTTTGGGTTTAATTTTTGTGGAGTCCATGTTTGAAACAGATAATGAAGGAAATAGGGCAAGACTTGTCGGGTTTCAATTGTGGTCTTGCTCATGTCTTCTGTGAGTTTTTCATTCTCTCTGTAGTATCATTCAGCTCCTGCTTTCTGTTTTTTTTTTTCGGGTTCTTGATTGAGTAAATGTTTATTTTCTTGTTTGGTTTTAGTACAACACACAAGTGCTTCCCTGACAATCAATGAGAATTATGATCCAGATGTTCAGGCTGATACTGAAACTTTCTTGAACAGGATTGTTCCTGAGGTATGTATATCTGTCTTTCTTGCTTCATCCCTATGTTTCACACTTTTTTTTGTGTTAACTGATCATCATTTCTTTTTGGTTCAAACTCAGGGGAATTCAGCACCTTGGAGGCATACCATGGAAGGTTAGTCTACTGTTACCATGATTTGTTGTTTTCATCAATCTGAAGCTATTTGTAGAGACAAGTGATAAATCAAAGATGCTCCCTTTATCCTCTGAATTGTGATATTTGTCTTAAGATAATGTTACTTTCACCCTGTTTTTTGCATGAAATCTGATGTACTGAAAATTTAATTCTGTATATGTAATTGCAGGTCCTGATGACATGCCAGCTCATATCAAATCATCAATGTTTGGATGTCAACTCACGTGAGCCACAATCTTATTATAACCCTAACGTGTTGCAAAAATCTTTTCGGATGCTCACTTAACAAGTGTTTATTGCTCTGCAGAATCCCAATAACAAAAGGCAAACTTAACATGGGAACTTGGCAGGTAATAAATTTCTCCATCTGACTATACATTATTACTACATTCACATGTTTTCATATTTCCTCATTTATGGTACTGACATGTTTGAATCGAGTGGTAATGAATCTTCAATACTACAATGATTAGCAATTCAAATCTGTATCTCTTGGATCTCATTTGCATCTACTTTCTCTAAAGCTATTGTGTTGGAAATGTTTGGGTTTCAGGGAATATGGCTATGTGAACACCGTGATCATCCAACCGCCCGCAGTGTTGTGGTCACTCTCAATGGGATTTAGAGATGTCATCTTCATGTTAAATGGCTTGTAAACTCGTGGTTTATATAGATTTTACGGTCTTATAATAAAATTTGACTTTCTATATGAGATATTGCTCCGTCCATGTGATTGTTGTGTTTATTGCATCAGAAAAATCCATATTTACAGCATTTATCAAATAGGAAGGTAAGTGAAGAGAAAGAAACTGCAGAAACAGTGATCGGAAACTTAACACATGATCACTTCTACGTTACTGCAAAATCAAAAATCTTTTTATAAATTCCCATATGTTCCAATATATGCATTCATGCAAAGAAGATAGAAATTTTATATATTTCTATAGAAAAAAAAAAAAGAATGTGCTCTGCAGAGGAGAGCTCATCAAATAGAGGGCTATTAAGGTTCTTTGGGACAAAGAACAAATGAAAGGGTAAAAAAAAAAGTTACATGGTGGTGAAATGAGAAACCAAAAAAACCCAAAAATCTTCTGTCCTGAAGGAGCTTTATTTATGCTTTATTATTTCCTAGCTCCATGTCTTTCAAATCCATATGTTCCATTCCTTCTTTGAGAAGTTTAATCTCATCTTCTGTCATACTGTGTTTACCATGCGGTGTCACTTTCGACTTTCTCTGTTTCTCTAACTCCACCGCCCAACTGTATATAACCATTCCCACCACGGCTAAGACCATACCTGCTATGTTCTTGAATGTCATCTCTGAGTCAAAGATAAGCCATCCTAATGTTAAGACACAGACTGTTTTCATGTGACCAAGAACTTGAAATGAGGTAGCAGAGAATCTTCCGATGCAGAGATATTGGCTTATGTTGCAGAAAACCGCCAATGCGCAGGAGAGAAGAATGCATAACTGTAAGTATGGATGATGGTTGTCAATTGTTAGATAAGAGTTGAGATTTTATAAACAGGATTAGGAAATTTTTGGATTCTTACGATGGCACCATAAGTCATCTTGTAAGTAGTAATGAATCTGCCACTCAAGAAATAGTCAACAAATGGACCAAAGATGAGAAGTGAAACGGCTTGGATTGGAGCTGTCTTGCTCAGCAACTCAAAAGATCCAATTGAGTATTTCTTCTGCAGTGAACCTATAGACTTTTTCCAGAGAGGAAATTTATCAGAAACATTTGAACATCATCATCAAGAAAGAACCTTTCAAAGTAAGACTATCCATAAGGAGCTTTAGGCACTAAGACATCTTATCTTCCAGATTTATGAGCTATAAATACTAAAAATATCGATGTTTGACAACTTATGAACAATACTCAAGGCTACATGACAACATATCTACTGTAAAGCTTAAGGTATAGATCCAGAATGATTCAAAGACTAAAAAAGCAGAGTCACTTGCAGATTGCCACTTATTTGAGAAAACTTTGAGACTTGTATAGAATCAGATTGCAGAAATTCAGAGATCAAGCAACAAAGTAAGGGACGAACTCTGAGTTTGATAAAGATTAACAAGTTGAGTAATGGGGTATAAAAGCTTACGATCTGCTGGAGAGAAGTGGAGAAAACGGCAGTGCAAGCACAAATGAAACCTTTGGCATTAACCTTGACATCAGTCACAGTACAAATCCCAACTCCTACAACGACAACCATGACAGATGCCTTCACTTCTCTCGAGTAATGCTTGCTATGCAGAACCCATTCCATCACGCAAACAACCGGAATCATGCTCAATTTCGAAATCTAAGTGAAATCAAACACAATGTGATATATCATAAAAGCTAAACTGAGAAATTTGTGAATGCAAAATCAAAGAGGAAGCTAAACCTGGTAGAAACCAACAGAGTTTAACATGAGACTAAAATTCATAGCAGCAATTGAGATATTAGCAACGAGTGAGAACCAAAGAAGCTCCCAAAGAGGAACATGCTTAGATGCAGATAAGCCAGTCGCGTTTGACACCATACCAACGAGAGCGGTGAGAGCAAAGTGAAATCCCGTGAGAGTCGTCGCTGCAAATCACGAATCCATTGCTATAACTCTAAAAAATCACACGATTTCAATACGCATTGTATAAACGAAAATGATCATGCAGATCGAAACGAAATGTAAATTCGGGAGAGATACAGATCAAGGAATCAAACCGAAGCTGAAGCCGAAACCAGCTGTTGACATTAGCTGTTTATTCGCCATGATGATCCCAACGGAGCTCGTAACGTTCATCGCCCATGCTCCGACGTCGGATACAGCCGATGGCTTCTTCTCGTTCTCTGTCTTCTCCATCTCCTGTGACTAAATTCGGAATTCGAAATTGTAAAAATTCGAAATCTGAAATCAGAAACCAATTGTTTCCAAACACAATCAGATCCGGACGAGAGTGTGGAGAAAAATTCGAATCACGCACGTTCAGCTTCTTCGTGGAAGCCGCGAAGAAAAGCTCAAAAAACAAACACACACAGAAAGAGGTATCTCTATCGTCTTCCTAATATGTGCAGTGGCTTCTTCTTCTTCTTCTTCACTCGTGGTGGTGATGCCTGGCTATTACAAGTAAGCTTATTCCGCCATTGATGCTTTCCTTGAGGAGGCCTTTGATTATTAATTTATATACATAAAATTAAAAATTCTCATTCATTAAAAAACTTGGTTAATACAATAATAATATTTGACGCTTGTCGTTTACCGTATTTGACCTTATGTTTCCGTTTTTGGGACGCACATGATTAACTGCCACAGTGCGTTTCACTTAAGGGTATTCTTGTCATTTGCTCATGTTAATCCCATAACGTCTCATAAGCCTTTAATTGTTTTACAAACGTTTACAACTGAACTTAGATCGTTTAATAGTAGTGAATTTAATAGACTACTATTATTGGGTTTTACAAATAAATTCGATTACAAAATGTTTCCCAAAACAATACTAGATCTTATGTCTGAAGAAAGTTCTAGTATACGCAAGCAAGTTGTAAAGACAGCTATATGTATGTCTCTTTCTATGAGGCTCTTCTTATAGATAATGAGAATAAGAATCACAACACATGATCGATCTCCAAACATCATCTATATATGTATAAATAAATAAAATACAAATAAACATTATACATTGTCTAAGATGAGATTTGATGTGCTTTTTTTATATAAAAAAAGACCCAATAATTTCTTCTTCTAACAAACATTAAAAAAATTACATATTGGTTACCACCGCCTGCAAATATATCAAATATGCATAAAAGACTTTGTATTATATATAGTACAAAAGGGAAAATAGTCTTTTCGCAATCTCTTATCTGAAGACTGAATCAAATCCTTTGCCAGCTTAAGAGTGTCTCTGTGCCCCTGGAGGTGGCGCAGGCCTTGGGAAGTACTGGTTGAACTGCTCTTCTCCAAGTTTCGGTGTTTCCACATAAGGGCTCTGCGGTTCCTACATACATTGCATTTCATGAGTCCTTTTAGTGGCTTTAGAGGCAATTACAAATTTACACAATGGTGTCTGTAAGAAGTGACTATGAGTGAACCAGTGTGATCCGGCTAAATAATAATACCTAACACAATCAATCTTATCTCATGATCTCCCATTAATAGCATAAACAACTCACAAACCAATTGTTTTAATCAATCTACCCTAAACCATTTCTCAAATCTCTACAGTATATAAACATGGAGCTGTCTCTCACGATGTGTAAGTAAAGTAAAGCCTTCAAACATGCTTAATGAAAGTGGAGATATTAAGATTACACAAGAATATGTTCCTCTGGTTTTGTTCAAGTACTAGTAAGATGAAAATTGTGCGTGTGGTAAATGTTATGGCTAAAGAGGAAGGAGATGTACCTGGGGTCCAACTGTCGAACGAGATGCTTCATCGGATTTTGGTGATGTGGATGCATTACCATGGTCTTGACCATTTCCGTTTAGTGTGTGAAGTTTGGCTCCTACTAATGGATCACTCTCACTGGCTATCTTGTTCTTCTACATGACCACAAAAATAAAAAGACTTTTAATCAGTCCTCCCTCCTATTTCTCGAATGTCATTTAAATTATATTTTGAAAAAAAATATGTGCTATATTCTCTAAGAAGTGAATGAAAAAAGATTTACCTGGAAGATTTTCCCTAGAGTTTTTAACCCCTTGGCTCTTAAACGAAGCTCCTCTCTCTTGGCAGTGGGATCTTGAAGTACCTAAGACAGAAATAATCAAAAATGGTTACAACACAGAATTTGGACCAAGATGCTACATCAGCCAAATAGTGAACACGTATAGTTAGACTACCAGCTCACAAACACGGGAGATAGTGTTTTCTATATCAGCAACATTGAGCTTCCACAGAGAGTCGATCATCACTTTCTTATGGGTTTTCATATACTCTTCCAGTTCCTTCTCAGTATAATTTCCTTCAGCACTTAGCTGTCTTTTCATTTCCTCTTGCAGCTGGAATAAAGCATATGCACCTAAGAAGACAGAAAAAGAACAATCACTAAATGTTACTCCCTAAGAGAGGAGTCCAAGTTTCTTCAAAGCTAGGAAACTATATACTTGGGGTTTCTTTTCAGTAGGTGAATAAATGTTCCTTATGTAGCCCATACTACAACTTCTAGCACATGATATAAACGATGATGTTGTTCCTAAGTCACTAACCTGATGCAGCTGTTACTTGGGATTTGATGAAGTGACCTTTTGTCCTAAACCATTCAGCAACGAATGGTACACCGAGATAAATAGCTTTCTTCCCAAGCTCTTTTGCCGCTTGTCTTACATATATATATCCGATTGTGTTCAACATCTCCACCCCGTATGCTGTTAAAGATAGATACAGAAGAAGATAAGTTTGCCTTTTGACCACAGATATGGCATTGATTGAAAGAGAAAGCATAAATTATGTAACGGGAACAATATATGCTACAGAACATCTTACCTGCATTTGAGAGTCTTGTTACTTCAGCTTCAGCATTGCTAATAAATTCATCTTTGTTCGTCATATATAGGTTGAGGCGGTCCTTAAGAATTTGAGCAAGTTTGTCTTCTCTTTCTTTCTGAACAGCCTGAAACCAAAATCAATCAAACATGCTTAGGAAATTATGAACAAAGGGAAACTCTGGGAATTCCCTACTCTGTTCTAGTGACATGCCGAGCACAATTCTTTTATCAGTTCCGATAATCTAAACAACTGTATCTTAAGAACAGATGTTTATTCATGTCAATAGAGTGTGAGCAGAGTTAAGAAAATTTAGAACACGCTTTCTGTGTTTTATGCTGGATTTATAGAATGCCAGGAAGGACCGGTGAACAAAGAATATTCTAAAGCAGGATAGATCAATAAATGATAAGTTTACCCTCATTTTTTCTATAATCTTTTTAGTATCAATCTGCTCCCCTTCAGTGAAAATATCAAGTGAAGCCATTGATGCCATAGCAAGCTGCCCTATGTATTCTTCAAAAAGTTCACTCCCAAAAAGCATAGCAAATATTGCCGCAGGATCAATGATCTCACTGCAAGAATTAACACCACAAGTAAGAACTGAGGAAAGGAGAAACTTTTTAGCAAAATGATCAAGATCCATGTCACCAATCATCCATGGACCTATCACAAGAGAGAAAAAGAAAAGACACTTACGTTGAAATCCCTGACTTCCCACATGTGTCATAGGCCTGACGTTGCCCTGGATCACTTAGAACTTGGTAGGCCTCTCCCAACACCTGTATAAGAACTTAAGTTTTCAAAAAGCTCATTCAAAAAGATTTACCAAAGAAAAAAGTAGATCAAGAAAGACAAAGAATACTGAAAGCATCGTCATACTATACTGATCTCTTGGAAACCGGATTATCTGTTAGGGAGTATATACTTTGATCTATAATATCTGTTGTAATCTTTGATTATCTCTAAAATATTGACAATTGATCTCTTGTATGTACATGTAGAGATGTACCCTGAACCTAATCAAAACAACGATCCTCTGATCAGAGCTCTCATCCTAAATCCCTAAAGTTTTATTTAATCTCTTCTTTCTCGGCAGCCGTGACAGAAGAAACCTTAAGCACCGCTGCTTCCATCACACAATCCGCCTCTGTTTTTGATCCCAAAGATTCAAACAGCCATATTCTTAACATCAACATGTCTAACATCAACCACTACTACATAGCATGTAGTCAACAGATCAGAAACCTTATTGAAGAACATGGATTATAAACCCTCGTATCTGAAAAAGCCAAATTCGTCTCACCAAAGATGGTATCTCTAAGCCAAATCCTAGGTTTCCTCAGTAGAGGCGTCAGGACCACCTGATTCTGGACGCTCTCCTAAGAACCATCTCCAGCTCAGCACATCCCCTTGTGTCATTTCCACTCTTAAGTTGCCAAAACATTGATTAATCTCCTAAGGTGGGAAAATCCACTTTCTGCAGATGCGCTCAACAAACAATGAGAAAAAACTACAAACCTAAGCATCCACTACACTAAATCTGCAAGCTTTACCACTAGAATACTTTTCCAAACATCATAAGCCAAGAAGCCTAAGAATTAAACTAAACATGATACAGTCTCTCCTAGATATCAATGAGTTTAAGCTCATTTCTCTTTACAACAATAGAAAATTAGAAAACTTGCCTGGAAATTATGAGCAGCCTGAGGATCATTAGGGTTTTTATCTGGATGAACTTGGCGTGCCTGTAGAAGAAAACACAAGCAAACAATCAGCAAATTCATAATGTATCAATCAACCAACTTAACTCTTTTATGAGTGGTAAGGCATGAAAGAGCTTTGGTCTATTATAAACTCAAGAGACAGTACTGAGCTCGTGGGTAACCCAAATCGACACACCCAAATTCGAATTCAGCTAAGAGCTCACCGAAATTACAAAACTTTGATTGAAAAAAGAAGAAGAGAGAGAAGAATAGAATCAGAGAAGAGGAAATGAAACCTTGATGTAATAAGCTTTCTTAATCTGGGCCTCCGTAGCGGTGGGGCTGACGCCGAGGACATCGTAAAACTCCGTCTCCTTCACCATTGCTAGTTGAAATCAATCCGATCTCGATCACGATTCACGATCTCTGACTCTTCTTAGAACGTCCGATTCAGAATCTTTGGCTAAGTGAGGTGGAGAAGACACGAAAACACTCCACGCGCGTTAAGTTGACAAGTACGCGCCAGCCTTTTCAACTCAACCGCTCCTTTTTCTTCTTCTTCTTCTTCTTCTTCTTCTTCTTCTTCTTCTTCCCTTTCTTTTTTTTTTTCTTTTTTTTTAGTATTTCTGTTAAATAGAAGTTTTATTTATTTATTTGAATATATATCCGTACGTTTATATTCGCCACGCGTTTTTTCGTCAGCATATTCCTCTTTTCTTGAATTTTTCCTTCTGATTTTTTTGGCTTCTCTCTTCTATATTTATTTTCAGTGCAATCCAATAAATTTGTTTCTTAGAGATTAAGACTAAGATTAATGAGAGGTTTCTTATTAAGACTTAAGAAGAGCTTTGAATTTATTTTTTGAATTATTTAAGGAGAGATCTTGAGATCACTAACTTAGGCTTGACCTTTTGATTTCTCTATGTGACAATGTCCTGAGTTTGGTCAAAATGTATGGCATAGGGTTAGGGTGTAAACTCTGCACAAGTAGAGGGACAAAAGTATCCAAATATGTATATTTGCTTGTTAATACCTTCCAATATCTTTTAACCTAGTGCAATGTTTGGTTAGTTTAAGTATTCCAGAATCAAACTAATTGCATGCACAAATTAATAACTTTAGATTGTGACTGGTGTTGTAGTTGGAGAAAATAATCAAATAAGAGTTATTTAAACTTTGGTCCTTATGAAATGAATTAAAAATTTTCACAATTTCAATTGATCAAGTAAACTATTATATGTTTGATCGGTATCTGATTTGTCATTTTGAGTTTTTAGGAGTTTAGAAATTAAAGCGGTAACCTAGTGTGTATATTGCTTCCTCTTTGAGAGTGATCTTATGAGATCAATGAGACTAAAACGAAAACAAACAAACATAATTAGAATCCTAAATAAATATATCTTACAATTTAATCGTTTCTTTCTAAACAATCAAACATAACAAGAATGGTATAATGTTTCTATTCTACGATTGTTATGAACTTTGCTTATTTACTAAATTATAAACATGGCTACCTCATACCTGTGTGTACATTATCATTTATGTATTTGATGTAAGCATGATAGTATGATCTAAAGCTTTGGTTGTAAAATGAAATTCATCTAAATGTTTTTACATTATTTGATGTAAGCATGAGAGTATGATATAGCTTCGACGTTTATTCTTCTTCAGATTTTACAAATAAACCCTATTTAGTATCGTAAATTAAACTATTATTTTATTGTAGTACGAAACTCCAAATTGGCTGATACAAAGATTGTTCAGAAACAAAGATTGTTTAAAGTTTAAACTATATATGTACTCTCTCTATCAAAAGCAACGGGCAGAGATTTTTGGGGGTTTGGCCGAAGCTCGCGTTTTGTCATGTAGTAGTTGTCGTTTTTAGCATGGAAAATCTAAAAACATATACGACGAGACGTGTACACACATAAGGCTGTGTGGTTCGTGTGGTTCTATACAAAAAAAAGGAAAAAGGTGCACCATGCTCGTTCCTCTTGTTCCAAGACTGAAAACAAAAACTGAAAAGTTTCTTTATACGTTATAAAAGTATGAGGTATCAAAGACAACATACAAACAAATGCAAAGACAAAATCCCTAAGCTCAAGTTTGTTTGTTTTGAAGCAGAATGTTTGGTCTTGTCAACATTTGTGTGTTGGAACTTATTGATTTTGATCGATACCATTTAACTTCTACCGTGGATATACTGACATTAAAAACCCACAAAAATACATTATAGCCTGGATTTCGAATACAATTTTTTTTTTCTTTTTACGTTTAATGTGATAAAAAAAAAAAAAGTCACTTGAAAATTCGAAAATGTTATAGAAATGTTAGTTTAATAAAGCTTATAAATGAAAATTAATGATTAGAGAGGAGAAATTTCAAGAAACAAAAATAGTAGTAGTAAAGTAATACACTCATTATCTTAACAAAAAGGTAAGATTAGCATTGATGACATCTCTGGCCTAAAACAAAGATATGTGTATAATTGCCTCCAGCCCATAAAGTTGTGTCGATGATATAGTGTCGAAAAGTTATGGTTATTAGTATTTCTAATTTCGTTTGATTAAAGATAGAAAAAACTTTCTAATTAACAAAACGGTGGAAGGTAATTATAAAAATGAATTTGTGTAAAGTAAGGAACATCAGAAACAATGTTGGGGTTAAATCACAGGCGTAATGATTTAAGAATAATAATCACCATCATTATCTTGTTATATAATTCTCACTTTATTACTACCTTTTTCTCTTTTTGTTGTTGTTGTTGTTCTGAAATGTACATTACATGAATTTTTTGGTGGTTCACTTATTTTCGTCAGATTTATATTTCAAAGTATTATTTCCCGTGATTAACATGATGACACTTTTTTTAACCGTTTACTAAAATTATTTACATAGAGATTCATTCATGTACAACTTCTCTTCTGTGCATTACCTGTCTTCCAATCTTATCCTTGAACTAATAAATAAACCATCAGCTTTGTGACTAAGTTTAGTTCAAACTAATTATTTATTAATATTCAGTATAGTCTATGTATGTAAATTAATAAGACAATTGTACAAAGTATGATTTACCTTTAAAGCATACGAGATCTCAACTTATAATTTAGGAAAATAAATCCAAGAAAAATTAGTTATAGACTTGCATTAGTCAAGATGTCTTTTAAATGCGAACTTGTGTTTAGTCATAAGAAAATATATGATATCATTCTTAATTAAAGTGTAGTTAATTGGTTATGGGACAAATTAATATAAAAAAAGAGAGTAAAACACTCCTCAAAAAATTCAATCTTCTCCATTTGTTCAACACAAACACACACATAAAAGTAAAAAAGACAGACACTCACTCACTGCACACTTCTCAAAATACTTCTATCTCTGTCTCTCTCTCATCCCTTTTCTTCTTCTCTTCTCCCTAAGCTCTCTCCATAGTCACCAAACCTCTCTTTTGACCTAAGTGTGTGTGAGAGAGAGGCCTGCAAAGATAAAAAGGAAGACATCATTGAAGCTCTTTACTTCTTTTTTCTTCATTTCAGAATCTCTCTAAAACCTAACGCATCTCCTCATTTCAAGCAAAAAAAAAGAAACATGGTTTGGTCTCAGAAACATCTCACCTCAATGCTCTTCTTGTTTTGCTTCCTCTCTCTCTTCTCTCAACCTTCACTTTCTTCCACGTTTCTCGTCGACGGTGTCTCTGTCTGGAAAACCCCCACTGTTCATGTCGGCGACTCCGTTGGTAACTGTTCTTTTCTTACAAAACCAGTCCTTTATTTTTTTCCTATTTTGATTAGATTTTTACTCTTAATTGATGGTTTTTGTTTCTTAATTATACGGTACCCCCAGTTTTCAGACATAAGTATGGATACGATCTCTACATCTTCAGAAGCAAAGATGCATTCAATGTCTGTGACTTTACTCAAGCCACTCTTCTCACAAAACCTAATTCCACTTCCTTTACGGTAAAAACATATCTCTTTCTCACATTCACATTTCTTAATTCGTTACCTAAATTGTGAATTTGGTGTAAAGATTGAGAATTTCATCTTGGGTTTCTCAGAAATTTCATAAAGTTCTGATCTTTCTTTTACAACTTCTCCCCTTTTTTCCTCTCTGTTCTTGAGATTGGCAAAAAAAGCTCCTCTTCTTCCCCTGTTTTTTCCTCTGTTTTTCTTTTTAATTAACAGTATCAGTGGTCAGTGGATATTAATACAACTTGTAATCCGATGCTTTGTTCTGACAAAAGAGAATTGAAAAATGGTTTAATTCTAATACTTTAATACACACCAAAAAGTCATATTTTCAAGGCTCAATGATAATCACAGTTAAAGAAGCATCTAAATAGTTTAATACAGTCATTAAAAAGCGTCTAGACTCTATTAAATCTTTCTTTTACATACTTATTATAAAGTTTGAAATTTCAAACATTTATTGTTAAACTTAACTCTAATGATATAATACATTTTTAATCCAATTTCTTGATGATTCTTGTTTTCTCAGTGGTATCCATCAAGAACAGGCTCTTACTACTTTTCTTTCACAAACAACACATCTCTTCCCAAAACTTGCCAACTCAATCAGAAGCTCTCAGTTCAAGTCATCCTCGCTTCAGCGGCATCACCACCATCGCAACCACCAACAACCGCCCCTGTTCCGGTTTCAGAGGGAGGAGTGATCTCGTCACCTTCTTCTTACCCCTGGCCATTAGGTCCTAAAGAAGGCTCAGCTTTCTCTCCTGGACCATCTCCATCAGAGATCACGTCGGTGACAGTTCCCGGTAAAGACGGTGTTCCGTTCATCAACAGTAATCCGGCGGTTCCACTCCCCACCGGAGAAGTCGATTCTACTTCCATTAACCCTTTACCCACTTCCACTAATTCAGCACATCAGGTACCTTATAATTCACTTTACAACATTAATAAAAAGGTTAACTCTTTTCAATACAAAATGACTTATGAAATATTTGGATGGTGCGTGTGTGTGTGTGTGCAGGTGATGATGACAGTAACGGTGAAGCTAGTAGGTGTATGCTGCGTAGCCATGTTTCTACTTCTTCAGTAGAAGAGAGATAAGAGAAGCTTTTAATGGAAGAATGATTACGTTCTTGATCTTATTGTTAATCAACTTAACTTTAGTTTTGTGTAATCATTCTTCCTTTAGCTTTTCTGTTTCTGTCTCTCTTGTGGTAGGCCTCTTTGTTAGAATCTTTAGGATTTATTTTATTTTGTTTGATATGCATTTTTATAAAAATCAATGTGTCTTGGTTCTTTCTTTTTCTCATTCGCTGAGTTCGTGTCTCTCTTTTCTTTTGTGGTCACCACTACTACTAACTCTCACTCATATGTCTCACATTTCTTTTCAGAAATTTGGGTCCCTACTCTAGAAAAATAAGCATATAGTATATGGTTTAGCTTTAATTGAGAGTTGTACTATATGTCCTATCCTTTTCTTATTTTCCAACTATTAAAAATAAAGTGTTGGATATATTAAAGTTTAAAACCATATGAATGTTTCCGTGAACAAGATTCTGATCACAAGCTTTTGCAATAATAGAATGAATGAATGAAACATTAAAGTAGAGAAGTAGCCGTTTAGTTATTTCTCGTGAGTGTAAGAGGAGACAAATCAAGTAGCCGACCGTTGAGTTATGAATATGCACTTGTGACTTGTGAACTCTGCGAAAAGAAACAATTAAGTTCATGTGACTACTAGCTAACAAAAGAAAATAAGCTTATTTTTATTTTAATGCTTGAAGACAAAAGACATGCATGACCATTTCAAACAAAGATGAAAAATAAGAAATAACAAGGATAATTCGCATATCACCAAAACCAAAAAAGAAAAAAAGAAAAAAAACAATTAACGACGATTTGGTTTTATTTTTCACACATTTTATTTACAGAACTCAATGATCCAGCAGTGATAAGCTTGGCAAACGAACTTGCAATGGGTGAAGCCAGAAGCTGTAGCCAAAGCTTCAAACTCACCTCGTGACCTCTCTTTTCCGCCCGAACATTGAGTGAACATCAACATGTCCATGTCAAAGGCAATGTTTGCGTTGATGTCTCCATTCTCCGCATCATCAGGAGTGACTAACTCTATGACAACGACTTTACCGTTCTCTGGTAGTGATTTCCAGCAATTCTTGAGAATCTTGATGCAGTCTTCGTCGGTCCAATCATGAAGTATACGCTGCGAAACAAATGTAAATCCAGATGTAAGTACAAGAAACAAGCATGCATACACTTTTTAAAAAAAATTGTTAGAGAATAGGTGGAGTTGATTAAGTTACTTTCAAGATCATGGCATCTCCGGTTGGGACATCTACAAACATATCTCCGGCAACATGTTCCACTCCAGGGATAGAAGGTGCTTGTGCCAAGGCACAAGTTAGATCAAAATTGATACCCTTGATATTGGGATACTTTGAAGTAACAATACCAAGAGTGTTACCAACTCCTCCTCCCACATCAACCAAAACATTCACACCTTTGAAGCCTTCATAGACTTCAAGAGCCTTCTTCACGACCGCGATGGTAAATCCGGTTTGGTTAAAGAGTTTGCTAAATCTCTCATCTGTACCCATATAGTCGAAGAGTTTCGTGCCACCATGTGCGCGGCCAAAGGCATCTCCTCCTTCTAACACCACATCTTTTAATTGTAACCTGCGAAAATGATGTATGGATATAGTAAGATTCATTTGCGTATGAAAGTGATTTCTAAAGAACTCAACATGCATGAATATAAAAACTACCAAGTATTAAGGAAGACGCTATCGAAATTGACAATGACTTGAGAAGCCAGGGATCCCATTTCTTGAATGTTATCCTTCAAGAAGAACCTGCATATCGGCTCGGCTCTATAAACCCTCTCGCCCCTTTCTTCAGAGACCTTACCGCACTTGACCATGGAATAGCTAGCGAGTAGACGAAGCATGCGATCCAACAAAACCGGCGCTTCAGGGTTACGAGGTGTATTTGGTAGCTTACTCGCTATCTCAAAGGATGATAGGAACGAGTCGGTGGTAGAGGATTCGGCGTAAAGAGTGTCAAAGACACCGAGCTCGAGGGCAGCTTTGAGAACCATTGGAAATGCAGCGGCGTTGGCAAGTCTCACGGCCATCAAACCTAACTGGTTGTCGTCATAATTAACGTTAGAGGCAAGTTTAGGGTTAAAGCTTAAGTTCTCTTCAAAAAAGAATCCCATTTCTCTTTCTTTTTGTTTTGTGTTTTCTTCTTCGTCAAGGCACTCTACTTGATCAAACTGATGGAGAAGCGATGAAAGCGAGACTGTGTGTGTATGTTTTGGTATATTCTTTGATATGGATCTTAGTTTCTCCTTTTATAGTAAAACATAGCCTCCTCGTACTCGTTCTTGATTTAATTATAGTGTTGGCTAGCTATGCCGGTCCATATGAGCGCTCTATGTGGAAAAGTAAGAGCCACTTTGTGACAGCTGAAACAACTACTATTAAACATTGTCGCATGTCGTTTGTTTTCTTTTTAAAATAGCAGAAGTCAATGTTCAAAGGAAAATATTCACTTTAATTTCACTCCTAAGAGATTTCATTTGTTTCTCGTCGATCTGATCAACATGATATTTATAACATACACGTGTGACTCCCACCTGTTGGCATGCATGATATTGTATTTTCTGTGTGTTTTTTTCCTTTTTTTTTTTTGTGTGTAAATCAAACAGTCATACTACTATAAGTCTATAATACATATACATATTTTAGTTCAGACCTAATTGATTAGTGTAATAACACTAATTAGTCTAATGGTCCTTTATGGTCTCCATGCATTTTGAATTCTTGATTGTCCTTCGTTTCAGGAAGGTTCGAAATTTTGGATTGTAAAAGTTCATAAATCTTTTGTATTGGACTCAATCAGTATATATATTATGTATGAGGCAATTAGTCCAAGGAACCAGAATGTTTTTTAAAGTAGCCACATAATGGACCGACTAAAGTTAATTACATTAATAGAGGTTTAAGCTAGTGATCCGAGTGTGCTGCAGTCACCGAGAAGTCGTAGATTGTGTATGAGTCAAAAATGGCGATAGCTCTCGTTTGACCACAATCGGACAATCACTCTTTGAACACTAAAAACAACATTATCTAGCTATCTTTACGTCACTATGATTTACTTATATAAAAATCAACCTCGGCAAGCTTTAATAGATATATAATATCAAAAGTGTCTATTTTAATGAAACAGTTTGGAGATTTGTACATGTAACCTTAAAATTGTCTCTTTATGGACTCCACAGCATGCAAGTCCCTTTACGGCCGTTAGTCTATTTTGAATGGTAGGTACACATTATGGTGTAAAACGTAAATTATCAGTAGACTTAAATATATTATAATTAGTTTGATAAAAAAAAAGTATTCTTTTCTACAAACTAATTAATAGGAACTGTTTGTTTCCTATTTTCTTTTCTATTTTCAGTCTCATATGGTTCTATGTATTTTCAAGTACTCTAAAATCAGTTGTATAAGACAATGTTTTCAACACGCAAACGGAATCTGTTAATGGTGAATCAGTGAATCAGTAAAAGTACTCTAATTTCTATTTTTTTTTTTTTGTTGCAGGATCTACTCCTGAAAGGCTTTTTTAATGAGCTTATTGGTAAACTCGAAATAGATAACATAGCAGATGAGCTGTTTGGGCAGATTGTTACTAAGTTTATGCCTCGTGGAGAAGATCGAGAAGCCGTGTACATCAAGGTTATGGACGAGCATCCTCATGGAGTAAGAACTTTCAATTTTATGCTCCATGCATCCTCCTACGTGTATACCATCATTAATTATTTAATCTCTTTTCTTCTCCCAATGAGGATGGTCTTAGGATCACATGTAATCCTTAATTGTGGCGGCCATTGTAGGAGCTCGAACAATCAGATGAAGTTAATAATAAAGATCAAGTGTGCTCTAGACTAGGACTACAATTATATTTTTTTTCAATACAATATTTGCTTCTTCGATAAATCAAATATTAAACCAAAAGTCTAACATTTTGATGCACATATTATTTTTAATATATAGTTACAAATGGTGCACATACTAACATAAATTAGGACGTCTAGTTCATTAAACAAAAAAAAAAAAAAAAAAAAAAAACACCTTTTGTTATTAAAAAAAAATGATTACATGAACCGTAAATAAGGTTTAAATAAACTCCTCTAGGTGAAATATATTTACTTACTCGCCAATAAATATATTTTATTTATGTTTTGCTTTTGTTTTCCTTATAAAAAGAATAATTAATAACCCTATATTAATCTTTTACAATTATGAAACATCTTACCACCATATATGGCTAATCAAATCCAATTATTTTGGACACAGTCAATTCTACCTCACCATTAATATGTAGATTATTCATATTATTATTTAATTTTGATTAAGAATACGTTTTATAATATGCAGATTTCAAGAGAAAATTACTTATTATCAAGGATGTCTACAACAATTAATTATTAGATTTTATGTTAATTTTATTTCTTAGACACTCTTAAGTGATTACCCATCTAATAGAGATATATAATATAAATGTCTAAAAAATATATTTATACATTTTAAAAACATAATACACATCTTAATTATTCATTTTTAAACTAAGAACATTGGAGTCCTAAAACTTGCGTGCGACCATTATACATTCTTAGTATAGAAAAAAAAGTAAGTCTTGACAATACACACACAATGACGATATCGATTGTCCATCTGTGATCTGTAAAGGTGAATTGATGCATAGAGACACAGTTTCGGAGACAAAGCATGCGGTCCAACAAAACGATTGCCTCAGGGTCAATTAAGAGCATGTTCAATGCTTATTATTTTCAAAAGCTGATGTGATAAGTTTATGTTTTTGAACTAAATAATAATAAATCAATGCATTTGTATATAAGTTTGCGTTTACATTTCTAAGAATGAAAAATATCCTAAAAATTCAGTCGATCGGTTGGGGGATTTTGCTTGCCTCCCTCCGCCCTGTCGGATTTGATATTTGATTATTTTCTTAATTCGGCCCCAAATAGTGGTTTTTTAAGAAAACCTTTATAAGATACATTTGATAGAGTTTCACTTTTAATTAGTTTTAATCCATTAGTTTTGTATTAATAACTTTATAATCAAAAATATTTATAATCATTGAATTTATAGTTTCTAACATACATTCAAATTAATAAGTAATAAAACTAAACTGTGCATTTTCATAGACCACATAGTATATTTAGTTAATTAATATATAGATGAATTTGATATAATTTCACATTTACCTTGAATCCACTGTTATTAACATTAGAATTATTTTTGATTAAAATATTTATTATCTTTGGATATTAAAATTTATACTTTATAGCATGTTTTAAAATAAAAACTAATTATTTTAATATATATTTTACACTACATATATATTTTTGTTTTATTAGTTTAATAAAAAAAACAATGAATTTTCACAAAAACTATTTCCAATATGCGTCAAAAATTAAGAAATCTATATCTACATAATTTTAGTTTTCTTACAATGATAAAAGTTTTTTAAAAAATTTGATATTTTTAACAAAAAAATATTTATTATCTTTGGATATTACAGTTTTTATAGCATGTTTTCAATTAATAAGTAATTATTTTTAATATATATTGTACACTATATATATAGAATATTTTGAAATTATTAGTTTAATCAAAAAAAAATTATTTTCAAAAATTTATTTCCAAATACATCAAAAATTAATAAATTATATATCTGCATAAGCTTAGTTTTCTTACAATGATTAAGATTTTTTATATATTTTGATTTGATTTTTATTTCCTTTCATGCTATAATTTGTAGCCTATATAACAAGCTGGTCAGTAAATAAATCATTCAACTTTCATTTCACTATGATCATGAATGACTTACCTTTGTTTGTTCTTGACGATGTTCTCTTCAGATTAGAACTCAAATCTTTGGCGATGATGCGATGCACAAATAAATTTTTCCAATCTTATATATCCAATGACTCGGATTTTCAAATTGCATATTTTGCCATGTACAAAATCGAGCCTATTATGTTTCACCTTGACAGCTGTGGTGACCATTACATTTTCTGTTATCCTTTGGGTTCTTCATGCGATTCTACATCATACGGAAGAAAAAATAGAATTGGATATTCGTAACCGATTATATATATTTGGCTCATGCTCTGGCCTTCTCTTACTATATATCAATGGTCTCTTTGTTGCAAATCCCCTCACAAAAACATATCGAATCTTAGATCACTCAGGGTCAAAGCTTATACCTAGAATAGTTGATGGTTTGAATCTCTCAGATCCATTTCTTCATATGGAGAGAGCAATGTGCGTTGGTTTTGCAGTAAATCGAAACCAAACGACCAAGAGATTCAAGATTGTCGGCATACTCGAGATGGAAACGGTATATGGATTCGAGATCAATGATGGAGATTCTTGGAGACTATCAGAAACGAGTATCACCACTAGCACAAAAAGTGATCTCACGACAAATATGAAACATGTTTACTTGGATGGCACGCTCCACTGGCTGAGAAACGACGGGAGCATCATAGCTTTCGATTCGGAGACAGAGCAAGCACGACTGATTCCTTCCATATTCCATAGAAAACAGGATATGAAGTTACTATTCGCAACGGACGATAAGATTAGCCGCTTGACTTTAATATCGGGGACAGAAGAAACAATCTCAGTTTACACACTAGTCGAGAATTCCAAGTGGACCCTTTCTAGGCAGATCAATATCGTATCCATGGAAGGCAATATAATTGTACGCTTATCTCCTGAAACGCAGAAATTGGGCGGTGATTGGGAAGACCTTTTCCGTATACACTGGAACATGGTTGCGTACGATGGTAAGTTTCTTGTGGTGAGAGAGATGAGGAGAATTACTTCGAGAGGTTTGGTTCATTTGTACGACATGGAAGCTAACAGTTGGAGAATTTTGGGGTCAATCTGGTGTGGGTATGGTGATATCAGAAACTTCTATAAGTTTACTCCCTCTTTGTTATCTGTTGAGAAGGATGAGCAGACAAAGGTTCTTATAGCTTCGGATGACCAACGCATCCCCTATCTAACTGAGGTTATGGGACTCATTGACACAACCATGGGGAGTGGCATTGGTCCTAACGTAGTTTCAAATATAGTTACAATTTATTAAAAGGGTTTTATACAACATATATTTTCCTTAACCTTGTTGACTCAGGGAAAGCTATTTCCTTGATCGCATTATATCTAGTCTAAGAGACAATATGCTTTGTTATGAAGAAACAGTATTCTTTGAAATAATAAAACTAATTTGGTTCTCTGAAACTCTTCATGTCGACTGTTGTGTTTCACTATATGTTACCCGTTGGAGGGCCAATATTTTGGGAGTGGCTTTACGTATTTTTCCATTGCTGTTGTTAATTACGGTATTGATCCCATTTAGTACTGAGCCCAATTAAGTTTCAAAATTTTCTGCTTTGTTAACTTTTAGACAAGAATCGTAATTTATATATATATTTTTTAATTCATACATTAATAGGATTCTTTTAAATGATTTATATTAACTCTCATCTATCATCTATGCTACTTATACTATAACCATTGAACTAACGAAGTTTAATTAGGAATAGGACCACGTACTAGTTAACTCGGACCATCATTATCAATGTAAAAGGCACATTAACACTACTTTTCACTACATAAGAGAGAATAATCAAGGGATATTATACATTCGTTAACATTATATGTTTATTTTAGGATCAATATTTTTCAGATCCTAATTATAAAAAAAAAACAGAATAAATTTTGTTTCTCAAGCCGCTCTACGAATTATATACACAGTACATCTAAATGCTTGATTAATATACATAGTAACTTTATACCATGTATTTAACATTCGGACTATATATATTGTATTTTCGACTAGTGTTTTCATTGTGTTATTGTAATTATTTCGGAATATATTTTTGCACGTAGTCTATGAATCATAGAAAAAACAAAAAAGCTGCCACTCATATGATATGAGTTATATACATTTTTTTTTAATGATATCATGAATTCGATATTCTAGAGAAGTTTTTAAAACACGAGCTGGCATACATGTACGTAGGCGACTACGTATGCATGCATACACATGAACAATCATCATACGTAGACATATACGTATGTGTGTGCAACAAGTGATGATGATGTTGATAATGATAGTGAATGTGGTGCTATTCGTGTGGAAACCACACTCTCGTCCCTCTTTTCCATTATTTTATCTCCTCAGTGCCTTCCAATTCATCAATCCATCTATTTTCATTTTTTTCATATAGCCTTTACATATATATATATATATGTGTGTTCATTATCTACTAATTAGTATGTTGTTTTATGATTTTTCACTTGCAGACGGCTCTAATCGCTGGATCAAAGAATCTATATATAGTGTGAAAAGCATCTGATTCAATTTTGATCCCCTTCATATATTTATTAATAAGATAGTTGGATTCTACTATTTCATATTTTTTAATCGTCCATATGCATTTGTGTCCTGTTATTAGTAATGAGGTGCTGTGTATTGATTAATCCATATCATGTCTTTGACCTATTTTTTCTTCCTAATTAATGAATTAAATGAAAAGAAGATGTAGCGTAAGCAGTGTATGATTTGATGATTACTCACACTTATCAAACATTTTCAAAGATCGAACAGTGTCTAGTCACACAATAAATAGATTATCCATTGATCACTTTTGGTCAAACACTAAGAAAATATAGAGAAGGTTTCCAAACAGTGTGTGTGATTTGATTCGACGACCCCTTTTGTTTTCGTATTGTTTCTTTGTCGACAAAGGCGCAAGTATATATAATCAACCAACAACAAAAAAAGACTACATACACACAAAGTAAAAGAATGAGATGGTTGTTTCATTTTCATTTTTTTATATAGAAAACGCTTTTCATATAGTTTCCGTGTTCTAACAAAAAGGGAGAAAATAGAATAAAATTAAAATCAAAATCAATTAGCCGTCAATTTATATATCTTTTTATTTGGCTTAAACATTATGTAAGAGTGAAAACAATGACGATAATGATTTATATTCCTTTTTTATTATTTTATAAAAAATGAGAAATCTATGTCAATAGAAAAAAAATTAAAGAGAAAATCTGAAACTTTTAGGAAAATCTTTGTATCAAAATTTCTTTCAAAAAAAAAAAAAATGTTACTACGTACCAACCAAACTCCGGCCGATCATGTTTTGCAAAAAAAAAACATGTTATTATTTTTCAAAAAAATATATTAAATTTATAAAAAGTACATTGAAGCATTTGCCAAATTTGAATACGAATTTTTGACGAGTCAATATAAAATATAATAATGCAGTAGTTGCCAGCTGAAGAAAAGTTAATTTGGTATATAGCTTGGTAATAAAAGTAAAACCAAGAGAACTAAAGTGTATTATCCTTTTTAACAAACTTGTTTTGGCAAACAGATTTCGTGTACCATTAGGTGATCTTCTTGGAGGTTGAGATTTCATTTTGTATCCTTTTTATTTTATTTTGTTTGTTTGCCAAGAAAGAAGACATATAAGCATGGTTAGCTTTGATCTTGATGAAGACGACTTAACTTAAACAGCTCGCTCACAATGTAACTGCCCCTTTCGGTCACTCAAAATTGTTTATTTTATTTGCTATCCTTCACGAATCAAATGAAACTGAAAAAGAAACACCAAATGTCTTGTGGTTTCACATTTATTTTTCCTTGTTTATAATTTTGTTTTTAAAGGTGTTATAATGTATGTTGCTTTTGGATTTCATTTCATCTGAGATCCCTTTGCTATGCTTTATTGTATATCTTTACCCATCGTACGCGGAAACACACTTTACGTTTGTTTCTAAACTTCATTTTGTTCGTTTCAAACTTATAATTAATCATAGTGTAAAAACGATTAGATGTTTGTAAAATTCCATTTCCTAATCTAATTTTTTGAAAACGACGTATATAATCAAAGTATTTCCGTTAGTGGTGATGATGCTCCTCCATATATTATACTAATCGTCGACTCCACCACATAAAAGTTTTATAATAAAATTTTTAAAAAATTTAAAAAGCTAAAAACATAGAAAAGACTCACACACAATCTCTCCATAAATAGAACCTAGGCGTGTGTTCTCCACACTTCACCTATATTCTCTACCTTCTG
The DNA here is from genome assembly GCF_000375325.1 of Capsella rubella. Lineage (NCBI taxonomy): Eukaryota > Viridiplantae > Streptophyta > Magnoliopsida > Brassicales > Brassicaceae > Capsella > Capsella rubella. The sequence continues at coordinate 7,389,830 of NW_006238923.1, forward strand.
TTGCAAACCAAACACAAGAACAAAGAAAAGAAAAAACCAATTCAAAAGAGTTTTTTTTTGTTTAACTATGGAATCCAACAACGTGAACAACAGCTTGAACCTAGACATGGAGAGTAATCAAGAAACGGCGTTCGACTACTCCAAAAGAGCTCAATGGCTAAGAGCCGCGGTGCTAGGTGCCAACGACGGTCTTGTCTCCACGGCTTCGCTTATGATGGGTGTCGGTGCCGTCAAGCAAGACGTCAAAGTCATGATCTTATCAGGTTTTGCCGGTTTAGTAGCCGGAGCTTGTAGCATGGCCATAGGAGAGTTTGTCTCCGTGTATTCTCAGTACGACATAGAGGTGGCTCAGATGAAGAGAGAGAACGGAGGACATGTGGAGAAAGAGAAGCTCCCGAGCCCGATGCAAGCTGCTGCTGCGTCTGCGTTAGCGTTTTCCCTGGGAGCGATTGTGCCTTTAATGGCGGCTGCGTTTCTGAAAGACTACAAAGTGAGGATCGGAGCGATCGTGGCGGCGGTGACGTTGGCGCTAGTGATGTTTGGGTGGTTAGGAGCGGTTTTGGGGAAAGCGCCGGTGCTTAAGTCGGCGTCTAGGGTTTTGATTGGAGGGTGGTTAGCTATGGGCGTTACGTTTGGTCTGACAAAGCTGATCGGGTCACATAGTCTGTGATATGTTTTTTTTTTTTGTGTGTGTTTACAGACGTACGTGAGTAACGTGAGTAAACTCTTCTTCATGCTTCATGCTTCATGCAACACAATTTAAGCGGTTACGTTTTTGTTTATAGGCGTGGAAATGAACTTTGTGACTTTTTCTTATTTCGTGGGAAATTTGATAGTAATGGGATATCTCTTTGTAAACAATTGTGTTATATAAATCTATCAAATGGAGTTTTCCCCAATAGTATGAATAAAGGCGCGTTGAGAGTCTTTTAATTAACACTTATATGGCTCTAAAAATATTCTTGAAATTCTCTTAGATCTATTATATATCTATATTGATCTGAATTTTTAAACTTCAGATATCTTTTAAGAGCTTGACAAGAAAAAGTTTTTACATTAGCCAAAAAAGTATAACAAGTTGACACATCCATTAGAAGCAAATCAAATCAAAAATATAAAAATCCGGATATACTTTCTGCTTTAGAGATATTATATGTGTATCAACATAAAGATAATACAGTATTACACATGTATTTGGCAAACTGTTGAACTAAACTTTTGCCAAATATTTATATTTTCCTTAAACTAACAGAAACGTTTAAGAGAGTAAACAATTCAAATCATTAGACATAAGTTCTAATAAAAGTGCCAAATTAATCCGCCAAATTAATCCGCCAAAAATACCGCTGGAATTGTTTTGGTAGTTAGCATTGGATGGAAATTATAACTAAAGAAGCCTAATTACATACGATATTATCCATTTCGCAATTGCTTAACAAAACAAAACAACGCACATCGCTTACACAGTGTAAAAGAGCTTTGTGTGTGTCATGGCAAATCAATGATCTCCTCCGGAAGAAAACATAAAAAGCGAGTTCTACTTTTGGAATTGTTGTCGTGTACTTCTATTATCTCATTATGTTAATATCCCGATTATATATACATTTAAAAAGCATGTCGACAAAAAAAAATAAAAAAAAATATACATTTAAAAAGCTAATGCCTGCTTTTGCACTAGATTGCGTGTAAACTCTCACATCCTCGTCATATGGAAAATGCAACATCTAGCTTTATTTAGTTCCATGAGAAAACATTTTATAGCATCATTCATATATTCTAACGTACCAAATTATAAACAGAACCAAAAGGTAACGTTCAGCATAACATGATCCGATGCAAAAAAATACATGAGTTACCGACAAGATTCAGCCACAACCACGTACAATTATGTATGCTGTGTTCTCACTTCAATAGAACAAACTCGCAAAACCTTTCTTTTTTTCTTCCTCATCAAATCTGCAATCTAGTTAGACTCATCGATTACTAGTAAAGGTTTGCATAAGTTGTGGCAGCTCAACCTGATGTTTTAGCACAAACTTATCCATGAACTCTGGGCTTTTCATCTTTAGTATAGTGAAATAGTTGATGTCTTTTTTCTTCACGAGTCCTTTTGAGAGAAGCAAAGAGATCACCTGGTTCCTCGGTTTGATTCTCTTCTCCATGCTCAGACCCAACACCACTGGTCTTGCAGCAATGTCACGAGCCTGCAGACCGATGTTGTTTACAAGGTACTCCATCGTGTACATTATCTTCTCATCTGAAACCGTCGCACAGTTTGGGAATCTCATGATTGCTGAGACAAAATCTTGTTTAGACCAACCAAAACGTTGGAACAACTTATACTTCCGCTCCATTGTTGATTCGCTCGTGCAATCAAAGGCTATCATAGCGTGAACAAAACCCGCTTTCTTCGGGTCAAAACCGTAGCTGCAAACTCTGTTTAAGATCTCGTTGAATCTTCTCTCTGAAGAGAAAAAAGTGAATGGAGACGCTTGAACCAACCACTTGATGCTTTTATCTGGAACGCCAAGCTCTCTAAAAATGGAGATCCGGGGAGATACACAATGTGCAATCTTCAAAGAGAAACATCTGTATCCGCGCTTCAGACACTTGACAACGTTTTCTTCCTCTAAGAGTATGCTCTTGAGGGAATCATAGCAAGGGATCAGTCTTTTCTCCAAGCTGAAGGATAGCGTTTTCGGGCAAGAAGAGATCAGCTTGGCAGTATCAGAGGTCGAAAACCCGATGGAACTGAAAAACATGAGCTTGGGAGAGATGACAGCCTCTGGGCTCAATGACAGAATACGAGGAAAAGATTTGATGACAGTGGTGATCTGGTCATTGGTGAAGCCATGGTCCTTGAAGAGAGCAAGAACAGAGTCTGGTTTCTCGGAAGAAACCAATTTGACGAATCTCGAATTTGACTTAGCTGATTCCAAAGACAATCCACAAGAATTCACGAGATACGAAACTGTAAAAGATTCCAAGCATTGGGTTTGCTTTTCGAAACCATCTAAATTCACTTGTGACACCGAACACAATGTCCTTCTTCTATTCACCAGAAACCCTAGATTGACTACGACGGTGGAAGTGTTAAACGCAAAATCTCCGACCTTTCTCCGGAAAGATGAAACTATACCAACCCTTCTGCAGTGTAACAAGCTCGACATGAGTACGCGAAAACACTAATCCTAAGCCTATGCCTAAGCCTCTTTGCCAAATCTCATTAAAAGAAAAAACTAGAACTGTGCAATAATCCAATTCGCCGGAATACTGGCTCAACTGAGAATAATAGAGCTAAAATCGCCGTCACGGTTACCTTTTTGTAGCCTTAAGAACCTTGCATAGACAGACTCACGGAGATGTTGTTCAGTGGGAGAGCGAGCTACTGAGCTAGCTCAAAAGGACTTGGCTCACACACACTCGTGCGACGACGACGGAAGAAAACGGGATAATCTCAAAATGTAGTCCTTGTACTTCTCTGGATTCACAGATTCGCCTCAAATTGTATTAAGTTACACATTAGCCTACATAACACGGATCCTACATTTTATTTTGCATAATCCCCTACATAACATAAGACTCTCTAGTCTGTATAGTCTTGTAAACTATATATGGACATCAATAATTAATCTTGTAAATATTGCAAGTTTGAACTTTGAAACAAAGACAATGTTAGAAAAAGCGTAGAGAAACAAGAAGGTGAGGTTAAATGTCTGCAGGAAAAAATTAAAGAAATGTCTATAAGAAAAAGCAGCAGTTCAAAAGGGAAAAAGAAGAAGAGACGCATAAATCTATGTTCTTCCTTCTCGGGTGATGAATCTATTATATCTTGAATATCTTTTCAAGTCTCAAAACAAGCGTCTTCACGTTGTTGGATAACTCATCCTGCAATTATGTTACGAGTATCATCAGTTTGAGCTTTAACAAAACACAGTAAATATTAAAACATTTTCGACACACCAGAACTTGTCAAACTTACCCAGTAGTTAGTTCTGAGTACGTCCATGGATCGCTTAGAAATGTGACTGACAAGCTCGTCCTCTATACCAAAGTGCCTCCCAAACATTTTCTGCTCTTCAGGGTTAGAAGCAATGATCTAATAGGAAAAAAAAAATTAGATTTTAAACCAATGTAGAGAAACTAGGAAAGGGTCAACTGATGTAAGAGAAAGAGGTCTCGTACCTTAATAGCCACCTCCTGTTCTTTTTTTGCATAATCAACTGGCTTGTCTCTGAGATCCTTAATAGATGCAACATGCCCAATGTCCATAAACACTCTTACTTTCTCAATCATTTTGAGAATGCAAATGGGAGTTCCAACCTAAATCATCAACAAGACCATTTTTGTTAGATCTGTGTGACCCAGAAGACAAGCGTAAAAAGATCTTGATGAGAAAATAGGATATACCTTGAGTATTCCATCCTTGACTTCAACTCCAAGGATTATTGGGTCCTTCTGTCTGTATATACGGTTTGGTAATATCTGAAGGACACATGGGAAAACTGCTTCACAAGCAGTTTCTTTCTTTTTCTCCTCTTTGATAGCCACGATGTAACTCTTGAAATGTTTCGATAAATCATAGATGGTATCAGCACAGAAGATTTTCACTCCCATTTTGTCGGCAAGTTTTCCGACCTCTGCAGTTACTTTCACGTCAAAAGCTAAAATCGTTGCCAACTCTTTTTTCCTCTCTAGCATTACACCCACCTTCATGATATCCTTCTTATGCACAGGTCCAATGCCAGTACCAATGACAGGTATGTTTACACCAGGGGACTTCAAGTGCTCGAGCAATGCTTCCAAAGACCCTCTTGTAGACGCTTGTACATGAACTCCTTTATCAATTTTGTCAATCCGGTTCATAACTGATTTGATATCTTCCATGGCCTTTTTCTTGGCTTCTTCCAGATCCTCATTAGGTCCAATCACACGCAAGGCAGTACCAGCAATGGCGTGTTCAAGTCCCTTTCATAAAAAGGAAAAATATAGGAAACATTTGTTCAGGATGTCCTCATTTTTTTCAAAGGCTAAGTAATTAAGATCAAGGTAAAAAAAGAAGCAATTGTAATGTTAGAGATAATCACCTGTGCTGCAATTTTGATACCCTGTGCACCCTTTACTTCCCTTTGAGGCAGATAGGTACCCTGACACATCAGACCAAGAAATTGTCATTGTATAAAGAAATGGAATGTAGAGAGTTATTTGCATAAACCATGTCTCCCAAGGAATGGACTATCTGAAAGTACCTTCACCCGCATCTCTTTCATAGGATGAGGAGTCAATAATGATCTAATAGTTGTTACAATTGGTCCCTGAAATAGAAGAAAGGAAAAGAATCAATCACATCTAGTTTTCCAGCTTTATGATATACTTGGCGTATTACATGTTTAGGTATGAGCCCTGAGTTTTCTACTTACCTGTGAACCACAAACAACGATAAGGTCACCTTCATGGAGTACTCCGTTGACCAAAACAACATCAACTGTAATACCTTGGCCTTCAATAACTTTAACCTCGAGGACAGTACACTGTCAACCAGTTTAAGAAAAAATAAGAAAGCTGCAGTTGTGCAGAAACGTTTCATTACCAAAAGAGAAATGAGACAAACCTGCACTTTGTCAACATATGTGAGTTTCTCGACCATTGTTTTCTGAGACCATTGAACCAACAGCAGCAAAAGATCTGGGATCTCTTCCCCACTGAAACATCAATATTAATCCATAGTTAGCATGCTTGACCTCTATGTTGGACTACAATTCGAATACAGCCAAAATGAAAAAACAGACCTAATAGCGCTAGTAGGTACAATATTGATAGTTTCTCCCATTTCTATGTTCTCGGAATAAAGCTTAGAGTTGAGTCCTTGTTCTTGGAACTGGTTTATGACCTGAAATGAAACAAAATTATTTTATAGCACATGTACACATTCTATTCACCCTAAAAGAATAAAACAAAAATCTCTAGGCGTAGAACTTACCCGATTTAGCCTCATTTTAAATTCATGAACCACATCACTCGTTTGTTGCATCATTGTCTTCATTATAGGAGCATTCGTGATTCTTTTCCACCCATATAGCAAATCCACCTGAAATTTGGAAATTTTGTGCCATACATCAGTGACAAAAGAGAAAACCAAACACATCCCAGCAGAATGACAAGAAACCTCACCTTATTCAAGGCAACAATGAACTTTACATTCCTTCTTCTCAAAAGATTCAGAGATTCTATGGTTTGTGGCTTTAAATCATGCATTATATCAACCACTAGAATTGCAAGGTCACACAAATTTGAACCCATTGACCGCAGATTTGTGAATGACTCGTGTCCCGGTGTATCGATAACTAATAGACCTGGCACCTTGAGTTTTGCATTAGCATTTAACTCCTTGGTCCTCTCACGTATGTTTTCTGCAGGAAAATATGTCGCACCAATCTGTTGAGTAATACCTCCAGCTTCACCTTCCTGAACATTTGTTCCTCTGATGCAATCCAACAGCTTTGTTTTACCAGTATCAACATGACCCATGATGCAGCAAATGGGAGAACGAAGATTTTCTTCTCCTTCTTTAGCAAGTTGATTTAGTACTAAGCCTTTACCCTTTTTAGAAGTATCTTTTGGCCGTGTAGCATCATCCACCTTAGGCATAGCTTTCTTGGCAGCTGTTTTTGGCTTGCCTACGACTCCAGCCTTCACTGTTGGTATATCTGGTACAGGACCTGTATTGAAACCCAAAATATTAGATAAAGCAGACAAAAGATAAAGAAAACACAGACTGAGGTTCTTCCTCCTCAAGTGTTTCGACTGACCTGAATCATGTGCCTTCGATGCAGTGTCTTTTAATTCTTTCTTAACCACAGGCTGAGGCTTCTCCTCCTTATCATCAGAATCAACCTCGATGGTAAAATTAGTTTTTGCATCCCACACATCCTCCTCATCACCATTCTTTTTTGATACATCAACAACTTCATGCTTCTCTTCTGTGTCTACGGATTCTATTATACCAACCCTTTTACCTTCAACTGAAACCAATTCATGCAAAGTACCTGGTTCCTCTGTAAGATTTCCCTTTGTTTCTACATCACCTTTCATCTGGACAGAGGCAGAATTGTTTGATTTTTTGCAAGATGATTTGTTTTTATTGCTGTAAATGGGACGCTTTGAGGAACCATCATTTTTATCTGCAAAAAGAACATCTCCAGCATCAGTCAGCACCTTGTTCTTGTAAGCCTCATTCTTTGCAGCTTCACGCTTTTGCTTTGCTGTTAGAATCCCGCCTTCTTGCTTCTTCTCCATTCTCCTTATCTTTCTCTTCTGCCTAATCTCTTCAGCTTCCCTTTCTCGCTCTTCCTCTATGCGGCGCTCCTCTTCCTCTTTCCTCAGTCTCTCTTCTTCTTCCTTCTTCTTCCTCTCTTCAGCTTCTTTCCGCCGCGCGAGAATCTCTTGCTTCTCTCGAACATGTTTAGGAACTTTCTTCTCTGCTACTTTAAAATTTACAACTTTCTTCTTAGACTGTGATGGCTCAGATATTGGATTATCTTGCTTGTCCTCCTTAGCCTCAAGGAAAGAAGCAGCTAATTTCTTTTCCCTGTCCTTCTTCTTTCTCTTTTTCTTAGCTGCAGAAGACTCAACAGTCTGTTCTTCTCCATCCTTCTCACCAGGTCCAACCAGCTCAGACAGAGCTTGAATTTTCTCCACTTTGGATACTGGTGAAACAGGAAGTTCAGCGAGTATCTTGTCCAAATCACCTTCATCATGGGCAGTCCTTACAGTCTTATTCTTCTTTCTCTTTGAACTTACTCCAACCTCACATATATTCTTAGATTCAGCACTTGCCATAGATGAGACAAGGGGGAGATCATCGTCCCCACCCGATGCACTTGATTTCCTCGTATCCATTGATGAAAACCAAAGATGAATATATCCTGTGATTAACAATTAGGTATCCGATCAATAACTATACAATCAACAACAAAAAAATCAATAAATCAACGAAATTAAAGCAATAGTGTGAGAGAAGATGATTACCTTTATCTGTAATGGGTTTCTCTTCATATTAGGCAAAAACAAACCAGGGGAGATTTACTGAACAACGAAGAGGAAGTTATCAAACAAGTTTAGTTCTTTCTGGGGAGAAGAAGAGTAAACAGCTTCGGCCTTTCGTTCGTTCTAGGAGAAGTTTGGGATTTTTAAGGTTCGAAATTATTTTTGGGGGTTGTCGCGTTTTTATAGATTTCGATCGAAAGCTTGAGAAACGATTTTATTGGGTTTAGGTTAAAAATAGCTAAAACGATCCCGTTTCTGAAATAGGAAAAGTAAATACAGTATTAAATAAATAAAGTAAAAAATAAAAAGAAGAAAAATTCAACAAGGAAAAAGGAAAAAGTCACAAAACAAAAAATTCAAATTAAAATTGCACAGATCTCTATCTGCTGCGTTAGCTTAAGCAGGGGAGGAAGAAAAAGACGAACATCTGATTCAGAGATAACAAACAATGTCGAGCGACAGCGATGACTTTGACGAAGATGAGCTTCTTCAAATGGCGTTGAAGGAGCAATCTCAGAGAGATCTTACATATCAGAAGCCTCCTTCCGCCACTGCTCGTAAGCCTGTCGCGAATTTAGTGCAGCAGCCACGGAAACAGAAGACGGCAGCAGCTCCTCCGTCGAGGAAGTCTATTGGAGGTACGAAGCCGTCGAGGAAGCCATCGATGGATGATGATGATGAATCGGAGGTGGAATTGCTTAGCATTTCGAGCGGAGATGACGATGTGGGGAATGATCGGAGAAGAGATGGTGGTGGAGGTAGAGGAAGAGGTGGAAGTGGTAAGGAGAGAGGAAGAGCGCGGAAGGAAGATGATGGAGCTTGGGACGGAGTGGAGCCTGATTGCTGGAAACGAGTGAATGAAGCTGAGGTACGGTATCTATCATGTTTGGGTTGATCTGGCTTCGATTTTGACTTTGACAAGATCTTGGCAGCTCGCCCGCAGGGTTCGTGATATGCGGGAGTCGAGAACAGCGGCACCCGTGACTCAAAAGCTTGAGCGGAAGGTATCTGGAGGCAAGAATGCGGTTCTCACCAGTTTGCAATCATTTCCTCGTGGCATGGAATGCATTGATCCACTAAAATTAGGGTACTTTCTTTCATTTGTTTTCTTACCTTGAAAATCGATCATATAGTTTATTCTACCTATGAGACCATGATATGATAGGGAGTATCTAAAGATGTCTTTTTGTGTACTTCGTAGGATAATAGATAACAAGACTCTGAGATTAATCACTGAGTCATCAGAAAGTCTTTCTAAAGCTGAGAAAGTGGATAATGCACTTCGGGGTATGTATTTCTTCATGATCATACTTGCAACTTGTAGTTGATTGTTAGCTCTTACACTCCAGGCTTACTCGTCTGAGAATATGCAGAAAAGTTGGTGTACATTTCTGACCATTTCGATCCCAAGCTATTTCTTTCTCGCATTCACCAAGAGACAAGTGCAGCGGACTTGGAATCTGGTGCCCTTGCTCTGAAAAGTGACTTAAAGGGTCGTAATTTACAAAGGAAACAACTGGTGAAAGATAATTTTGACTGCTTTGTCTCCTGTAAAACAACAATTGATGGTATGTATTATTATGCTAAATTAGTTTGGCATACATTTACTTTAATCTTATCTCTTGTTGATGTGAAGTCTGCTACCTTTCTCTAAAGATATTGAATCAAAACTGAAACGGATCGAAGATGACCCTGACGGATCGGGAACTACTCATTTGTTTAATTGTATGAAGAGTGTGACATCACGGGCTAATCGTGCTTTTGAGCCACTTTTTGAGAGACAGGTTGGTGTGGTCACATACTATTGGTTTTTGGTTTTGTCCTAGCCTCTTGCTATCTACTTATGACTTTTATCGCCATTATTCGTAGGCCCAAGCTGAGAAGATCAGGTCTGTACAAGGAATGCTTCAGAGATTCCGTACACTCTTCAACTTACCTAGTATAATACGTAGCAGTATTAGCAAAGGAGAGTATGATTTGGCTGTTCGAGAATACAAAAAGGCGAAGTCTATTGCTCTCCCTTCTCATGTAATGCCTGCCCCATTGATCAAACTCTTTAGACAGATGCCACTCATGTTTCTCTCAGCATTCACTTGTTAGAATATTAATCACTTGAGTTACAAAGTTCTTAAAAGCATAGAGTTACACGTTGCTTACAGGTCAATATACTCAAGCGTGTACTAGAGGAGGTTGAGAAAGTAATGCAGGAGTTTAAATGCACCCTTTACAGGTCTATGGAAGATCCAAAAATAGACTTAACGAGTGTAAGTTCATTATTACTACTTCTATTAATGTACATTCCATCTTTCATTTAAAGAAGTTAAGGATCCTGGTGCCTTTGTTATTAGATCGCTATCAGTTTAAGTGTACAATTATTGAAGTTTCATGCTTCCCTTTTGTAATACTACAAGTCACCGAATTAATATTTATACAAGACATTATGTATCTTGTCTCTCCATTTCCTTCCTCTGCTGGATGCTAACATGTTTTTGCTTAATTTAGTTGGAAAACACTGTGAGGCTTTTGCTGGAGCTGGAGCCCGAATCAGATCCTGTTTGGCATTACTTAAATGTTCAGGTCAGTGTATTAGTCCTAAGTTAGTGCTGAGTAGTGTTTTAGTATTCTGCTATTTTTTATTTTAATATCCTGGCTCTCTTAGCCCCTGCTTTTATGCATCTCTTTCCTTCATATTTGTGGTCTTACTTGGCACCTCTTTAGAAACACACATTATATACAATTTTCAGACTATTTGTTAAAAAATGTATATAAATTTTTCTAGCTCGGTTCTTTCTTTTATCAGAACCATAGAATCCATGGACTGCTTGAAAAGTGTACATTTGATCATGAAGCAAGGATGGAAATTTTGCGCAACCAGGTGCATGAGAGAGCTCTCGCTGACGCGAAGTGGCGACAAATTCAACAAAATGGCGTTCAACTTGTGAGTTCAACTGTGAAGGCAGCTATATTTTGGCAATATAAGCAAGATTAGAGTTTAAGATGATAATAATTTGTTCTTTCTTCAATACTTCAGTCAGATGACACGTCTTCTATAGATGATAATCAAGTTCAAGTTGACCTACCATCAGTAGAGTCGGGAGGGAAAGAAAATGATGCTTTGAGGGGAAGATACATCAAAAGATTGACTGCTGTAATCATATATCATCTCCCTGCGTTTTGGAAAACAGCTCTTTCTATTTTCAGTGGGAAATTTGCCAAGGTATACTAACTCTGCCAAGGTATAAGAACTCCTATGTGCTCTGCTCCTGCAGTATAATAACTCTGTATTACAATTTTTTATGCTGAGGGTAGTGCTATTTCTTTCTTTATTCAAATGGAGGTCAATCTTTACTTTGATTTGAATTCTACCAATTCAGTCTTCCCAAGTTAATGACACATCAGCCAGTAAAGCTGAGGAGAAGGTGGAAGAGGCGAGGTATTCAAGTCATTCTTTGGAAGAAGTTGCTGGGATGATACGCAATACCATATCTGTTTATGAAGAAAAGGTTATCTCCTTTCCTTTCTTTTCTGTTAAGTGATGTTGCCAATATACCGTTTTTCTGCCATACTGAAAAGATATCATGTCGTCTGTTTTCATTCATTGGTTCTAATACTTTTCCGCCTGATGTTTGATTGTGTAGGTGCAAAGCACATTTCATGATTTTGACGAATCATACATTCTCCAGCCATATATGAGTGATACCATCAAAGAAGTATCAAAAGCATGCCAAGCTTTTGAAGCCAAAGAGTCAGCTCCCCATAGTGCTGGTATTGAATTTCTTCTGAAGTTTGAGCTTGTTTTTTTGCTAAAATCTATTGAGATTTTATATACACTATTTGGTTCTTGCAGTCATTGCACTCAGAAAAGTCAAAGTGGAAATCACTAAAATATACATCCAAAGGCTTTGCTCTTGGATGAGGGCATCTACAGAAGGAATATCAAAGGAAGAGACGTGGATCCCAGTTTCTATTCTTGAAAGGAATAGATCTCCATATTCCATCTCTTACCTGCCCCTTGCATTCCGTTCAGTTATCATCTCTGGGATGGAACAAATTAATCTGTAAGTTTCTAGCCTCTTGCAGTTACATGTAAATATACAAATACTTAATCTTGTGTACATTAATCGTTACAACATTTTGCTACAATAACTTTGTAAGAGTTCTTTATATCTATGATGCTAGCCAGAAACTAATTTCCGATTGAATATTCTACTTCTCCCAATCTCTAGTTAGAAGAACAAAATGACAGTTGCCAAATTGCCATTTTCATGATTTTGGTTATATCATGATACTCAGAGACTGAGTCATAACTGCGGTTCAGAGTACTGTATATGTAATTGTGTACCACTAGTTTTTCGTGTTCTAAATGCGGTGTTTTCTTATGTGGCTGATGATTTCTGCATATTTTTTTATTCAGGATGATTCTATCTTTAAAAGGTGAAACTGCTACATCAGAAGATATGATTGCCCATATTGAGGAAATCCTGATATCTGTTAGACTTGCCTTTTTGAACTGCTTTCTGGATTTTGCTGGTAAGCCTTTTACACCAAACTTCTGTGATAATATATGTATACAGATGCGCACACATTCATGTGTGCAGACAAAAGAAATGACGATGATTATGTTGATATGATTTTTTTTTTTTTTTTTTTTTTGCATATATTAAGCTCACTTAGAGCAAATTGGTGCTGACCTTTCTCAAGGCACCTCAAAGAGAGAGAGTTGGCAAAATGGATATTCCAACGACCACCAGGAAGAACCATCAATCAATGCTCCTGAAAGTGTCGTTGATCCTCATAGGCAGTTGCTGATGATCTTAAGTAATATAGGTTATTGCAAAGACGAACTCGCCTCTGAGCTTTACAACAAGTACAAATATACTTGGTTACAGTCGAGGTGAGTCTCTCTCTTATTACCTCATTGGTGCTTTTTTGACATCAACATTTTCCTATCTCTGATCTAACCGGCAGAGAAGTTGGACAAACTTATTCATGCTTATTGTCTGAAGTCTCAATCACGATAGTTAGTACCAATGTCTTAATTTTATAATCAAAAGTTTGAATGTTAGTGAGAAATTTATATATGGTAGTATGAGTTGACTGGCTAATCCCATTCGTGTCTTAAATCTTCCAGGGGGGCCGATGATGACAACAGTGACCTTCAAGATCTAACAATGTCTTTCTCTGGTCTTGGAGAGAAGGTCCTCGAACATTACACGTTTGCTAAGGTAATGCCTAATCGGCTAAGTTAGTCTTTACTAATGTTGGCACTGTGTGTTAAAGAAATGATGCAGTTCCATTGAACAATGGATAAAGGAATGTTAATTTTTAAAATCCTTTCCTTTTGCATCTATATGTCTTCTACCCAGGCAAACTTGATCAGAACAGCTGCAACAAATTATTTGCTGGACTCTGGTATTCAGTGGGGTGCGGCGCCTCCGGTAAAAGTAAGTGGCAAGTTCACTCTCAGCTGTGACTTTCTTGTTCCTTAGAAGAATCAATGAAAAAAACACTTTAGCCTACTTTCTGAAGAAACGATGACTAAACCTTTGTTCAGGGAATACGAGATAATGCTGTTGAGCTGTTACACACTTTGGTTGCTGTCCATGCAGAGGTAATACCGTTGCTTCATCCTAAAGAGAGTCAGATATTCGAATTTCCATAACAATTGCTTCTAAACATCACACACACTTGAGTAATCCTAGTGCTAAACCAGTTAATCTTATACTACGAACAATAATTTACAGGTATTTGCGGGTGCCAAACCACTTCTTGACAAAATTCTTGGCACTTTGGTCGAAGGTCTGATTGATACTTTTCTCAGTCTTCTGGAAGAAAACAGATCTGACGACCTGAGCTCAATAGATGCAAATGGTTTCTGCCAATTGATGCTTGAGGTAACAATTTGGTTTTCTCAACTTTATATGAGTGAATGGGTTGTAATACTTAAACTAGTTGTGATGTGTATCTGGTTTTACAAACTGATGATGCAGCTTGAATACTTTGAAACTATACTGAACCCATATTTGACGGTTGATGCAACCGAGTCTCTAAAGTCTCTGCAAGGAGCTGTGTTGGAGAAAGCTACAGAGAGTATAAGTGAGAAAGTTGAGAACAATCCAGGAGGGCATCAACGGAAACCAACACGTGGTAGTGAAGATGCAATTTCTGAAGACAAACAATCATCCGTATCCCCGGATGATCTCCTTGTATGAATATTTCTCCTTAACAATATTTTCAATCTTCAATACTTTAAAACTCTTACAGATCAGCTAAAAGCATTATTCCTTTGTTATTGTTGCTACTTTAGGCTCTTGCACAGCAATGTACAAGCGGGATGCTTCAACTAGAGTTAGAGAAAACCCGTTTGAACAGTGCATGTTTCGTTGAGACAATTCCGTTGGATCCAATGCCACCAGTAGCCAAAGCTTCTTACTCTAGAACATCTAGGGATTCTCCGAGCAGAAACTATAGAGAGCCACAATCAATGGGTTCGCCGGTTCAAGCCAGGCCAAGACAAAGATAAGACTTCTCTTTTTTACTCTGATTCGAAGCGTGTTAGTTGTGATCATGACACGTTTTCCTCAATACTGTATATTCGTTCTAATTGATTTTACATCACTAATCTTCTTTTCACTGTAAATTCACTTGTTTACAATTACATTAACTTTTCTCATGAATTTGAAACGTTAAGTGTTTTCATCCACTTGTGAATCAAAATTAATTGTCGTTTAATCAAAATGTCTTTCCTGGGTGGGTATCTAAATAGGTCATTAATCTCTTTTGCTGATAGAGTTTAAAATCAACGAGTTTGAGGAAGAACACAAATCTTAAGAGGAAAAAAAACATCAAACCCGAAAATGAAACTAAAACCACGGTAAGAAAGTCGACATTACGAAGTATGTTACACTGCTTCTACTATAACGAAGCGCCCGTTACCAGAATTCGAATTCGGTTTAAATGTTTGACAACAAAGAAAACATAGCACACAATTACAAGTCAAGAGCTAAGTAATCAGAAAAAGTGCTTCTACTCAGCTCCGGATTTGTTAACTCAGATCCCAGTACCAAAAGAACAGTTAGGTCGTCCTCAGAGGCGGCGCCACCAATATCACTCCATCTCCTCTCACGAACAGAAATGGAACTGTTCGCTTCGTTGTCTGACAAAAGCAAGCTCCATCAGCAAGCAGTTCGAACATATGATTGTGCAGTTAAAAATCGATATAGTCATCCCAATTTCGAATCACAGAGCATAGGAAGTAAACTATAGTCTAATCATAAGCAAAACATCAACATCTGTTTTAAGTTTGAGAAACTAAGTAGAGTTACTAGCTACCTAATGAAGACTCTATGAGTCAAGAAATGTGAACTTCTACATGTGTCAAGATCAGCTTATAACTCAACACTAAGACAAAGGTATATAGATAATGTGAAAGCTGAAACTTTAAAACCCTATACAATTATACATCATCCAACCAATCCACAAGCCTAAGAGATTAATATCTCTCTGATTTGAGCTCTGAAAATCACATTACATACCCGAACGATCTCTTCGTATGTCTCGTCGTCGATTTCTATAGTCGTAATAACCTCTTCAACATCACCCAGAATCATATTCAAATGCTGATCAAAAGCCTGCACACACACACACACACACACAAAGGTGAGCAACCTCAAATCTTAAAAAATACAGCTGAAAATACCGGAGAATGAACTAAAAACCGCAGTCAAGATCAAATCTGAAATTCGAATGGGAAATAAAACGAGAATCCAAAAAAACGAACGTGAAGCTTGCCGCGGAGTTCACGGTCAGACCGGAGCTTGACATAGATTCTCTCTTCGATACTCAGACGAATCAGATCCAATGGCTCCCTGACGGTGGCGTCTTCCTCGACTGACATTTTCTGATGGAGAAACTTCTTCGGAGGGTTTTGAAATTGCGAAGAATGAGAATAGTCGACTCGCCGATCTCTCTCTCTCTCTGTCTCTCTGAGCTCACGCAATCACCACCGTTGATTTCTAAACTTTACAGATGTTTTATTTTGGGCTTTTTCCTATTGGGCCTGAGCCTACATGTTCGCTTTATTAGTTCTCTGTTCTAAAATTGCAAACAAGGACGGTAGACGCGTATCTCATTCAATTAAACTTTTAATTAAAATTTTAGATGACCATAATTATATAATTATAAGTAAATTTAGTACCATACAAACAAAACCAATAGATGTGATTCTCAAAATTTCTTATCTTTTTTGTCTGATAAAAGTAATTTTAAGATAAACAATCATCTAAATGCAAATAATCTTTGAAGATTGAAGAAAAATTCTCCCACCATGATTATGATTAATCCATGGTTAGTGGAATTTAGCTAAGTCCAATCACAAGGTAGTATCAACGAGACAACAACAAGGAGTCCCATCACAAGGTACCAATTTGTCATTTCATTAACACTAAATTTATAATAAAGAATTCGTGAGAAATGTGGACGTGAAAATTAAAATAAAGTTTACAAAAAAGAAGAGCCTTTTGGCACATTCATGTTTAGAGAGAGAAAGAGAGAGAGAAACTCTGAGGAAGCTGACGACGACCCGGAGAAGACGAAAGCCAACAACAAGTTCCTCACTTTTTTCTTCTGTGAGTTACTACTTCCTTTTGACTCATCTCTCTGCAATATATATTTACCGCTTTAACTTCTTCATCTCTCGATTCCTCTCTGCTTTTCTCATTTCTAAAGGTTCCACCTTTAATTAATTTCCCCAAGATCCAGTAGTACTAAGTTTTTTGTGAGAAAGTTTACGCTTTTCAAATCGATTTTTGACTTTTTTGAGATCTGTGTTTTCTCTTCCATTTCTCTGATGAATTAGGAAGTAATTTGGGGGTGGAAATGGATGGGAATTTTCCACAAGGAGGTGTAGTTCGTGGTGGAGCTTCTTCTTATGGAGGATTCGATTTGCAAGGTTCTATGAGAGTTCATCATCCAGAGTCCATGAATCAGCATCGACACAATCCTAATTCTCGACCACTTCATGAAGGTCTTCCCTTTACTATGGTAACTGGTCAAACCTGTGATCATCATCAGAACATTTCTGTGGCTGAGCAACATAAAGGTGAAAGAGAGAAGAACTCTGTGAGTGATGATGATGAGCCGAGTTTCACGGAGGAAGGTGGTGATGGTCCCAATGAAGCTAACAAATCTACTAAAGGATCTCCATGGCAAAGAGTTAAGTGGACGGATAAGATGGTGAAGTTGTTGATTACTGCTGTGTCTTATATAGGCGATGATTCGACTATGGATAGTGGTAGTAGAAGGAAGTTTGCGGTTTTGCAGAAGAAGGGGAAGTGGAAATCGGTTTCTAAAGTTATGGCTGAGAGGGGCTATCATGTTTCGCCACAACAATGTGAGGATAAGTTCAATGATTTGAATAAGCGGTATAAGAAGCTTAATGATATGCTTGGTAGGGGAACTTCTTGTCAGGTTGTTGAGAATCCTGCGCTTTTGGATTCCATTGGATATCTGAATGAGAAAGAGAAAGATGATGTTAGAAAAATCATGAGCTCCAAACATCTTTTCTATGAAGAAATGTGTTCGTACCACAATGGGAACAGATTGCATTTGCCTCATGACCTTGCTTTGCAGCGTTCTCTACAGTTGGCGCTTCGAAACAGAGATGATCATGATAATGAGGATTCTAGGAAACACCAAATGGAGGATCTTGATGATGAGGATCATGATGGGGAAGGTGATGAACATGATGAGTATGAGGAACAGCATTATTCACATGGGGATTGTAGGGGGATTCATTATGGAGGTGGAGGTTTGGGTGGTGGTCCTTTGAAGAAGATAAGACAAAGCCATAGCCATGAAGATGCAGACCATCCGAGTCATGTAAATTCTTTGGAATGCAATAAAGTCTCTTTACCTCAAATGCCGTTTTCTCAAGCTGATGTGAATCAAGGTGGGGCAGAGAGTGGGAGATCAGCTTCAATGCAGAAGCAGTGGATGGAGTCTCGGACTCTACAGCTAGAAGAGCAGAAGCTTCAGATCCAAGTCGAATTGCTGGAATTGGAGAAACAAAGGTTCAGGTGGCAGAGGTTTAGTAAGAAAAGGGATCAAGAACTCGAGAGAATGAGGATGGAGAATGAAAGGATGAAACTGGAGAATGATCGGATGGGATTGGAGTTGAAACAAAGGGAATTGGGGGTTGAGTTATAATGGAAATGGCTTGACACTTCTCTTGAGTGGTGTATAGCTTCGCTAGATGAAAGATTCATTTCTGCTCTTGTATGCTTGTTTTGATTGAAATGATCTCGAGACTTTGATGTGAGAGATCAATGTGGTTGCATCAGAGTTGATGCTGAGAATATAGTGACACAGGAGTGGTTAGTATAAGCAGCTATCTAAGGTTTGCTTTAATTTAACCTTTCAGTCACTTTTTCCATGTAAACATTATGACTTGAAGTAAACCAACTGGTTAATTAATATAATCATTCTGCTGTAGACATCTTCATCCAATTTTCTGGGGTGTAAACAATGTATCATTATTAAGCCAGTTTGCCAATGAGGTGTTGTGTATTCTTCCACATGGAGCCTTAAGTTATTTTGAACTATATCAATTGAATTCCTAAACTAAATTGTGAT
The DNA here is from genome assembly GCF_000375325.1 of Capsella rubella. Lineage (NCBI taxonomy): Eukaryota > Viridiplantae > Streptophyta > Magnoliopsida > Brassicales > Brassicaceae > Capsella > Capsella rubella. The sequence continues at coordinate 7,408,508 of NW_006238923.1, forward strand.
TGACCCTACTAAAGTATCTTCCGTTTTTCTTTTTCTAATGGACTTGGATCCAGAGAAAAAATTATGCAATTTATACTTTGGATCATATCTCCTGTAGTAGAAAAAGATTCAGACTGTGTCCCAAGATCTGGGTTTGCGTTTTTGCCTTTAACTTGTTTCGACGACTCTTCAGTTTGAGGATGTTGAATTTGTCAGGAGTATTATCATGAAGCCAAAAGGTTTCTTCAGGTTTGACTTGCATGTTTTTTCAACATGAATGTAATCATGTTCCTGACTAAAAAGCATGTTGTGTTTGCCTGTTTTTGGTCCATCCTAATGTTTGCTTCTTTTTATTTCCCTTTTGGGTGTTAGGTGATGATGATCTTCTTTCCTTTCTGTTGATTCAAATTAGAGTTTTGTGGATATTTAATAGTTACTAACGAAGAAAGAACTTCTTCATAATCAACTTTTAACTATCCATAAAACTCTAATTTGAAACAAACTCTACTTTTGGGTCGGCAGGTTCTGTGTAAACGTCTTTGGCTCACTGCTTCATACACCTGTGATGTTGAAATCTTGAAAAGTGTCATTTTTAGCATGTATTAGTGATGTCATGGTCAAAATAAGAAGACAAACTTACTGTAGTAGAATGTCTGCGAAAACGGGAAGTTCCTTCTTCCGCGAAAACGAATCAGAAGAAGAATTCTTTACACCGAGTATGTGATTTTCATTCACGCTGATAGCATATCCAAATCCAAACAACACCTATCAAGGCATGAGTAGCTGAGGACGTGTATTGGTTGCATCAGTCAACAACTTCAAGCTGAGTGTGGCGAACCAACCAAAAAATTTAGCTGAGCTGGACTAGTCTGACCCTGCCAAGGTAAGAATCATGTATCCACTCTATACATTAAAAGCTTTCACTCTCTCAGTCAGCACCAACTGACTTGCAAATACTCGAACAAACTAAAGTCAACATCAAAAACAAATCAGAGCATGTTATGATTAGGTAACAAGTCTCCTGAGGTGCCTTAATGTGGATAAACACAATTTAAATAAATAAAAAAAAATCATTTTGATGTGATAATCAATGTTTAAAATAAGTTATTTTGACAAGACTAAAGTTGAAGAAATCTCAAATGGTTATTTATTTACTGTCAAATGGGTTTCGATTCTATATTATCTTAAAGAAAGTCGTCGTCAGTATGATACTTATTCTTCCCATTTGTGATTCCTGATAATTACCACCAACCGTTACGGTTTTTAAATCCTTGAAAACAAAAACAAATTGTTAAAAGGAAGCAAACGTAGATGAACATGTCTTGGCTATGTAATTAGGCAATTGATTATAGTATTATAGAAAATGTCTTGGCTATGTAAAGGAGAAATAGGAATGGGTCTTCGAAGAAGGTAAACGGATGATTTGAAGTGCACTGCTTTTCTTTTTTCTTTTTTTTTAATAAGAAGCGTCAGAGAGATGAGAGAAAACTCAAAGAGGAACAAGTTTGAAGAGAAAAGAAAAAAGGAAGATGAAGATGCAGGAGGTTGTGTTCTTGGTGACTATTTTCTGCGTTTCTTATACCGAGCTGTTCAAGGGGGAAACCTTGCCCGATTGCCCAAAAAGTTGTGGTACCGTTACTATTGAGTACCCTTTTGGCTTTTCTCCAGGTTGTTGGCACTCCGAAGATGTTAGTTTTAAACTCACTTGTAAGAACGAGACGCTATTTTATAAGGGCCTTAGAGTGGTCAACATTTCTCACAGCAGCCAGCTACGCATCCTGTATCCTACATCCTATACTTGCTACAACAGCCAACAAGTTGTAGAAAAGGGCGTTTCCTACTATACTGATCAGGTGGGTAGTTTAACTCTCTCCGACGACAACAGGCTTACTGCAGTAGGCTGTGACACGTTCTCTTTTGTGAGCACTGGTGGAACTCGGAGAAACTCATTTGGATGCATATCAGTATGCGATGATCATCCCCTGCAAGTGGAAGCACATAATGAATGTAATGGTGAAGGTTGCTGTCAGACCTCCGTCATTGCAGGGAGCAGTTGGTACATAGTTAGAGCATATCGCTTTACCAACGGCACTAGTTTTCGCCGCTTCAGCAGTCCTTGCGTGTACGCCTTTCTCGCTGAAAATGGCACTTTTAAGTTCAATTCTATGAAGGACTATTCCTATCTACAGAATACGAGCTTCCCAGTGGTATTAGATTGGTCTATTGGAGGAGAGACATGCAGGCAAGTCGGAAATGAGAGCTTGTGCAGTGTAAACAGCATATGTTCCAATTCTACTCGCACAACCGGGTATGTCTGCAAATGTGAAGACGGTTACTTTGGGAATCCATATCTTGAAGAAGGTTGCAAAGGTACTTCAACTTGTTTTCTTTTTTATCACCTCACTTTATTGTTCGTTTCTATATATATGCTTGCTGCATCTTGCGCTATTTTCCTTGGCCAGATATCAATGAGTGTATTAGTAGTAGACACAACTGTTTGGATCCTAGTACCTGTGAAAACACGAACGGAAGCTTCACTTGTAACTGCCCAACTGGTTTCCGCAAAAACTCCACTAGTAGCTGCACGCTTAAAGAAAGGCACTTTGAATGGACTCGAATATTTCTAGGTAAGCTCCCCTCTCTGGGTCTGGATTCTTTCTTCTCTGAAACAACTTGATCTAATCATTTATGTGTGATGTTACCAGGAACCACTATCGGCTTCTTGTTGATCTTGCTTGGCCTTAGCTGTATACAACAGAGAATGAAGCACCAAAAGGACACCAAGCTCCGACAACAATTCTTCGAGCAAAATGGCGGTACCATGTTGATACAGCGACTCTCAGGAGCAGGGCCGTCAAATGTTGATGTCAAAATATTTACAGAGGAAGGCATGAATGAAGCAACTAATGGTTACGATGAGAGCAGGATCTTAGGTCAGGGAGGCCAAGGAACTGTGTACAAAGGCATATTGCCAGACAAGTCCATAGTTGCTATAAAGAGAGCCAGGCTCGGAGACAATAGCCAGGTAGAGCAGTTCATCAACGAAGTGCTCGTGCTTTCACAAATTAATCACAGGAACGTGGTCAAGCTCTTAGGCTGCGGTCTAGAGACCGAAGTTCCCTTGTTAGTCTATGAGTTCATTACTAGTGGCACCCTTTTTGATCACTTGCATGGTTCAGTGTTTAATTCTTCTCTAACATGGGAACACCGTCTGAGAATAGCCATAGAAATTGCTGGAACTCTCTCATATCTTCACTCCTCTGCTTCTATACCAATAATCCACCGTGATGTCAAGACTGCTAATATTCTCCTGGATGAAAACTTGACTGCAAAAGTAGCTGACTTTGGTGCATCAAGGCTGGTACCGATGAATAAAGAGCAGCTCACAACTATGGTACAAGGAACTCTAGGGTACTTAGACCCAGAGTACTATAACACAGGACTCCTAAATGAGAAGAGCGATGTTTATAGCTTTGGGGTAGTCCTCATGGAACTGCTCTCAGGTCAAAAGGCATTGTGCTTTGAAAGGCCACAAACCTCAAAACATCTGGTGAGTTACTTTGCCACTGCCACGAAAGAGAATAAGTTGCATGAGATTATTGATGGCCAACTGATGAAAGAGGATAATCTGAGGGAGATCCAAGAAGCTGCAAGAGTCGCTGTTGAGTGTACAAGATTGACGGGAGAAGAAAGGCCAGGGATGAAGGAAGTAGCTGCAGAGCTAGAGGCATTGAGAGTGACAAAAACCAAACATAAGTGGTCAGATCAGTATCCTGAAGCAGAGGATATTGAGCACTTGCTTGGTGTTCAAACCCTATCAGTGCAAGGGGAAACAAGTAGCATTGGCTATGACAGCATCAAGAATGTAGCAATATTGGACATTGAAGCTGGCCGCTGATAATTCCGTCCAACTTTCACTAAAGACTTTGACTGTTGGCTACATTCCGTTTGATCTGATCAGGTTTCTCCTCTCCACCTTCTCATCCTCATTAACATTTAAACCTGATAATAAAACAAGACATTAGAAAGAAAACCTTTTTGTTTGTGAAATTCTTTTTTCGTCAAATCATCGATCATTGTGTTTATAAGTCCACTTAATTTGGTATTTTTACACTTCACTATCAGATTTGGTAATAGAATATTTCTGGTACCGAACTCATGAATCTGAACATCAGTATACAATATATTAATGTTAAAAAGACCCAAGAAGAAAACACTAAGCATCAAAAGAAATGATAATTCATTCTCAAAATATGAGAATTCATTATGACTACTCATGAGCATGATTCGTCTTCTCACTCTGCTTAAGTCTCTGTTCAAACCGACCAGCTTCTCCTTTTTTTTTCTCTGTCTATCTCGTATTTTTTGGCCCGTTTCTCAATTACGCACCAGAAACCGTCCCACACACACTCCGACACCGTATCACTCTACCGTCACTTTTCCTGGTGATGTCAAGCAGAAGAGGAAGTTCAAATGATTGGCCAATGTCCAGTGCTAGTCTTTCTTTTTTAAAATTCTCAGATGGTTTAATTTTCAGTAATAATATCTTGAGCATATAATCTGAATATATTTACCATTTTCTCCACATTTGAAGATTCCTTGCGAGTAGCAGCCGTCGTAATATCAGAATACAACCAAAATTAGAGTCAGTGTCAAAACATAGACATTGGGATATAATATTGGAAGATGGATGTTGTATATACTTTAACGTCCTTCTTTCATTACATTGACAAATGACATGTTCTTGTCTCTATAGTAGAATTCCTGCAGTTTGTTTTCTAACTATATATAAGATGCCTCAAACAGATGACTAATCTTTTTCTATTCAATAAAATATAATTAAGCGCGCAATTAGTCTGATTTCCTTACAACTACCAACCATCGTAAACTTTGACTACTACAAAAAATAAGAGTCATCATGTCAAACGTTGACGTTGGGATTATCTTATGGGAGAATATGGAGACCTGAACGTGCTCCTTGCGTGACATTGACATGGTTTTGTTTGTGTAGCTGAATTGGAAAAGTGTCTGCGTTGAAGTGTAAAGAGGTTTATTTCAAGACTTGAGGTTTATTTCCTACAAGAGAACAAATAAGCAAATAAAACTCAAGGAGATGAGAGAAAACTCAAAAGAGGAATAAAGAGAGAAGAGAGAAAGAGAGAGATGTTGAACAAGGTGAGGGGTCTGTTCTTTGTGGCTATTCTCTCCCTTGTATATACTCAGCTGATCAAAGGGATATCTTTGCCCGGCTGCACAGATAGGTGTGGTAACACCACAATCTTGTACCCTTTTGGAATTTCTGCAGGTTGCTACTATCCCGGAGATCAAAGTTTCCAACTCACCTGTAACGAAAGAAATAACAAGTTAATCTTTGGCGGCAATGAAGTGATCAACATATCTCACAGCGGCGAGCTACGTGTCTTGAATACTAGATCCTATGTTTGCTACAATAGGCAAGGAGAACAAATTGGCCGCCAAAACCGGTGGTCTAGGCTGGGTAATTTAACATTCTCCGTCAAGAACAGATTTACTGCAGTAGGCTGTGACACTTATGCCTTTCTGAACACTAATGGACTTGGAAATTACTCAACTGGATGTATGTCAACATGTGTTTCTCCCAGGGAAACAAATGGATCATGTTCTGGTGGAGGTTGCTGCCAGACTTCTGTCCCTAGAGGGAGCAATTACTTTAGAGTCAGAGCATATAGCTTTTCCAACCATTCTTCTGTGTATCCCTTCAACCGCTGCAGCTACGCCTTTCTAGTCGAAGATGGTATGTTTAACTTCAAGTCTTTAGAAGATCTTAAGAATTTGCGGAATATCAAAAGGTTCCCTGTGGTACTGGATTGGTCTATTGGTAAACAGACATGCGAGCAAGTAGGACGCGAAAGCATATGCCGTGGGAACAGTATATGTTCCAACTCTGTTCGTGGAACCGGGTATATCTGCATATGTAAAAAAGGGTTTGATGGCAATCCATACCTTTCAGATGAAAACGGCTGCCAAGGTACTTCAGATAGTTTTCAATTTTCTTCTTCTTCGCTTGTAAGTTAATTTTTCTCCTAAAACATATCTTGTTGCATCCTGGGCTATTGACAGACATCAATGAATGTACGACTACCAGTACTATCCATAGACATAACTGTTCAGGTTCCAGCACCTGTGAAAACACGATGGGACACTTCCTTTGTAATTGCCCATCTGGTTCTGACTTAAATACTACCACCAATAGCTGCAGCCGTAAAGACAGGCCTGAATACTATGGATGGACTAAAATTTTTCTTGGTAAGCTCCTCTCACTTTTTTCGAGTTCTATTGTTTCCAAGAAAAAGTCAGTCAAATAATCTATGTATTTTGTAACCAGGAACTAGCATCGGCTTCTTGGTCCTCCTACTTGTCGTTAGCTGTATACAACAGAAAATGAAAAACCGGAAGGACACCCAGCTCCGTCAACAATTCTTCGAGCAAAATGGCGGTGGCATGTTGGTACAGCGGCTCTCAGGAGCAGAGTCATCAAACTTTGATGTTAAAATCTTTACTGAGGAAGGCATGAAGGAAGCAACTAATGGTTATGATGAGAGCAGAATCCTTGGTCAGGGAGGACAAGGAACAGTCTACAAAGGGATATTCCAGGACGAGTCCATAGTTGCTATAAAGAAAGCTCGGCTTGGAGACAATAGCCAAGTAGAGCAATTCATCAACGAAGTGCTCGTGCTTTCACAAATCAACCATAGGAACGTGGTCAAGCTCGTAGGCTGCTGTCTAGAGACAGAAGTTCCCTTATTGGTCTATGAGTTCATTACCAGTGGCACCCTTTTTGATCACTTGCACGGTTCATTGTTTGATTCTTCTCTTACATGGGAACACCGTCTGAGAATAGCCATAGAAATTGCTGGAACTCTCTCATATCTTCACTCCTCTGCTTCTATTCCAATAATCCACCGCGATATCAAGACTGCTAATATTCTTTTAGATGACAATTTAACTGCAAAGGTAGCTGACTTTGGGGCATCAAGGCTAATACCGATGGATAAAGAGCAGCTGACAACAATGGTGCAAGGCACTCTCGGCTACTTAGACCCAGAATACTACAACACAGGATTGCTAAACGAAAAGAGCGATGTTTATAGTTTTGGGGTGGTCCTCATGGAACTGCTCTCGGGCCAAAAAGCATTGTGCTTTGAAAGGCCACAAACCTCAAAACATATAGTGAGTTACTTTGCTGCTGCCATGAAAGAGAATAGGTTGCACGAGATTATTGACAGCCAAGTGATGAACAAGGATAATTTGAGGGAGATCCAGGAAGCTGCAAGAGTTGCAATTGAATGTACAAGAGTGACGGGAGAAGAAAGGCCAAGGATGAAGGAAGTAGCTGCAGAGCTAGAGGCCCTGAGAGTCACAAAAACTAAACATAAGTGGTCAGATCAGTATCCTGAAGCAGAAGATATTGAGCACTTGCTCGGTGTTGAAATCCTATCAGCACAAGGCGAAACCAGTAGCACTGACTACGACAGTATCAAGAATGTAGCAAGGTTGAACATTGAAGCTGGTCGCTGATATTTTCGATAAATATCTCTTTTGTTTGTGATAAACTAAAGCTATTTCTTTATTGCTTCTTTGTCCTCCTAAACATTTTATAAACCAGAGTATAAATAAATAACATGACATTCAAGAACATTTATGCTTAACTGATCTTTGTAGATAATCAATTACTCTATTTATAACTTCCCTTGATTACTATACTAACCAGTAAAGAAAAATTAGAGTTGATGAATCTTATTCCATATGTAGAGTAGATACAAAACAACAACTCAAGAAAATAAAAATGAAAAAATAAAACACTCGAACTTAATTCTTCATCACCTTGTTGATTTGATCACCGATGCTGCTTGGTCTACCAGAACAAAAGCTTGATGAAGAGACGGAAGAGGATTCATAAGCATAATTTGCGTTCTCACATAGCTTAGTTCTTTGTTCAACCCCATCAGAAACGCATAACGCTGCTCCTTCTCTCTCGCCTCTTTAGCTTGTTTCTCAATCTCGCAATCACAACCTCCGCACGCACACTCAGCCACAGGATCATACTCCAACAACTCCACGCTAGCTCTCATAAATTTCGCGAAATATCCACTCACAGAGTCACCATCTTGCCTCAAATTCGCGAGTCTCCGACGAAGCTCGTAGATCTTGAAATCAACACTCGGCACGAACAGGACCCGGAGATCCTCCCAAGCTTTATGCGCAGTCTTCGCGGACGATACATACCTTCGAAATTCTTCGCCCACTGAACTCATCATCCAACACTTAACCCTCGCGTTACATGTTCCCCATGGATGATAGAGCGGCGAGGAAGGTTCAGGTTGCTCGACGGTGCCGTCGACGAACCCGGTTTTGTTCTTGCTTTGAAGGAAAAGGAGAAAACCATTCTTCCAGATGAAATAGTTGTCTTCGGCTTTGCTTAGTATAGCCATCGGGAGATTCTCGTTGTATTGGTCATCTGGATCGATATAATAAGGAGATTCAGGATCGAGTGTGGAAGATTCCGCCATTTTCACTGTGACCTCCTCAGCTCTGAGCTCTCGTTACTGTTTTTGATTTTAGGTTTGCTTTTGATTTTTTCTTTTTTTTTTGTAATCTGTATAAATAAATAATGAATAGCTGGGCTTCTATGGGCTTTAGATTTCTCCTCCCTAGCCCAAAGTTTAAGATTTATTTTGTTCTACCCGCCTTAATTCGTACTTGTGTGTTGGCTGTTATGTAACTCCAAAAAAAAAAAATTAAAGGGCTCATTTGCTACAAAATATCAATATTTGTCCCACAGTTTGACTCATATACATACTTGTGTTTTGTTTAAACGCTCATAAACTTTTGTTGTGTTTGAGAGGTTCTTGTTTCGTGAGATCATTAACCATTGTGTTAATAACTCTCCTTAATTGGTATTTTCTACACTTGTGTATCAAATTTGGTACTAGAAAATTTAAAGTTTTTGTTGAAAGGGCCGAATTCATGAATATGAAATATATATAGTTGACCAATGCCCACTACTCTTTTTTTAACTGTCAGATGGTTTTCTATATTTGATAATTATATACATTTCTGAATATTTTACCATATCTTCAATTATTTGAAGATTTCTTGCTACTACCAACTATCTGAAACTTTGAATATTGTTAAACAGAAGCAAACGCAGACGTTGTGATGTAATATGGAAATAAGCAGCAAATTTGATCAACGTGGTCTTGCTTATGTAAGTTGAGTTTAGTATTTGCAATTTGTAGGAAAATGGGAGCGGGTCAGCGAACACTAATCAAGAAACACATCTCAAGGCTGAGGATTGGTTCTTATTATATAAAGCCTTAAAGGGATATGATTAAACAAAAAAAACAATTCAAAAGAGAAACAAATTAGAGAGAAAGTAAGAAATAAAGAGAAAAAAGGAAGAAAGATGAAGAAGGTGCCTAGTCTGTTTTTGTTGGTGGCTATCTTCTTCGTTGCTTATACGCAGCTAGCGAAGGGGCAACCTCAACCTCGCCATGATTGCAAATCTAGATGTGGCAACGTCACAATTGAGTACCCCTTTGGTATTTCCACAGGTTGCTACTATCCCGGAGATGATGTTTTCAATATCACATGTGCGGAAGATAAACCAAATGTCATAGAAAACATTGAAGTGAGAAACTTTTATCACAGCGGCCAGCTACGCGGTATGCTTCCTCGGTCCACTGTTTGCTATGACGGGGTAAGGAATGATGAATTCAGTTCCCTCTGGTTTCAACTGGATAATTTATCTCTCTCAACCAAAAACAAGTTTACTCTAGTCGGCTGTAACGCTTGGGCACTTCTGAGCACCTTTGGATTGCAAAACTACTCAACTGGATGCTTGTCATTATGCGATTCTTCCTCGGTACCAAATAATAAATGTAATGGTGTAGGTTGCTGCAGAACAGACGTCTCTGTTCCGTTAGATAGCAACAGGCTTGAAATGCAACCAGCTCGCTTCGAAAACATGACTTCTGTGAAACACTTTAATCCTTGCGTCTACGCCTTTTTCGTTGAAGATGGTATGTTTAACTTCAGTTCTACAGAGGACCTTGAGAATCTGAGGAATGTCAGGCAATTCCCTGTGGTACTGGATTGGTCTATTGGAAACCATACATGCGAGCAAGTAGTAGGCAGAGACATATGTGGTGGTAACAGCACATGTTTTGATTCTACTCGTGGAAAGGGTTATAACTGCAAATGTTTACAAGGTTTTGAGGGAAATCCATATCTTTCAAACGGTTGCCAAGGTACTTTATATCAATTTATTTTTCTTTCTTTCTTCTTTTAAGTGTTAGTTTTTTTTCCTCATACATACATTTATATTTGCATCTTGCCCTTTGTTCCCTTGGACCAGACATCAATGAGTGTACTACTAGCAGCAGTATCCATAAACATAATTGTACGGATCCCAAAACCTGTAGAAACAGAGATGGAGGCTATTATTGTAAGTGTCAATCTGGTTATGGCTTAGATACAACCACTATGAGCTGCAAGCGTAAAGATTTTGGATGGGCTATGATTCTTCTTGGTAAGCTTCTCTCACTGTTTCTGGACTCGATGTTTTTTGAAGATCAACTCAGTCTAATCATCTTTGTGTGTCTATGTTGTGTGTGATCAGGAACCACTATTGTCTTCTTGGTCATCCTGCTTGGCGCTAGTTTAATAAAACAGAGGCTGAGGCACCGGAAAGACATCGAGCTGCGACAACAGTTTTTCGAGCAAAATGGTGGTGGCATGTTGATACAGCGACTCTCAGGAGCAGGGCCGTCTAATGTTGATGTCAAAATCTTTACTGAACAAGGCATGCAGGAATCAACTAATGATTATGATGAGAGCAGAATCCTGGGTCAGGGAGGCCAAGGAACAGTCTACAAAGGGATACTGCCGGACAACTCCGTAGTTGCCATAAAGAAGGCTCGGCTTGGAGACCGTAGCCAAGTTGAGCAATTCATTAACGAAGTAGTAGTGCTGTCACAAATCAACCATAGGAACGTGGTCAAGCTCTTGGGATGTTGTCTAGAAACTGAAGTTCCCTTGTTGGTCTATGAGTTCATTACCAGTGGTACTCTTTTCGACCACTTACACGGTTCTACGTTTGATTCTTCTCTATCATGGGAACACCGCTTGAGGATAGCTGTAGAAGTAGCTGGAACTCTTGCATATCTTCACTCCTCTGCTTCTATTCCAATAATCCACAGGGATGTCAAGACTGCTAATATTCTCTTGGATGAAAATTTAACTGCAAAAGTAGCAGACTTTGGTGCTTCAAGGCTGATACCAATGGACCAAGAGCAGCTCACAACAATGGTGCAAGGAACTCTCGGCTACTTAGACCCAGAATACTACAACACAGGCCTTCTGAATGAAAAGAGCGATGTTTATAGTTTTGGGGTAGTCCTCATGGAACTGCTCTCAAGTCAAAAGGCATTGTGCTTTGAACGGCTAGAGACCTCAAAACATATAGTGAGTTACTTTGTTGCTGCCATGAAAGAGAATAGGTTGCATGAGATTATTGACAGCCAAGTGATGAATGAGTATAATCAGAGGGAGATCCAGGAAGCTTCAAGAATTGCTCTTGAGTGTACAAGACTGATGGGAGAGGAAAGACCAAGGATGAAAGAAGTAGCTGCAAAGCTAGAAGCCTTGAGAGTCAAAACAACTAAACACAAGTGGTCGGATCAGTATCCTGAGGAGAATGACCACTTACTTGGTGTTCAAATCTTATCAGCTCAGGGTGATACCAGTAGCATTGGCTATGACAGCATCAAGAATGTAGCAATATTGGACATTGAAGCTGGCCGCTGATATATATCAGTCCAGCTCTGAAAAATTCACATGTAATGATATTTTTTCTTATGTTGTAAACGAATGCTTCATATATTCTTGTATCATGGTGTTACCTCTTTAATATCTTCGGTGTAGATTAATATTAAAGTGTTATATATGTTAGAAAAGGGTAAAAAAAATCGTAAAGGAACTCTAAAAACTTTTTACAACAAAAAATATCAAAAGAAAACAGAGGATGTTGTGATTAGGAGTTTTCTTCCAACATTTTCCCTATAAGTCATTCTTCATATTTGAGAAATAATATCAATTTTGAGGTGACAATAACTGTTAAGAAAAAATTATGTCAAGGAAAGAATAAGAGTAGAGTTTGACGAAGAAGGTTTAGGAATGTCCACTATTCAATATTATATTACCATTGTTTCTTCCCATTTGAAGATTCTTTGCAGCCTCTTGTTGTCATAATATTTGAATTCTACACGAATAAGAGTTTTTGTTTCTATCAAAGAAAAAGCAGACGTTGTAATTATTATAATATGGGAAAATGAATCATACTTAAACGTTCCCCTCGTGCTATATTGACATGTTCTTGTTTGAGTTGTTGGATTGAAATATTGCAGATTCCTGCAAGTTCTGTGAAATTGGGAACAGGACTGCAGTAATCAAATAGAGTAACACAGAAGCGGCCAGATTTGTTGTTATAATAACCTGAAGCAGAGGATATTGAGCACAAGGAGAAACATGTAGCACTTAGGCTATGACAGAATCAAGAATGTAATAGTACTGGACACTGAAGCTGGCCTCTGATGTTTATCAGTACCACTCTTGTTTAAGTATCAAAAACATGACAGTCAAAAAGACCATTTAAGCTCGATCTTGTAGATCACTAGTTCTCCTGTTTATATCTCCTATTTGCTTTGTACCTGACCGATAGAAGATTTAACTTCCATAGTACTTGAATTTACAAGCAGATATATTTGTGGTTACAAAACAACAACTCAAGAAGAATAAAACACTTTGGGATTCGTCCATTGAGAAGAGAAAGCGAATGCTAGGTGTCCGAGAGGCAATAAAACCCTTCAAGAGCACACACTAACTAGATCTTCCCCTCCTGAGTCTAAAGTTTCAAGGATTATTAGATTTTCCCGCCTCAATTGATACTTAGGTATTGCGTGATATGTACGTAACTAAAAAAGCTTGAAGGGCTCATTTGTTTTAAACTGTAAATTTGATCCACAGCTTCACTCATACATTTTTAATGTTACTCTAGCTAAAAACTTATATTTTGTTTCCTAAATTAAATTTATCATTCTTGTTGCATAAGATTGCTCTGCTTTTGTAACCAACACCTCGTAAAACACTAGAAATTTATTTGAAGAAAACATAGCATATTTTCATATAATTGAACAAATGAATTGTTATGAGGTGGAAATTAATGTGAAGAAAATAATAGAGATTGACGTTGACGAAGAGGTTAAATTGGTTGACGTGTGACACTTCTCCTTTAGTCCTTTTATATAGTTGTCAAATGGGTTTCAATCGTAGTACTTCTTGAGCCTGTAATCTGAATCTTTACTTCTTTTTTTTTTTTGGTCAAACAATCTGAATCTTTACTATTCTTCACATTTGAAGAGTCCTTTGTAACCACCAATCGTATTATCATAATAAAATTCAAGAGCCGTAATTACATTTTCATGGTCTTGATTAAATTTTTGAATCTTAGTATGGCAGATATCTGCAATTCATGGAGATAATGACAAAGGGGTTTTGCCTTGTGTTTCAAGAAAAGAAGAGAAGGACCGATGAGGGTTCACATTTGAAGATTCCGTGCAACTACCAAGCGTCTTATCCTTTGAATAGTAAGAAAATAAGTCACTGTTAGGAAAAGAAAAAACGAAACTGGAGTAACACAAACAAATTGTGAAGCAAACGTACACGTGTTGTTACATAACCTATATCATATTTGAACACCCTTCTTACGTGTTACATTGACATGGTTTTTGATTGATTAGTTGAATTTTAGTCTCCTGAAATTTCTGAGAAAATGAGAACGGGTTTGTTTCATATAAGAAGAGCCTCGAGGAGATGACTGATGATGAGAGAAAACTCAAAATAGGAACAAAGTTAAAGAGAAAGAAAGACACAACAGAGTTATAGAAGCAGATGAAGTTGCAGGGTCTGTTCTTGGTGGTGGTGGTGGTTATATTCTTCCTTTCTTATACGGTGCTGGTCAAGGGGCAACATCAACCTCGCAAGGATTGCCAAACTAAATGTGGTAACGTCACAATAGAGTATCCTTTTGGCATTTCTTCAGGTTGTCACTATCCGGGAAATGAAAGTTTCAGTATCATCTGTAAGGAAGATAAGCCACATGTCTTACGTGACATTGAAGTGAAAAACTTTAATCACAGCGGCCAGCTACGGGTTCTGCTTAACCGATCCTCTGTTTGCCACAGCGACAAGCAAGGAAACGAAACAGAGTTCGGTTACAGCAATCTTACACTGGATAACTTATCTCTCTCCGCCAACAATAAGTTTACTGTAGTAGGCTGTAATGTTTTAGGACTTGTGGGCACTTTTGATATCATAAAGCAAAACTACACAACTGGATGCGTGTCATTATGCGATCAACCACCGTTGGAAAATGGAAATTGTGAAGGTGTAGGTTGCTGCAGAACACAAGTCTCTTTCCCCTCGGATAGGAATACATTTCTATTTGGCTCAGCTCACGTACCGGGCCTGCCTTCCGTGTATAACTTCAATCCTTGCGCCTACTCTTTTCTCGTTGAAGATGGTATGTTTGACTTCAGTTCTTCAGAAGATCTTAAGAATCTGCGGAATGTCACGCAGTTCCCTGTGTCACTAGATTGGTCTATTGGAAACCAGACATGTGAGCAAGCTGGAAGTACAAGAATATGTGGTGGGAACAGCACTTGTTTTGATTCTACTCGTGGGAAGGGCTATAACTGCAAATGCAACAAAGGTTTTGATGGGAATCCATACCTTTCAGACGGCTGCCAAGGTAATTGATTAATGTTCCTTAATTCTTGAGTATTTATTGTTGTCCTCTTACTGAGTAATACATTTCTTGTTGCATCTTCCCTTATTTTTCCTTCGGCCAGACATTGATGAGTGTACTAGTACTATCCATACACATAACTGTTCGGGTTCCAGCACTTGTCAAAACAAAGTGGGACACTTCCTTTGTGTTTGCCCATCTGGTTACGATTTAAATGCCACTTCCAATGGCTGCGTGATTAAAGAGAAGCCTGTGTACTTTGGATGGACTCAAATTTTTCTTGGTAAGCTCCCCTCACTTGAACATAGATTATTTACTTATGAAAGTAATCAATTTAGACATCTGTGTGATATGATCAGGAACCACCATTGGATTCTTGCTCGTCCTTCTTGGCGTTAGTTTTATAAAACACAGGCTGAGGCGCCGGAAATACACCGAGCTGCGACAACAATTTTTCGAGAAAAATGGTGGTGTCATGTTGAGAGAGCGACTCTCACGCGCAGGGTCATCAAATGTTGATGTCAAAATTTTTACTGAGGAGTGCATGAAGACATCAACAAATGGTTATGACAAAAGCAGAATCTTGGGTGAGGGAGGCCAAGGGACAGTCTACAAAGGGACATTGCCGGACAACTCTATTGTTGCTATAAAGAAAGCTCGGCTCGGAGACAATAGCCAAGTAGAACAATTCATTCGCGAAGTGCTCATGCTTTCACAAATCAACCACAGGAACGTGGTCAAGATCTTGGGATGTTGTCTAGAGACTGAAGTTCCCTTGTTGGTCTATGAGTTCATTACCAATGGCACCCTTTTCGATCATTTGCACGGTTCTATGTTTGATTCTTCTCTTACATGGGAACACCGTCTAAGGATAGCAATAGAAGTTGCTGGAACTCTAGCATATCTTCACTCCTCTGCTTCTATTCCAATAATCCACAGGGATGTCAAGACTGCTAATATTCTCTTAAATGAAAACTTAACTGCAAAAGTAGCAGACTTTGGTGCTTCAAGGCTGATACCAATGGATAAAGAGCAGCTCACAACTATGGTGCAAGGCACTCTAGGTTACTTAGACCCAGAATACTACACCACAGGGTTGCTGAACGAAAAAAGCGATGTTTATAGCTTTGGGGTAGTCCTCATGGAACTGCTCTCAGGGCAAAAGGCACTGTGCTTTGAACGGCTAGAGACCTCGAAACATATAGTGAGTTACTTTGTTGCTGCCATGAAAGAGGATAGGTTGCATGAGATTATTGATAGCCAAGTGATGAATGAGTATAATCAGAGGGAGATCCATGAAGCTGCAAGAATTGCTCTTGAGTGTACAAGACTGGTGGGAGAGGAAAGGCCAAGGATGAAAGAAGTAGCCGCAGAGTTAGAGGCATTGACAGTCAAAACAACCAAACATAAGTGGTTGAATCAGTATAGTGAGGATAATGAACAGTTGCTTAGTGGTCACATATTGTCTGCACAAGGCGATATCAGTAGCCGTGGTTATGACAGCATCATGAATGTAGCACGTTTTGATATTGAAGCTGGCCGCTGATAAAATCACATATATCTCATATTGTTTGTGAGTAATGCTTATCTATTTGTACTACTAAACGTTAAATAACCAAAGTATCAAAACACAACATTCATGTTTATACACTTGACAAAACCACAGGGAACCTGAGAACCTGAGATCCTCACACATTTTATACGCTTGATTCATCATGTTTAGATACTCATCTAAAATTGTAGTATTGCACCATCTAAATTAACTTATCATTCTTGTTGTACAAGATTGCTCAAGTTTTGTAGCCATGCTTGATCACATCAAATCTCTTAGGTTGTTTTTGTTAAAATATATGATCTTTTATCTCTTCCTTTAGTTTTTGTTTTGTTTTTGTTAAAGTGTCTTCCTCTTGGTTGCTTAAGCATATGCATATATAACTTTGCATCATTGAAATCATTTCATTATAATGTGATATCTAAATGTAAAGTTCTTAAAGTTTCGATGAAATATGACTCCAAAAAAAAGTGATGTCATAGTGGGAAATTAAAGAAACAACTCGTAATAAATAAAAAAACATCAGAAGAAAACAGAACATGTCGTGATCATGACTAGTCTTATTCCTACATCGTACGCATCACAAGGAAATTCTCTTATAAATGTCGAGAAAAAGAATGTAAATTTGTCGTGTAATATCATCAAGAAAAGAAGAAAGAACCAAAAGGGATCACAGTTGAAGATTCCTTGCAACCAACCGTCACTGTTAGAGATAAAAAAAAACCAAATTGGCTACCCAAGGAAAACGAACAAGATATCAAAAAACGACGAGAGGACCGAGACCTAGAGTTGTCACTATTTAACCAAAGCAAACGTACACGTTGGGATATGAAGCATGTATAAACGTCCTCCTTTAATGTTACACTGGCATGGTCTTGTTTGTTTAGTTGAATTTTAGTCTTTGTAGATTCCTGAAATTTCTGAAAGAATGGGAACGGTTCTGCAAAAATGAGTTAAGAGAACATCTCATGTACTGGGGTTTCTTTCTTATAAGAAAAAACTTCAATGAGATAAGAGAAAACTCAAAACATTAACAAAGTTAAAAGAGAAGAGAGGTAGAAGAGGAAGGTGCAGGGTGTGTTCTTGGTGGTTATTCTTTCCCTTGCGTATATGAAACCAGGGAAACACACAACCTCAACCCTAGGGAGAATTCCAAACTAAATCTGGAAATGTTACAATCGAGTATCCATTACAACTAATAACTTATAACATCTTATGTGTAATGAGGAAAAAACAACTCGTGAAGTAACACTAGAAGTTTCTGACAACGGAAAACAGAGAGCCTTATTATTTCTACATCTTCCCTCTAAGCCAATTTTGCATATTTCAATAATAAAAGTATAAAGAGATTCTTGAGGTGGAAATAACAGGTAAGAAAGGGGTTAAGTTGCCTAGATAAAAGTAGAGACGATAGAGAATGAAGTTTAAATTATTGACAAGTCCACTACTTAAACGTCCTCCTTGCGTTACGTTGGCTTTTTGGTCTGGTCTCTGTAGCTTCCTGCAATAAGACACGAAGAAGGGACAGGTCAACGGAAACAAGTCAAGCGAGCATCTCACGAGTAATGTTTGATTTCTTAGTTTTAATAAGCCTCGGGCAGATAAGAGAAAACTGAAAGAGAACCCAATTTAGAGAGAGTGGAAGCAAGTGAGGAAAAAGAGAAAAGGAGAAGATGAAGTTGCAAGAGGGTCTGATCTTGGTGGCTATTTTGTACCTTGCTTATATGCAGCTGGTCAAGGGGCAACCTCAACCTCGCCAGGATTGCCCGACTAGGTGTGGCAACGTCACAATCGAGTACCCTTTTGGCACTTCTCCAGGTTGTTTCTATGCCGAAGATCCTAGTTTTGAACTCACTTGTAACGAGACAGAGAAGCAGCTCCTCACTGGCAACCTTCAAAGTCATCAACATTTCTCACATTTTTGAATATCATCTTTAGTAATGTTCATATTTTCATTAGTTGGCATGCTAACTAGCCAAACAACAAAATATTACTTCATGAAGAATCTAATATCCATATGACATTGAAATACCAATACGGATTCAAAACCAACTCAATAAGATAAACTAGAATCTAAAATAAAAGCCACAAAAACATAACGTAGAGAGAAAAGTTATGATCATGGACGTGCAATTCCTAAATTCTTCATCTTCTGTATCTCTTCATCGACGATTCTGCTTGCTTAACCATATTGTAAGCTTGGTAAAGTGACGGAGGTGGTGTCTTGAGCATGATTAAGGTCGTCATAAAGTCAAAGTCTCTGTTCAAACCCATCAAAAACTCGTAACGCTGCTCCTTCTCTCTCGCCTCTTTAGCTCGTTTCGTACCCTCGCAATTGCAACCACCGCACTTACACTCCGGTACAGGATCATACTCCGACAACTCCATCCACGCTTTACTCAGTTTCCCAAAATACTCCGCCACAGAGTCACCACCTTGCCTCAGCGAAGCGAGTCTCCAACGAAGCTGATAGATCTTCAGATCAACGGACGGAACGAATCTTTGTCTGAGATTTTCCCACGCTTTATGCGCAGTCTCCGTGTACAACACAGACTCTACAAGCTCATCGCTCATCGATTTCATTAGCCAGCACATAACCAACGCGTTGCATCGTTTCCATGGCTTATAGAGAGGCGAGGAAAGGTCCGGCTTCTCGATGGTGCCGTCGAGGAACCCGGTTTTGTTCGTGATTTCAAGGTAATCGAGAAATCGTGATTTCCAGAGAACGTAGTTGTCTTCGGCTACGTTGAGTTTATTATCGATAGAGAAGAAATTGGGTAATAGTTCAAGAAGCTCAGGATCGAAATAATAGGGAGATTTGGGATCGAGAGCTGGAGTTAAGTTGTTGATAGTTTCCGCCATTGTCGTCACTGCTCTGAGTCCTCCTGAGCTGAGCTCTTCTTCTAAATTCTAGGGATTGCTTTTTATCCCTTTCGATTTTGACTTATTGAGTCTTAAAAATATTTTTTAAAAAAATTCAAAAAAAAAAGCAAGAAGGCTGCGCTATATTCTGTAAATAGTTGGGCTTAAATGGGCCTTGTATTTCCCCTCCGGAGCTCATAGTTTTAGGGTTTATTAACCCTACCTTAGTTTACAAGCATGGAGTCACACGCCTAAGAATAGAAGAAACCATTTCAAACAGAAGATTTGTGTGTGTGCTGTGAGAACTTAGAACTGATCCATATTGGTTTTAAAGCTGTGACTTGATTGCCTGCGAAGTTTCTGATGAGGACTCACCAAAACAAACGCCTTTGCCAAGTCGAATCCAAGGTTTTGTTGGGAACGGCCATCAAGCACAGTGGTGAGCGAGGTTGTAACGAGGAAGATGAGAAAGACAAGCTAGAAGATTCAATCCCTAATGATCTAGAGGTGGATATACTAACTAGACTGCCGGCAAAGACTCTGTTGAAGTTCCGATGCGTGTCCAAGATGTGGTCTTACATCATCCGAAGCCAGAGTTTCGTGGATTCCCACTACGCTTTGTCCTCCTCGACGCGATCGCGTTTCACAGTCACTTTCTGTAACGCTCTAATCGTCCCGGATGACACCAAGCGTTTGTTCATCTTTTCCTCTTCCTTTGAGGAAGAAGATAAATCTTCTTCTTTGGTTGCCAAGCTAGACATGACAGTACCTACTGTGGTCTTGACTTACCGGTGGAAGTGTCCTTCCATCCACGGCTTTATTGGTTGTATTAATAATAGCTTTCAGTTCATTGTATGTAACCCGAGTACGAGGCAAGTCATTACCTTACCCACTAAAGGATCCCGCTCATCCTTGGGATATGATCCTGTCGGTCATCAATTCAAAGTGTTGAACCTGGTGACTTCTCCTGACATGTTTCCTGATTATCTAGTGCACGAGTTTATAACACTTGGAGGAGGAGGAGAAGTATCACGCAGTCAGGTTACCACCGCTCCTTATTACCCTGTAACCGATGGAGTTTACATCAATGGTTCCATCTATTATGGTGCTTGGGCCCCTAAGCTAAGAATGGATCCGGTGATTGTGTGTTTTGATGTCAGACACGAGAAGATAAGTTTTATCAAAGCGCCTAGGAATGTTGTGTTTTGGGAGACTGAATCAATATTGATGGATTACCGAGGGAAGCTAGCTTCGGTTTTAGTAAACCCATATTCTCCATTCCGAAGTTTTGGTTTATTGATACTTGAGGATGCCAAGAAACATGAATGGTCCAAGCAAACGTTTGAGCTTCCTTTCCCGTTGGTCGATGTGACTTCCCCGGGCACCAACAAGGCTGGTGAAATCATTTTTGCCCCAAACACTCTCCCACCCGTTGATAAACCATTCTTCATTTTCTACTACAATGTGGAAAAGAAAGACATGAGAAGAGTTAGGCTCCATGGAGTTGCAGACGATGAAGAGTTTCGGCGCCGATATGGACTCCAAGACACTATGCGCGTCACTATCACACCCGAACACTTTGAAAGTATTGCATCTTTGTAATGTATTAAGTAAGACCTTGACAGACTCTAGTTTCTCTTTTTCTTTTTCTTCTTGTAAGTGTTGGCTTTTCAACACAAAGCAAACTAGTTTTTTTATCCTACCAACGATAATTTGCATTTTTTGACATGTGTATTTGTTTTATTGCTGTTCATATTTTTAGTGTTGTTGGTTTGTTTTATTGTTGTTCATATGCTGAACTGTATGCTGCAGATAATCATCAAGAAGCTTGTGACTGTGTAGTTTATGATCTATATAAATTAAGGCCATTGTGGGATTTTTTTTGGCTAGCAAATCTTTTGGAATACCAAATCCTAACTATCATTTTATCTGATAAGAACCAATAGGTCTAGCTTTAAAAGACAGTGGAAATTAAAGAAGCAGGGAAGAGAACGCTTAGGTGAAGGTGGTCTATTACATTATAAGCTTGCAGATTCCCTCCCCTTTAATTACAGCTTCCTTCCACGGTTATTCTGATATTTAAGGAGGGATATCTACATATGTATACTGGCTGGATCATGGATGTAACTACGACCAAGATGATTAGTTTCACGGCTCCACAATAATTTTTAATTACCACAAGAGACAAATAATATTCTCTAATTCATATCTAACATAGAACGAAGAGTAAGTTTCGGGACTCTCAATGTAAAACCCGTAAAAGGAACACTAATTTTTTCCAATAAAAAGTAGCCAAGGAAATAGAGAGCATACAGTGATCAGGAGTCTTATTCATGCATTATTTAGATTTTAAGGTGTTAATTAACTCTCAAGTAAAAAGCCCTATTAAAATTTTTTCTTTGCGTCAACAAGTTAACCATGTGTAACATCAGTGGAATGGTATACAGTTATAAACGTAGGCCAACGTCGTAAGTGGTCTGTGTGTCCTACGAAATTAAGTGGAAAGAGACATAGATATTAAATAGGAAGATAAAGGTAGTGAATGGGGTGACGGAACCGGTGTGGATCTTGGCTTGATGAGTAGTTTTTAGTCTTCATTTAACAATAACTATAACAAGCTAATGGTACACTTATTATAGATGATTAAAGAACTAGCAAGTATATTATTTGTACCAAATTGTTTGACAAGTCCAATAATTGCAGGAATCTATCTGATCTGCACTAGTACTACTCGTTACAACTCACAACTACATCTTCCCAACATTGAAGTTAAATGTTTGACAAGTCCACTACTGGTTCTAGTTAAACACAGGCAATTATTGGGAAAGTTTGGATAGGTCATCTCAAGACTGGGGTTGGTTTTCTTAGCTATAACAAGCAGAAAAATTCGAAGAGAAACAACAATAGAGTACTAAAAGCAAGTGAGAAAAAAAAAAAAAAAAGAGGGAGAAGATGAAGTTACAAGACGGTCTGATCTTGGTGGCTATTTTCTACCTTGCTTATACGCAGCTGGTCAGGGGGCAACTTCATCCTCTGGATGGTTGCCCAACTAAATGTGGCAATGTCACAATCGAGTACCCGTTTGGCACTTCTCCAGGTTGTTACTATGCCGAAGATCGTAGTTTCAATCTCACCTGTAACCAGACAGATCATAAGCTACTCTTTGGCAACATTCCAGTCATCAACATTTCTCACAGCGGCGAGCTACGTGTTCGGGTTGCCCCTTCCTACTCTTGCTACAATAGCCGAGGAAGTTTGAGTAATGGGATATACAATACTATTTCGCTGGCTAACTTAACTCTCTCAACCAAAAACAGGTTTACTGTAGTAGGCTGCGACAGTTATGCATTTCTGAGCACTTATGGAGTTGCAAATTACTCATCTGGATGCATGTCAATCTGTTCTTCTACTCCGGAGGCAAATGGAGAATGTTCTGGTAAAGGTTGCTGCCAGAATTCTGTCCCTAGGGGGAGTAACTCCTTCAAAGTCCAGCCTTATAGCTTTAACAACCACACTTCTGTGCATAGCTTTAATCCTTGCAGCTATGCCTTTCTTGTCGAAAATGGTACATTTAACTTCGATGTGTTGGAGGACCTTAAGAGTCTGCGAAATGTCACCGACTTCCCTGTGGTATTAGATTGGTCCATTGGAAAACAAACATGCCAACAGGTTGGAAACACAAGCATATGCGGTGCGAACAGCACATGTTTCGATTCTACTCGTGGAGTCGGGTATAACTGCGAATGTTTTGAAGGTTTTGAGGGGAATCCATACCTTTCATACGGCTGCCATGGTACTCTTCATAATCATTTATTTTTCTTCTTTCTTCTTTTGATTGTTAAGTATTTTCCTCACACGTTTGTTATTGCATCTTGCTCTCATTTCCCTTGGCCAGATATTAATGAGTGTACTAGTAGTAGACATAATTGTTTGGATCCCAACACCTGTAGAAACTATGCTGGAGGCTTCTATTGTCAGTGTCCATCTGGTTACCGCTTAGATACCAACACTATGAGCTGCAAGCGTAAGGACATTGGCTGGACTATAATTCTTCTTGGTAAATCTCCTCAATGTTTTAGATTATATTGTTTCCTAGATCAACTCCTTCTAATCATCTATTTGTGTCTATGATGTGTGTGATCAGGAACCATCATCGGCTTCTTGGTAATCCTGCTTGGTGTCAGCTTTATAAGACAGAAAATGAAGCACCGGAAAAATACTGAGCTACGACAAAAATTCTTCGAGCAAAATGGTGGTGGCATGTTAATACAGCGACTCTCAGGATCAGATTCAGGGTCATCAAATGTTGATGTTAAAATATTTACTGAGATAGGCATGAAGAATGCAACTAATGGTTATGATGAAAGTAGAATCTTGGGCCAGGGAGGCCAGGGAACAGTCTACAAAGGGATATTACCAGATAACTCAATAGTTGCTATAAAGAAAGCTCGGCTTGGAGACAGTAGCCAAGTAGAGCAGTTTATCAATGAAGTGCTTGTGCTTTCACAAATTAACCACAGGAACGTGGTCAAGCTTTTAGGATGCTGTCTAGAGACTGAAATTCCCTTATTGGTCTATGAGTTCATTACCAGTGGTACTCTTTTCGACCACTTACACGGTTCTCTGTTTGATTCTTCTCTAACATGGGAACACCGTCTGAGAATAGCTGTAGAAGTCGCGGGAACTCTCTCATATCTTCACTCCTCTGCTTCTATTCCAATCATTCACCGAGATGTCAAGACTGCTAATATTCTCCTAGATGAAAACTTGACTGCGAAAGTAGCAGACTTTGGTGCTTCAAGGCTGATACCAATGGATAAAGAGCAGCTCACAACTATGGTGCAAGGCACTCTAGGTTACTTAGACCCAGAATACTACAACACAGGACTCCTGAATGAGAAAAGCGATGTTTATAGCTTTGGGGTAGTCCTCATGGAACTGATCTCAGGTCAAAAGGCATTGTGCTTCGAAAGACCACAGAACTCAAAACATCTGGTGAGTTACTTTGCAACTGCCACAAAAGAGAATAGGTTGCATGAGATTATTGGTGGGCAAGTGATGAATGAGGATAATAAGAGGGAGATCTATGAAGCTTCAAGAGTGGCTATTGAATGTACAAGATTGACGGGAGAGGAAAGACCCCGGATGAAAGAGGTAGCTGCAGAGCTAGAGGCTTTGAGAGTCAAAACAACTAAACATAAGAGGTCAGATCAGTATCCTGAGACAGAGGAGATTGAAAACTTGCTCGGCGTTCAAATCTTATCAACACAAGGCAATACAAGTGGCACTGGTTATGACAGCATCAATAATGTACCAATATTGGACATTGAAGCTGGCCGCTGATGTTAATGCTCTGACACCATCACCAATCTCATTGTTTGGTTTTAAAAAAAAACAATCTTACTTCTGCTTCTATCAATTATATATTTGAGAGATATTTTGTTATAAACCAGTAGTCGATAACTCGATATCCAAAACGATAGCTCTTGTGCAAAAGTTTATTTCATGAATTTAATTAAACTTAATACGAAACACTAGAATCTAAGGAAGAAAAACATAGAAAAAAGTGATAACGATCGAAAAATTCTTCATCTCTGGTTCCACTGCATCATCGACTCTGCTCGCTCAACCATTTCATAAGCATCGTAAAGAGACGGAAGCTTATTATTGTACATGATCCGCATCCTCACATAATCCAAATCTTTGTTCAAACACATCAAAAACGCGTAACGCTGCTCTTTCTCTCTCGCCTCGTTAGCTCGTTTCGAATCCTCACAATTGCAACCACCGCACTTACACTCCGGTACAGGATCATACTCCGACAACTCCCTCCAAGCTTTACTCAGTTTCCCAAAATACTCCGCCACAGAGTCACCGCCTTGGCTCAGCGTCGCGAGTCTCCGACGAAGCTGGTAGATCTTCAGATCAAAACATGGAACAAATACACGTCTGAGATCATCCCACGCTTTATGCGCAGTCTCCGCGTGCAAAACATAGTTCTGAAGCGTTTCGGTTACGGAACTCATCAGCCAGCACAAAATTATCGAGTTGCATCGTTTCCATGGCTCATAGTGCGGCGATGAAAGGTCAGGCTTCTCGAGAGTACCGTCGATGAACCCGAGTTTGTTAGTGAATCCAAATAAATCGAGAAGTCGAATTCTTTAGAAGACGTAGTTGTCTTTGGCTTCGTTGAGTTTCTCGAATTAGGTGACGAGTTGGGTGAATTGGTTGATAAAATCTGGATGAAAATAATAGGGAGATTTGATGTCTAGTATTGGAGATAAGCTGGTGACGATAGTATCCGCCATTGTCACTGCTCTGACTGAGCTCTCTCTGTTTCTCTAACTCTAGGGATTTTGCTTCGTATTTATCCCTTTCGATTTTGACTTTTTATTTTTATTCAACAAATAAAATTTTCAGAAATGAAAGCTGTTGGGCTTAAATGGGCCTTTAACGTGAATCTCTTAATAGGAAGATGATCTCAAGTCTCAACAGAAGTCTTTCATGCATTAGTCACTATGAGATTTAAAATGTAAAGGATTCTGAGGTGGGATTGGAAAAACAACGAGTAAAGGAACAACTTCTTTAGCGCCATGACCACTTCATCATCCATTCTGCATCTTCAACCATATTATAGGCTTCGTAAAGAGACGGAGGAGGTTTCTTGAGCTTGATTTTTGATTTCTTAATGAGCTCTTTGTTCAATCCCATCAGAAAAGCGTAAACCTCCTCCCTATCTCTCGCCTCCTTTGCTCGTTTAGTGATCTCGCAGCTGCAACCGACGCAAGAACACTTTTTCACAGGATCATACTCCGACAACTCCAGCCAAGCATTGGTCACTTTCTCGAAATACTTGGCTACCGAGTCACCATCTTGCCTCAGCTCCGCGATTTTCCTACGAGTCTGGTAAATCTTAAACTCAACGTCGGGGACGAATATACGTCGGACATGCTCCCACATTCTTTGCGCCGTTTCATCAAACATCACACGTTTGCTAAGTTCTTCCGTCATCGAATTCCACATCCAACACATAACCAACGCGTTGCATCGTTCCCATCGGT
The DNA here is from genome assembly GCF_000375325.1 of Capsella rubella. Classification (NCBI taxonomy): domain Eukaryota; kingdom Viridiplantae; phylum Streptophyta; class Magnoliopsida; order Brassicales; family Brassicaceae; genus Capsella; species Capsella rubella. Next base: position 7,434,807 of record NW_006238923.1, read on the forward strand.
TATAAAGCGGCGAGGAAGCTTCCGGCTTCTCAAGTGTTCCGTCGACGAATGCGAGTTTGTTCTTTATTCGAAGTAATTGAGTAAAAGAAAGTTTCCAAATAACGTAATTGTCTTCCGCTTGGTTGAGTATAATAGTCGAGCGTCTGTTTGAATTTTCATCTTCATCGAGATAATAGGGTGAGTAGAACTCGAGTGCGTCATCTTCTAGGCTCATACTTTCAGCCGTAATAGCTAGCTGCTCTCAAGCTTTTTCTTTCTAGGGTTTACCTTCCCTAAGTAAATTTATAGTATATATACACTTTTTATCTAAGGAAAATAAAGTTCACAACGTTGTCGATTAAAAGGCTCAAAGAAGTTGAGTTTTTAATGGGCCTTTGCAAAAAATGGTGCGTATGACATATGTTAATTAAAATAATTGAGCTTATAACTACTTCTGTTATTGACTTTAAGACGCGTAACGATATGTACATTTAACAAAAAAAACGAAAAGAGTTACGAAAATGGCGAAAATAAAATAATAAGAAGGTGTTAAAAATTAGGTTATCAAGTGGGTCGTCGAGACTCTAGTGGAGAGAATGAAAAGTTATGGCAGCTTAACAGAAGTTTCTCAAGAAAAATAATACAAATAGAAAAAACCAAACGGAAAAATATTATACAAGAAAGAAACAAATAAAAATGAAAAATAAAATGGAAATTTTGATTTGAATGAAAGCCATGCACTAATATAAGTCTTCATGAACGAAAGAATAATTTTGTTAAGAGGGGTGATTTGCTTTTATATATAGCCATCTCTTTTTGCTATCTAACCAACTTAACCTTTTTGATTAGACCAAGAGTTGGTGAGATTTACTTTTGTCTGTAATACTCGTCTTCTTACGTTTTTCTAAATATATTTCTCTCTTTTCTATATATATAGTTTTTTCCGAAGTACCGGAGACCGGAGATATCGACGGTCTAGATCTCCCAATAAAGTATGTACTAAAGGAGCGATGTATATGATCTGATGAAATAAGGATATCGTCCTACTGATCTATATATAGATTGACTAGTGCAACCAGAATTATTGCGGGATTTTGATTAACCGATCCCATTTCTTATAATTAATGAATGTACATGATGATGTTTGTATTAATACGAGGCGAAAGTAACAAACTACGCTATAACCAACTCGTAACAAAGTCTATGTACACTATCAATACTCTAATGCATAAGTACGTACGAGCAACAATGTTTGTTTCATGAAAGTAAAATTAAAGTAGTGTTTGTACAATATAATGGCTGATGATTTCTTTAAATTGAACCCTCAAGAATTAGTAAGCATGCCTGCGCCTGCATGCATGATAATTGGAAGAAGTATAAAATTGTTATTTGTTTTTGTTTTTGTTTTTGTTTTAAACAAAAAAAATGTACTAAAAAAAATTGAAAATGGGGCATGCATTTCGAGCCTTATCATTATTAACTAGTTTTAACTAAGAAACTCTCTTTTATTAATTGGGACAAAGCAAACTTGCACATTAAAAAATCAGAAAGAAACAAGACGTAATTTAATCTTACAAACATATATGTGTGACTACTGATTACATGCATATACCATTGATTGATCAATAGACACATGTTTATTACAATAAAACTCTAAAAACACTTTGAAAATGATGAGAAAGCTTTCTCTGCTTGGATTATATCTTTCATCTTTTCTTTCTCTTATTACAATCACGAGTAATGGATTCGTCTTGTCTTTGTCTTCTTGTATACATCGTGTTCTCCTGCAAAGTATATAACATATATAATAAAATTATTGACATGCATGCATCAACATAAGCTCTTATTTAATTTGTTGATTAACCGAGATGTGTAGATGTAAGTGCTATTGAGAGAGTATTTACCGTGATAGAGAATTCTAATAGTGGTATGGTGGTGGAGGGGATTTGTAGAGGTAAGGATGGTGTGGAGGAGAGTGATGAACTGGAGGGGGAGAGTAGTGTTTAACTGGTGGTGGTGGAGATTTGTAAACGTAGTGTTTCTTTGGTGGGGGTGGGGAATGGTAAACTGGGGGAGGAGAGTAGTGCTTAACCGGTGGTGGTGGAGATTTGTAAACGTAGTGTTTCTTTGGTGGGGGTGGAGAATGGTAAACTGGAGGGGGAGAATAGTGCTTCACCGGAGGAGGAGGAGACTTGTAAACGTAATGTTTCTTGGGTGGGGGTGGAGAGTGATAAACCGGTGGGGGAGAGTAGTGCTTAACCGGAGGAGGTGGTGATTTGTAGACGTAGTGTTTCTTTGGTGGTGGTGGGGAATGGTAAACTGGGGGAGGAGAGTAATGTTTGACCGGAGGAGGAGGAGATTTGTAGACGTAGTGTTTCTTTGGTGGTGGTGGAGAATGGTAAACTGGAGGGGGAGAGTAGTGCTTAACCGGAGGAGGAGGTGATTTGTACACGTAGTGTTTCTTGGGTGGTGGTGGAGAGTGATAAACCGGTGGGGGAGAGTAGTGTTTGACTGGAGGAGGAGGTGACTTGTACACGTAGTGTTTCTTTGGTGGGGGTGGAGAGTGATAAACTGGTGGGGGAGAGTAGTGTTTAACCGGAGGAGGGGGAGACTTGTACACGTAGTGTTTCTTGGGTGGGGGTGGAGAATGGTAAACCGGTGGAGGTGAGTAGTGTTTAACCGGTGGAGGAGAATAGTGTTTGACCGGAGGAGAATAGTGTTTAACAGGCGGTGGTGGAGAAGAATAGAAATAGTTAGCGGTAGATTGAGATACAAAGGTGAGAGAGATTGTTAAGACAAGCAAAGCTGCCACTAAAGAGGCCATTGGAGACCCCATTGGTTGTTTTTGTTTTGGTTTGTGTTTGGGATATTGTAGTGTCTTTCCCCTCAGACCCTTTAAATAGCCTTTTCAATTTCACTCTTTTCACTTTGAGCACATACCTCGATGTAAAATAATAAATTTACGTCATGTAAAAAAGGTACAATTAATTATGTACACCAAACATTGTATTAAATAATAAATATAGAAAGAAGTGATGTTTGTTGGTCTCTCTGACTAACAATTTTAATATTTTTCTTCTGCCGTCGATGATTGACATGTTCTCCATGTTCGAACAACGTATCGAATCTCGTGATCTTCTTAGTAGAACGTTTAGATCTAATAACGTTTGTGTTCTGAATCTTGCGGTTTTTACTATGTCCCTTTTTATAATTACGGTCTCTCAGCAATGTTTTTGTTTTGGGAAATATCATTTGAGAACATTACTAATACTTCATCACAAAAGCAAAGAAATTTCTAAGTTAAAAACGGAAAACATGAGAGAACCATTTCTGACTCTAGCCACACGTGAAGGTACTTTTACTTTTCTAGTTCTTGAAAATTTGTGATGTGAAAATTGAAATGTAAAAACCCCTATATGTGTTCACATATAAGATGCTTTTAGATATTCGATCCATTATTTGTACGTCGAGTTAAAAACCAGTTTGTCATGAAACAATGGTCCAAATCATTAATTTGAATTTATATAGGATGTGTTTTACATACCAAAGTCATTATATTCTCTCGTCCGCTTTAATTTGTTTTCCTGTTTGGTTACATGCATCTTTTTATATATTTTGTTTAAAGTACATGCATCCTCTTTTACGTTTCTTCCTTTGATATCTTCTTTTTGGCTCCGTATGAATAATGGGAAACGAATAACTTTGAACTTAATGCTTTGGATAAAGCATTTGCAAGATTCATTTTGAGTACCCAATCGAAGTTGATTTAATCTGTTCAAATTTCTTTCTCCCTAATTTGTTTACACCCGGGTTTGAGTATGATCTGCCTAATGCAAATAGACCCAATCACCTCTATTTTCATAGATAGAGAGATGAATGAATATATAGAACAATAATCAGAAACGGCTAAATATAGCTAAACAACTTAAGTTCGATCTCACCTACTTCTTACTGGTCAAATATGCTTACACATCTATTCTAGTTACACTTTGATAACAAAATGTACGTAAGCAATCCAATTGCCAATATAAAACTTATCAATCCGATGTATATCTTCAACTCTAATCATAATGTTCTACGTACGTATACCCCAACAATATTGCAGTCAATGCATATATATTGGCCAAGCTTAGAAAAATCAGTTTCTATTGGATGTATTTTTGATATAGCAGATTCGCAATCGTACACGAAAAAACGCTATAACTTAGTTTGAGTTTTTACCTAGAAGATTCAGTTCCGGATAATACTGTTTCCCATCCACAGAAAGCTTTCATTTACATCATTTTTTCATAGTCTAGTCGTTAATATCTTTCTTCTTCAAGAAAAAACATATATATTTGTTAGTTTTTTAGTTTTTTATGCCATATATTTTCTTCATATAAAATAAGGTATTTGTTAGGGAAAATATACTTAAATTCCTAAGCAAAAGCATATGAACGCGTTGACTCAAGGCGGCTGAGTTTGAAATGTGGAAGGAGAACATAAGAGGGAAGGTGGTCCATCATACACCAGAACATCGTTTCCTTCCGGTGACACTGCCACCGTGACAGTGATTCTTCGATTTACGAATTGAAGTTTTGGCCTCACATTTTTTCTTTGTTAAAACTTTATAATAACACGTTTCTTGACCTCTCTAAAGTATACTTTATATTAGTACTGTCAATTTCATGCAAGAAGAAAGAAAAAAAGACGTTAGTATGATTTAACAAGTAGGAAGACTAAATTACCACGACCGGTCTTTTTCATCTTATATCAAAAATAAACAAATACTAGATCAATAAAAGAAGGGAAGCTTGGTCAAGAGTCAAGCTACATACATTTTAGATGAATAAAGTTTATTTTATTTTCATCGAAATGGATAAGTAACCAGCTGGATTAGGAGTTTAAGACTTAGACAAATTAACAACTTTGTATTATATATTTTTTTTACATATTCTTGAAAGCTGACTTTCTTGGTGAGACGTCAAGAAATTGCAAGAATAATCACCGTCATTACTGCTTTGGTCATTTGTAATAAACTAACACGACACTAGGTAGTTACTTAGTTTACCTTTGTTGATAATATTTACATAATTGTATATATTTAGAACCCTTTGGTAAAACATAGATAGCTTATATTGGTACGTGTTTCTTATAGGTACGTCCTTGGGGAAATTCGAGTTTTCTTTTCCCTTTTCTTGGACTTTTCTTTTTATATTAGTCTCATAGTAACAGTTCTTCTTCTCTATTACTATTTTGACAAAAAAAAAAAAAAAAAAAGAGTATAACGTTAGTCGAAATTCTAAACAAATTTTCGAGATCTACAACTTTCATTTTGTAATTTTTGTGGTTAATAATTTTATACATGGGTTGATATGATCATCACTAACGTAACTTACCATTCATTTGTCTCGGAACCAAACAGATCATAGATATATTTAGTCTAATACAACAGACTTGATTGACGACAAAAGACACTTGTTTATATGAAATATGCGATATTGTAATTGCATGATAGATTCATGAGTCATAATTAAGCAACATGGCCTCCTTGTTCGATATGAATTTTCTAAACATATTCGACCTCTAAGCTACTAGCTACGTGTAAATTTTGTAATGTATTTCTTTTTTATAAATCTCTCATCACTTTCAGATTATATGAAAACGAAAGACTACACGTCGATAAATCAACCTAATCTAGAATAAAGATATTTTGTGACTCTTTCTTGGAAACACGTACATAATCGTTATTTGTCGTAAGACACAGTTTTGTCGGCTCGCCGAACGTGTCCCAGTATGCAGTCTACAATCAATATGTCTTTTCAAAATACGTACTATCTTCACATATTCAAACGATTAGTTCGACTGTAAATTTTACAAAGATTTACAATTTTTCAGAATATGATAGGTAAAAACTTAACTCCTGTAAAAATTTTAAGTAAACATAATTCAAAAGATTGATAATAATAAATATTTAGGGAAAGAAGACCCTTTAACCAAAAATAGTAATAATAATTAGAGTATATATTAATAAGAGAATAATAAATAATTACGGGCATATAATTAAAATTTGAAAAATAAATTCGAGGCTTATAGATTGGTAAGAATATAAATAGATACAGAACCTTTTTTTGTTATACCGAAATTGCATTTTCACCCCACAAAAAAAATGAAATGTTTAAACTACGGACGTATCTTTCATACGTTACCAAGAGTCGTTAGATTCGAACTTCCCATGTGAGAACCAAAAAAGTATGGTTGATACGACCAAACTTGTTGGAACAAAAAAAACACTAAACTAGTATCCTAGCTTAGATCTGAGATTAGCGGTTGGTGGTATTGGTTATCGGAGTATATGTTTCTGATAAAATAGTTATCGACCAAAAATTAATTCAAGTTTAGATTATTATGACGGAGCACAACAAATGAATTGGTTCGCAAATCGCAACTCTTTTTTTTTTTTTTTTATCGTTATGAGAAATTGACGTACTTTGCTTTTTATCATTCGGCTGATACCAATGCATGACTCAAAAATCCCATGCAAAAAAAAGTCTAATCTCCTCCTAATTTTGCTGACAAAACGTTTATTTTTAAAAAAAATTGGAAAAGAAGGATTAATGATTCTGCTAAACCAATAAAAACACGATATATTCCTCTATTACATTACGTAGTTTTTTTTTTTTTTTAGGTGAAAAGGTTACGTAATATATAATAATAGATGGTCGTTTGATTTTTTTTTTTAATTATCTTTTATTACATTTTTAATACCGATATTACTCTCACGATAAAATTATTCTCCGTGATATTTTTTTTTTCACCGTGATATTATTCATCTTCAATTTTCAGTATTCAGACTTTACCATGGAGATACTTTTTAATATAAAACTAATTATTTACATTTGAAATCATATAGTCCGTTTTATGAAACCGTTAATTAAGAGAAGTTTGTTAATTTTATTGGGTTATGTGACCAGGCGGATATATATAGTACGTATTTTCCAATTTGAATTTCTATGGTGATAAATGATTCAATTAGAAAACATATAGTACATATTTGGACATCAAAATACAAAATCTCTTGTTTCATGGAGGTATATAGTGCCATATGTACACTTCGAAAAGTCAATGGTAAATAGTAATCATTTAGAATTTGTAAAAAGTACGTAAAAAATATCTTCTCAATATTCTGCCGACACATCCTTAAAATTATGTTTTAAAACCCTTCTACTTTAACGAGAATATATCATATGTATATATATATATGTCCAATTCTTATATCTTTTTTTTTTTTTTTTTTTGTCGACAGTCCAATTTCTTATATCTCTTATGCGAAATTTCAATGAAAAAATAAAAATTGTGTTAGATGGTCTATAACAGAGATTCTTTTAAAAATGGTAACTAAATTAACAAAAAAAAACAAAAAAAGAGGTGGCAACTGTAACACTTGATGAGTTGATTTCCTTCATATCATCATATACACTAAACGTAAACCTTAACACACGAGAGATCGATCTTTCGCATCAACAATAGCAAACATGCTTCCCCAGCTCCAGAGCCCACGTGGCACCATCTTCTGTACTTTTCAAGTATTTACAGTATATAGGAGATGATGAAATGTGTAACTGCATCCACGATTATCACCATTTGACCACAAGTTTCGTTCATGGTATTCATATTTCAATAGATAAAAAAAAAATACTTGTAAGAAAGAGACAACGAAGTATAACAAATATTTACTTTTAAAATTTCATCTAGATTTGTCTTTTGCTAGTAAAGTAGGCAGGTCCGATACAGTCTGACCTGCCAGGGAAGGAAGGTGGTCCGTCATACACTACAATGCTGGGGTTAATAAATCATTATTTCGTCGATTAATTTTCGAAGGAAATATCAATAGCACTGTAGCAGTAAACTATATAGTAACACGTACATGGGGTATTAATTATTATTCTAAATTTGCATATTAAAATGTCCAAAAAATTTGTATAACAAATTCAGTGTAATTCAAAACTTAAGTCAATGTTTTTTTACTCAAAGTCAATGTTTATTCACACTATGATCCCTAGCGTCATGATTTGATTCTCTCTAATCCCATTTTATTTGTTAATTGTTTCATATTTTGTTGGTCTGTGTAAATTGACATTTCCTTTAATTATAATCACAGTGTTCATTACAACAAACTAATTCGTAATGGTAATTGATAAACTAGCTACGTACTATTTTAGAAAATAAAAAAACTATCACAATATGACAAATTATGCATATGTCATTGTTTCCAGGAGAGTTTTGAAAAATACAAACATGTCCAAACAAACACAGTGAAGAAAGTAGTTAAGAGGGTATTTTCCAGTGTATAAGACTCTCTAATCTGTAATTGATTTATATCTAATCGTACTTAAAATAATATAGTAATTTTTTATTAGGTAATGTAGAATAGAGACTTTTAGTAGATCCACTTGATCCATATTCTTATACATGTGTACTAATCTAAATTTTGTTTAAACAACTTGTCTCACTTTTGTCTCAATCATTATATATATTCATAACCCGAAATTAGTCTCCTAACATTAGTCTTTGTTTGAGCCAAGAATATCTTAAATATGATGCTATATTATATTTAAATAAGTCATTTAATTATTGGGTATCAATTATTTAAAGCCACCACTCAATTATCTAACATTATATAGTTTTCCAAACAAGTGACGACTAAAAGCAATGTGTATACATTGTTGAGGAAAAAACCATTAACATTAGATACAAATTGTATCATACAATACAAACTACTGATTTACATATTCAAAGCCACTTCTCAATAATTAACATAATAATCCAATTATTTAAAGCCACCTCTCAATTAATTAAGGGACATTTCCAAACCACAGGCTATCTAAAAGCAATTATACCTTGCTAGGGGAAAAAAAACCAGTGTACTGTATATATTTTTTTTTTATCTTTATTTTTGTTCACAGTATTTATCTAGTTTTTTTCAAATTTTCGCAGTATATACGTGTCTTATCGAGTACGATCAGCAATTCATGAGAAACATTTAATTGATATAGGACAAATTAAAGGTTACTTATGACGTTCACCATTACTATTCTTATTATCCCTCTTCATCTTTAACTCTCTTGGATGTTATTAGTTCCATTTTTATTAAAGATGATTTCTTATAGATATATAAACAAATTTTCATGTTATAGTAACGTATAATAGTGTTTTATAGCTAGTTTTAACATAAATTACAATTAGCACGTTTTGCCGAATATATAGAGGACGTACTCTCTTCTTTTTACGTTATAGAGGACGTCTTTTGTCTTCTTTACCCTATTTACTTTTCTTTTTTTTTCCTTTCGTTTAAAGGCTTTACCCAATACCAATAATACTAACAAAGACATGTGCAATGTGATCAGTTTATTTACGAAATCAAATCTTGTCTCAAAAGTCGCAGTCTAGTGCTTGGTAAAAGATGGATAAAACAAAAGATGAAAAGATTGATATGTACATTGCTAACTTATTAACGTGGACAGAATCATGAAGCTTCTTGATTTATGATGAACAGACAAACAGAAAAAGAAAAGGAAAAAATCTAAAGCCGGACGCGAAAAAAAGCATCTGCACTCTTTGGAAATCGAATATACTCACCTCTCTCTATCTATCCATAGCCAAACCCATCTGTCTTTTACTAGTTTGGTCAACCAAATATACTATAGTGTCACTTATTTCTTACCTTTTTTCAAATAAGATTTCTTGATTGATGTGCTATAGTTGGTTTAAGTATCATCACCTTTAAACATCCTATATATAAAGTTGGTCTACAGTTCTAACTTTTTGTAAAGTATATTTTCATTACGAGGAAACTAAAATAAAGCAAACTAAAAGGTCTAGAAGGTAGTAACTTTTCTTTGAAAGTAAAAGTAAAAACCAGGTTTTAATTTCTAACGAGTAAATATTATACCAATACCATAGGCAAACCCCCACTCTAGCTGATGATAGTTTAGACTTTGGACGATTGAATTTGATTGGAAATGAAATTTTGACTATATATTGAATATATAACGTTTAAGTAATCTAGACATCCTAACGCGCGTACGGTTAACAATATAAGGGTTTTAGGGTATAATATTAGGCGCACAAAAGAAAACAAACAATCCAAATCAAAGCTATGTATGATCTAGTAAGTATTAACAAACAAGTAATATAAAGACAAAAAGCAGTCAGGGTCAGAATCATGGCTGTTAAAAAAGGAAGAGTAATATGAGATTTGTCCCAACATTGTAACTGAAATAATGAGCAAATACAACTTACTAATCCCTGAGTAACACTATCGAAATTCCTATTACGTATAACAAGTGGAACGAGGCCTTGCCATTTTGGGCTCACTCAGAAGAAGAGATCTAAGGCCCATTTTAAATTTTAATGAATTTTGAAATGTTTTGCCCACAATAAAAAAAAAAAAAAAAAAAATCTTGAAATGTTGTTGTTAGAAAACTACTGTATATTATAGAGGTTTTAGTTAATGATCAAAATCGAAGAGTATACTCTCACTCACTCGACAACAGTAGGCCCAAGAAGAGCGTAACGATAGAATAGGCTTGGTAATAATAGAGAGGAGGAGGAAGCTTTTCGGGTTTCTCATGCTCATGAAACCTCCTCCACCTTTTAACCAAGCCTTACTGAGCTGGACCTGAAGGGCATATACATGTCTTGTCTCTATTTTTTCTGTTGCTTTCGTTTCTTCAAGTTTATTAGTGGGTTCAAACCCAATGCAACAGTGATCCAAAATATTGGATCAAGATATACACAATCCTCACACTTGATAACTATCTTCGTTTTCTTCAGAATATGAATGAAAATACTAATCAAGCTAATAGCACGACTAGTCTATATAAAGCAAGTTAAGATTATGATATAGTATACCAAAAAACATTCAACGTTCAATGTGAGTATCTTCTGAAATAAATCACTCTCCGACTTTGTGTTATTCGCGGATATGGCACATCAAAGTCATCGAAAGTGATGAGAATATAGAATGAGAAATATTTGATAGAATTTAGAAAGAATATAAATATAGATTTATATTTATAGGAATACTCACATAGTGAATACGAATTCTTTTGAAAAAGAAAAAAGATTTTAGTAGAATATTTAGTGGGATGTTATAGGTATATTAGAAGATGATTTACTAGTCGAATATTTAGTGGGATTAGCTGAGTGATGAGGAATATGCTTCCGTATACTATCTAGGGTTTTCTTGGTCTATCTTCAGTTCTATAAAAGGAGTCACGGGCAGTCGTTGTTCTCCATAAGTATAGTCGGTAATAAGATTCAGCGAAATAAACTTTTGGATCAAGAAATTGCGAAGTGTTCTCTTATTGTATCCACGATTGAGAAGAACCATTTCAGAGTATGCCGCGTAACTCTGCTTGTAACTTGGCAGTTTCTTGATTCAGAAGTTTATTGCATTTACTCATATTACCGGCTATTTATATGAGAAAGATGTCAAACTCCACGAAACAGAGCTCCAGAAGAAGTTGTAACATAATTGATTTTTCGTCTCAAGTATGAATGTCTCAGTTTACTTACCCTCTCGCTATTTTCACCGTCACTGTTTTATAATTGATTTGTCCTCAAGCTCTTCATTTTTCTCTTATAAATTGTTTCTTTATAATTTGGCGACAAAAGTCAATTACACATGTGAAAATTTCTTTCATTTAGTCCACTGAATGATATGATCAATCTACTATATGTGGATATATATCAAATTACACGCATATGTTGTTCAAGAATATTATATTCTTAGATGAACCATTTTACCACTAAACCCAAAATTGAGAAGTGTATACAAACAGTAAACTAATTTAATGCCCACCAATTGGATTTAGTCGATGAGCACATAGCAGTTAAGGAGGGACAAGCGTCATTAAAGATATGAGTTTTAAAATACTATGGCCATATATATGGGACGCCCACCAAACACGAATACACATATATCATCAAATTGCCAAATTGATGATAAAAAATGATGTCATCATCACGAAATGCAACAAGTAGAAACCTTCTCACTTCATCGGAATGTCTCTAAAAAAAAATTGTGAAAAAAAATCGTAAATAAATCTTTCTATCCCCTTAAAGACTCGTCAAACAACTAGTTCAACTTGACATTTACTAACTCAATCAAGAATCAAAAAAATTATTGAAAACGTCCATAGAAGGAGACTGTATCGTCGATGGACTAGCCTGAAGGATAGAGTTAAAGTCATTGAAGAAGGACGAAAAACCTTGCGGTTCGGTTGGTGCAACCGTAGAAAAAAAGTCCGGTGATATCAACGGCAGAGATGTTGGCCCTGGCGATAATATCCCTGCATGGTGAAAACTTGGCCGTTCGATCTGATGATGATGTTGATGTTGTTGTTGTTGATGATGATGAGTATAATATTGATCCATTGTTGTCCCTACGCCTCCCGCAAATTTCCCTAGTTCATTCGAGGTATTAGCTCTCTCCGTAGAAGCAAACCGAGCTGCCGGAGATATAGAGCCACGAGATGCATCAAATGATGCTGACGTATCGTTTGGTGCTGACATGGGTATAGAAGAGGAAGACGATGATGCTGTGGAGCTAGAGGTTTTACCTGTGAGACGTTGAACCAATGTCATGAAGTTATTAGGGTGTGTATGGATAATCTTGGGAGATACGGTGTATATGATCACTGGACCACGTGGCGGCCGTGATTGCGACGGTTCTTCTTGCTCATGGATTTGTGGTGGCGGCGGTTGTGGATGCGGCGCCAATGGTGGCTTCTTGATGATCTTGTGTGAACCTCCACGGACTTTCAATGGTGTTGGTCTCGGACCCAAGATTCCTCTTGATCTTGGCGATCTATTATCCATAGAATCCGCTATTTGAGATGAATAATCTAATAGTATAATATAAAGAGAAAGATATATATATATATATATATGTGAATGTGATGATGTTTATAGAGAAGAAGAACAAACAATGATTATGTGATGATTAGGGGAAAAGGGAGGGTACATGAGTGCTTGTATATATATGATTTTGTGTTTATGTGTCAAAAGAAGGAGAGAGAGAGAGAAAAGTCAAAAGAAGAAAACAGAGTAACCTACTTAATAAAACTGGTAAAATTTGGCTACTTGATTTGATTGTTTAGTATTGATTTTTTATAAAAAATCTATGTTTCTTCTAAGTATACTTTTATTTCTTACCAAGATTTGGTTTAGTTTACCCAAGATTAAAAGTTTTCCAGTCGTTTGAAAAGACTTGCTTTTTTAACTACGACTTCCAACTTTTAATATTTTGTTATTCTTCTTACCCCAATTTGGTCACGTTTATGGTTAATTAATTTGATAATACTGGTGTATTATAGTTGTCTTTAGTATACAGTAATATATAGAGATTAAGTAACACTTTCAAAACTATATAATTAGAAGAAGTTAACTTATGTGTGTGTGTCTGTTTATTTTTCTGTCTTTTAGTATATTGCATAAAAATAGTAAGGAACAAATAGATACATGAACATAAAGAAGGGTTGAAAATGTCCAGTCTTGAGGAAGTCAAAAACTCAAAAGCGTAGAAGAGGTCAGAAGTGCCACGTCAGACACTTGGTTGCTGACTTGGCATGAGTTTGAACAGCTTAAACTGTTAACAACACGGTTCTGCTGATCCCCAGACATGACCCTGTTTCCGTGGACCGTACTGGACCCAAATTATTTTCTCCTTTTCTCAAACAAATATTTATTCAATAAAATTAAATATAAAAATATAAAAATCTAAATCTCATAATTTTAAATGAATTTTACAATAAATTATATGAAAACTTTCTTAAAATCATCAAAATCATATTCTCTCCATTCTTGTATAGATGATCTTTTAGGTTTTTTTTTTTTAAAGTTAATTTTCTCAAGAATCTATGTAAAATTAAATATTCTTTTTATGATTTTTATCAATTTATATTATGTAGATTGTTTTTCATTGGTTGAGTTGATTTAAGTAGATATTAAATGATGTCTTTAAAAAAAAAAAAAAATTTATTAATTTATGTGTGCATTTGATCAAAAAATCATCTATTCTAATAAAAGGAGTATATTTTTTTTTTAAAACTCAAATTTCTTAAAATGTTACTTTGAATACACCCCTCTTAATAGTTTAATGATTAGTTGTTGTGTTGTTCGAGTTCCATTATATAACACTGTTATGAAAAAACAAATACGACGTGATAATGTCAAACAAGAAAAATGATTCTAGTAAATAATAATTAAAATGATAATGTCAAAAAATGAGAAGTTATTATAATCTGTTGCGACGTTATTATTATGCATAACAAGTGAATTGATGGAAGGCCCAACCACGCGCTCTCGTCCATATCAATTTCATATTTATGCGAAAAGACCCAATAATGTGGGTTTAAGTCCAGGGGTTTTTGTCTCACGCGCTAAACGCGCCTTTCCTGCGTTTGGGTTTGTCTTTTGTAGTAGTCTCAAAAACAAACTAGCGTTCTTTATTTTGCTTACCATTATGATTTATGTAAATCTCTTTCATAAGAAAACTCATAACACAACACTTCAAAAAAAAAGTCTTGGAAACTTTCGAGTTTCGATAATAGACAAACAACAAGATGTGTATTTGTGTTGACCCATAAATTTACATGTATGGCTCCTATAACCAATATAACCAAAGACGAGACTTCTAACGAAACAAACAAACAAACAAAAATTGGATAAAAGGAACAAGATAAATGTAGTACTTGACAAAAAAAAAAAATATTTGGCTTTTACAAGACTGATTGTCCTGTCAATGTTTAGGTGGACTTATCATTTTTATACATTCGTATAGAATATATACATGAAAGTTAGTTTTTGTTTTCTTGCTCGGATTGTCAAAGTATCATCAACATTCAAATCTAGTAAGAGATGCTTATAATCCACATGTCAACAAAAAGAGAAGACAATACAAACTAAGACAAAATTGGGTCTACTTTGGTATATATGTTTTATATTTTGTTTGGTTTGCGAACATGAAAATCAATTTGATTCAAAATTATATATCTTCTATTCATCTAAAACAACTCGGCCTCAGATCATATTGAATATCCAAACTAAAGAGTATTTCAAAGTTTGGATCATAACCTCATCTGTAGAAATTAGCCTTTGGATCCGTTCCTTTTAATCAAATAGCATCTGATTCTGACATACAATATATACATATAAATATTAAAATAGAGTTAATTACTAGGTAGAGATATTTTCAATGGTATTTATAGTTCTTGCCATTTTACCTTAAATGTTTTTAGATTTGCCACTTTTTTAAGATCTAAAAACACAATTTTTAGATATTATGTTTAAGTTTTTTTTTCCATTAAGGTTTAGTATTTGCAATGAAGATATATTTTAGCAAAAAAAATCATAAACCACACATTTTAAGACACTTAAAAATAATAAATTCACAAAATTAAGTAAAAATGGAACATTCATAAGATTTAAGCGAGAAAATGGCAAAATCCATAAAAATTCCTATAAAAATATTTGTAATAAGGCAAAGATGGTATATATAGTATTTGTCTCTTTTTTTATTGGCAGCCCCAAGATGGTATGGTAGTACATAATTAAAAATCATGATAATCTGAAAAAGTGTATAATTGCAATGGGGCTAGACGCTGAAACAGACATGAGGGGAGAAAAAGTCTTGTGTGTTTGGTTTTGAGTCTATGTTTTGGTCTAACTCAGAATCTCGAAATGACAAGGTCCATCTCTATTTCTTCACTTAATGTTGGAAAGTGATTGGTCTTTCAAAGTCTCCGTAGATTCTTCCTAGCTCTTATCATTAAAATTTTAAATAATTTAAGCCAATAATTATAACTTTTACTGAACAACTTAACATAATTGTTATCAAATTAGCGTGGGATAAGAGTGAACGCGTATTACCCTTAAAAGGTCTTACGCGGATTATTGAAATATAATATATTATAAACAATTTTAGATACCAAGTCTTGCTGATACTATATTTAGATTACATCATTAGTGTAGTTGCAAAGTCTGGTTCTAGATAGTATTGAATCAGTCTTAACTCTTAACACTGCCAATATTTCGATTTCTTAGACTAGATACAACTCCTTCAACCAACGTTATCTTATACCTAATGCGGTTGTTTCTCTTCAAGGCGACAATATTGAGTGTTCAAATATAATTAAATAAATAAATCTCAACTGAAGCAAAAAAGAACTCATATGGAAATTTAAATGGAGGATTAATTTGGTTAAAAATGAAGGAAAAAATAGAACTAAACATATGGTATGGAATCAAATACCTATCTTTTTTCATAAACCTGATGACATATTCAAACAAAGCGTAAATGAAACATGAAAGTTACTACTACGTACTAGATTACAAATTAAACTAACATATAAGGTTACTAACTTTTACTAAACCAAGAAAATCAGACAGCCAAACCCGGAACAATCCAAGATTGGAGGTACCCTAGCTGAGCTGTTCAAGTCAGACATGGACCAAATTAAATACAAATGGTATGTATAAACGAAGTAAGATGCAAATTCAAGGCGGAATCTCTTTTTTTTTTTTTTTGGGAAAATGAACCACAGTTTAAAAGAATCTACAACTTGATTATGAATGAATGAATAAGTGACAAAAAAAAAAAGAGAGAGTAAAATTCAGCGAAAATTAATTGGTGAATTCATCTTACAATAGAGAATAACATCTTTAATCTTCTCATCCCTGTCTTCATCTACCATCGCACTACCTCCCGACGAATTAGTCGGAGAGGATTTTATAGAGTGAATGGAGCTGCTCTTCCTCGTCGCTTTATTAGATCTCGCCTCTCGTTGATCCCCTTCTGTCGCCGCATCAAAACACATACACAGCCGCATAAATGGTTTCAGGAATCCAAAGCTTCTTCCACTTTTTTTTGGTTGTGACATTATTCCAAAGATTGACAAAAGGTTGATCGTTACACTCAAAGTCTAACGAATCTTACAAAGAAGGTTGTGTTGTGTCTAGAGTCTAGAGATGTAAAATGTAGAAGGATTTATGTGTATCTTTTAGTTTCCTATAGATTAGGGATAATGACTATATATAAACATAGAAAATTTAAATACAATTTTTGTGTTTTGACTCTTTAGTAATCTTGTTACTATAACAAAAAAAAGGTAATTATGCAAAATTATAAAGGCTTCTACTGTTAACCATTAGAGGAACAAAAGGAAAAAGAACAAAAAGAACAATACGGAACGGAATAAACAACTTTTGAGGAATGAAAGGAAAACATGCAGAGAAGAATAAAATAATAAATGGTAACCAAACAATAACACTATCTTTTATAATATATTTGATTAAATAAATCAACTTTTAATAATAATACTAGATATAATTTATATATAATGAATTTGACACTAATTTTAAAATAAATTTAAATATTTAATGTTAAAAATTAATAATTTATATTAACCTATTATAGATTATAATAATTTTTTATTTGTTATTTATGATATAAACATCTCTTAAATATGTTTTACTATCCATACAAATTTTAAATAATGTATAGTAAGATTTTTTAACATGAAATTCATATCAAAATATTTTTTAATGTCAATACATGATAAAAATATGAAAAATATTATATTATGAGATTAAAATATTATTAATAAATAATTTTTTATTTATTTTAAAATAAAAAACGAATTTTAATATATA